>NW_022631133.1:2619640-3219640 GCF_010015895.1 Lontra canadensis
CTTTCTGAACCTCTTTTTATCCCCTTCCCCCCCCCTCACGATTTGGGATCTCTTCTGATTTGGCTAAAGCATATTTTCCTGGGGTTGTTGCCACCCTTTTAGTATTTTACTTACTCCTTCATATACTCTTATCTGGACAAAATGACAAGGCGGAAAAATTCACCACAAAAAAAAGAACAAGAGGCAGTACCAAAGGCTAAGGACCTAATCAATACAGACATTGGTAATATGTCAGATTTAGAGTTCAGAATGACTATTCTCAAGGTTCTAGCTGGGCTCGAAAAAGGCATGGAAGATATTAGAGAAACCCTCTCGGGAGATATAAAAGCCCTTTCTGGAGAAATAAAAGAACTAAAATCTAATCAAGTTGAAATAAAAAAAGCTATTAATGAGGTGCAATCAAAAATGGAGGCTCTCACTGCTAGGATAAATGAGGCAGAAGAAAGAATTAGCGATATAGAAGACCAAATGACAGAGAATAAGGAAGCTGAACAAAAGAGGGACAAACAACTACTGGACCACGAGGGCAGAATTCGAGAGATAAGTGACACCATAAGACGAAACAACATTAGAATAATTGGGATTCCAGAAGAAGAAGAAAGAGAGAGGGGAGCAGAAGGTATATTGGAGAGAATTATTGGAGAGAATTTCCCCAATATGGCAAAGGGAACAAGCATCAAAATCCAGGAGGTTCAGAGAACCCCACTCAAAATCAATAAGAATAGGTCCACACCCCGTCACCTAATAGTAAAATTTACAAGTCTTAGTGACAAAGAGAAAATCCTGAAAGCAGCCCAGGAGAAGAAGTCTGTAACATACAATGGTAAAAATATTAGATAGGCAGCAGACTTATCCACAGAGACCTGGCAGGCCAGAAAGAGCTGGCATGATATATTCAGAGTACTAAACGAGAAAAACATGCAGCCAAGAATACTATATCCAGCTAGGCTATCATTGAAAATAGAAGGAGAGATTAAAAGCTTCCAGGACAAACAAAAACTGAAAGAATTTGCAAACACCAAGCCAGCTCTACAGGAAATATTGAAAGGGGTCCTCTAAGCAAAGAGAGAACCTAAAAGTAGTAGATCAGAAAGGAACAGAAACAATATACAATAACAGTCACCTTACAGGCAATACAATGGCACTAAATTCATATCTCTCAATAGTTACCCTGAATGTTAATGGGCTAAATGCCCCAATCAAAAGACACAGGGTATCAGAATGGATAAAAAAACAAAACCCATCTATATGTTGCCTACAAGAAACTCATTTTAAACCCGAAGACACTTTCAGATTTAAAGTGAGGGGGTGGAAAAGAATTTACCATGCTAATGGACATCAGAAGAAAGCAGGAGTGGCAATCCTTATATCAGATCACTTAGATTTTAAACCAAAGACTATAATAAGAGATGAAGATGGACACTATATCATACTCAAAGGATCTGTCCAACAAGAAGATCTAACAATTGTAAATATCTATGCCCCTAACGTGGGAGCAGCCAACTATATAAACCAATTAATAACAAAATCAAAGAAACACATCGACGATCATACAATAATAGTAGGGGACTTTAACACTCCCCTCACTGAAATGGACAGATCATCCAAGCAAAAGATCAACAAGGAAATAAAGGCCTTAAATGACACACTGGACCAGATGGACATCACAGATATAGTCAGAACATTTCATCCCAAAGCAACAGAATACACATTCTTCTCTAGTGCACATGGAACATTCTCCAGAATAGATCACATCCTTGGTTCTAAATCAGGTCTTAACTGTTATCAAAAAATTGGGATCATTCCCTGCATATTTTCAGACCACAATGCTCTGAAGCTAGAACTCAATCGCAAGAGGAAGTTTGGAAAGAACCCAAATATATGGTGACTAAACAGCATCCTTCTAAAGAATGAATGGGTCAACCAGGAAATTAAAGAAGAATTGAAAAAATTCATGGAAACAAATGATAATGAAAATACAACAGTTCAAAATCTGTGGGACACAACAAAGGCAGTCCTGAGAAGAAAATATATAGCGGTACAAGCCTTTCTCAAGAAACAAGAAAGGTCTCAGGTACACAACCTAACCCTACACCTAAAGGAGCTGGAGAAAGAACAAGAAAGAAACCCTAAACCCAGCAGGAGAAGAGAAATCATAAAGATCAGAGCAGAAATCAATGAAATAGAAACCAAAAAAACAATAGAACAAATCAACGAAACTAGGAGCTGGTTCTTTGAAAGAATTAATAAGATTGATAAGCCCCTGGCCAGACTTATCAAAAAGAAAAGAGAAAGGACCCAAATAAATAAAATCATGAATGAAAGAGGAGAGATCACAACTAACACCAAAGAAATACAGACAATTATAAGAACATATTATGAGCAACTCTATGCCAACAAATTTGACAATCTGGAAGAAATGGATGCATTCCTAGAGACATATAACCTACCACAACTGAACCAGGAAGAAATAGAAAGCCTGAACAGACCCATAACCAGTAAGGAGATTGAAACAGTCATCAAAAATCTCCAAACAAACAAAAGCCCAGGGCCAGATGGCTTCCCGGGGGAATTCTACCAAACATTTAAAGAAGAACTAATTCCTATTCTCCTGAGACTGTTCCAAAAAATAGAAATGGAAGGAAAACTTCCAAACTCATTTTATGAGGCCAGCATCACCTTGATCCCCAGACCAGACAAGGATCCCATCAAAAAAGAGAACTACAGACCAATATCCTTGATGAACACAGATGCAAAAATTCTCACCAAAATACTAGCCAATAGGATTCAACAGTACATTAAAAGGATTATTCACCACGACCAAGTGGGATTTATTCCAGGGCTGCAAGGTTGGTTCAACATCCACAAATCAATCAAGGTGATACAACACATTAATGAAAGAAAAAACAGGAACCATATGATAATCTCCATAGATGCTGAAAAAGCATTTGACAAATTACAGCATCCCTTCCTGATCAAAACTCTTCAAAGTGTAGGGATAGAGGGCACATACCTCAATATTATCAAAGCCATCTATGAAAAACCCACCGCAAATATCATTCTCAATGGAGAAAAACTGAAAGCTTTTCCGCTAAGGTCAGGAACACGGCAGGGATGTCCGTTATCACCACTGCTATTCAACATAGTACTAGAAGTCCTAGCCTCAGCAATCAGACAACAAAAGGAAATTAAAGGCATCCAAATCGGCAAAGAAGAAGTCAAACTATCACTCTTCTCAGATGATATGATACTATATGTGGAAAACCTAAAAGACTCCACTCCAAATCTGCTAGAACTTGTACAGGAATTCAGTAAAGTGTCAGGATATAAAATCAATGCACAGAAATCAGTCGCATTTCTCTACACCAACAACAAGACAGAAGAAAGAGAAATTAAGGAGTCAATCCCATTTACAATTGCACCCAAAACTATAAGATACCTAGGAATAAACCTAACCAAAGAGACTAAGAATCTATACACAGAAAACTATAAAGTACTCATGAAAGAAATTGAGGAAGACACAAAGAAATGGAAAAATGTTCCATGCTCCTGGATTGGAAGAATAAATATTGTGAAAATGTCTATGCTACCTAAAGCAATCTACACATTTAATGCAATTCCTATCAAAGTACCATCCATTTTTTTCAAAGAAATGGAACAAATAATCCTAAAATTTATATGGAACCAGAAAAGACCGCGAATAGCCAAAGGAATATTGAAAAAGAAAGCCAGAGTTGGTGGCATCACAATTCCGGACTTCAAGCTCTATTACAAAGCTGTCATCATCAAGACAGCATGGTACTGGCACAAAAACAGACACATGGATCAATGGAACAGAATAGAGAGCCCAGAAATAGACCCTCAACTCTATGGTCAACTAATCTTCGACAAAGCAGGAAAGAAGGTCCAATGGAAAAAAGACAGCCTCTTCAATAAATGGTGTTGGGAAAATTGGACAGCCACATGCAGAAAAATGAAATTGGATCATTTCCTTACACCACACACGAAAATAGACTCAAAATGGATGAAGGACCTCAATGTGAGAAAGGAATCCATCAAAATCCTTGAGGAGAACACAGGCAGCAACCTCTTCGACCTCAGCCGCAGCAACATCTTCCTAGGAACATCGCCAAAGGCAAGGGAAGCAAGGGCAAAAATGAACTATTGGGATTTTATCAAGATCAAAAGCTTTTGCACAGCAAAGGAAACAGTTCACAAAACCAAAAGACAACTGACAGAATGGGAGAAGATATTTGCAAACGACATATCAGATAAAGGGCTAGTGTCCAAAATCTATAAAGAAATTAGCAAACTCAACACCCAAAGAACAAATAATCCAATCAAGAAATGGGCAGAAGACATGAACAGACATTTCTGCAAAGAAGACATCCAGATGGCCAACAGACACATGAAAAAGTGCTCCACATCACTCGGCATCAGGGAAATACAAATCAAAACCACAATGAGATACCACCTCACACCAGTCAGAATGGCTAAAATTAACAAGTCCGGAAATGACAGATGCTGGCGAGGATGCGGAGAAAGGGGAACCCTCCTACACTGTTGGTGGGAATGCAAGCTGGTGCAACCACTCTGGAAAACAGCATGGAGGTTCCTCAAAATGTTGAAAATAGAACTACCCTATGACCCAGCAATTGCACTGCTGGGTATTTACCCTAAAGATACAAACGTAGTGATCCAAAGGGGCACGTGCACCCGAATGTTTATAGCAGCAATGTCTACAATAGCCAAACTATGGAAAGAACCTAGATGTCCATCAACAGACGAATGGATAAAGAAGATGTGGTATATATATACAATGGAATACTATGCAGCCATCAAAAGAAATGAAATCTTGCCATTTGCGACAACGTGGATGGAACTAGAGGGTATCATGCTTAGCGAAATAAGTCAATCGGAGAAAGACAACTATCATATGATCTCCCTGATATGAGGGAGAGGAGATGCAACATGGGGGGTTAATGTGGTAGAAGAAGAGTAAATGAAACAAGTTGGGATTGGGAGGGAGACAAACCATAAGTGACTCTTAATCTCACAAAACAAACTGAGGGTTGCTGAGCAGAGGGGGGTTGGGGGGGTGTTTATGGACATTGGGTAGGGTATGTGCTATGGTGAGTGCTGTGAAGTTTGTAAACGTGGAGATTCACAGACCTGTACCCCTGGGGGCGAAAAAAAAAAAAATATATATATATATATATATATATATATATATATATATATATATGTTTATAAAAAATAAAATTATTTAAAAAAAACAAAAAAAAACTCACCTCAAAAAAAAAAAGGAAAGGGCAATACCAACTGCCAGGGACCTAATCAATATAGACATTAGTAAGATGTCAAAACTAGAGTTCAGAGTGATGATTATAAAGACACTAGCTGGGCTTGGAAAAAGCATAGAAGATACTAGAGAATCCCTTTCTGGAGAAATAAAAGAACTAAAATCTAACCAAATAGAAATCAAAAAGGTTATTAAAGGGGAGAATCAAAAATGGAGGCTTTAGCTGCTAGGATAAATGAGGCAGAAGAGAGAATTAGTGATATAGAAGACCAAATGATGGAGAATAAAGAAGCTGAGAAAAAAACAACTACTGGATCACAAGTAGAGAATTTGAGAGATAAGTGATACCATAAGACAAAACGATATTAGAATAATTAAGATCCTAGTAGAGAGAGAGGGTCAGAAGGTATATTGGAGGTAAACCTGGTGATTCACAGACCTGTACCCCTGGGGATAAAAATACATTATATGTTTATAAAAAATTTTTAAAAATTAATTTAAAAAATCCTCATCTTGAAAAGAGACTTCTTTCATGAAGCTAAGAATTGAAATTGCTAGGTTCTTAAAAAAAAAAAAAAAATCTTATGTCCTGATTCTTGAAAAATAAAAAAAAAGAAAGAAATGGGCAGAAGACATGAACAGACATTTCTGCAAAGAAGACAACCAAATGGCCAACAGCATGAAAAAGTGCTTACCATCACTTGGCATCAGGGAAATACAAATCAAAAGAAGAGTGAGATACCACCTGACACCAGTCAGAATGGCTAAAATTAACCCCTCAGGAAATGACAGGTGTTGACGAGGATGTGGAGAAAGGGGAACCCTCCTACAGTGTTGTGGGAATGCAAGCTGGTGCAGCCACTCTGGAAAACAGTACAGAGGGTCCTCAAAAAGTTGAAAATAGAGCTACCCTATGACCCAGCAATTTGGACTACTGGGTATTTACCCCAAAGGTACAAATGTAGTGATCCAAAGGGGCACTTGCACCCCATGTTTATAGCAGCAATGTCCACAATATTCAAACTATGATAAGAGCCTGGATGTCCATCAATAGATGAATGGATAAAGATGATGTGGTGTGTGTATATAGAGATACATCTATACACACACACACACACACACACACACACACACACACACACACACTGGAATATTATGCAGCCTTCAAAAAACATGAAATCTTGCCATTTGCAATGACATGGATGGAACTAGAGGGTATTATGCTAAGTGAAATAAGTCAATCAGAGAAACACAATTATCATACGATCTCACTGATATGAGGAATTTGAGAAAAAATGCAGAGGATCATAGGGGAAGGGAGGGAAAAATGAAACAAGATGAAACCAGAGAGGGAGAAAAACCATAAGAGACTCTTAATCTCAGGAAAGAAACTGACAGTTCCTGGAGTGGAGGTGGGTAGGAGGGATGGAATGGCTGGGTGCTGGACACTGGGGAGGGTATGTACTATGGTGAGCATTATGAATTATGTAAGGCTAATGAATCAGAGACCTGTACCCCTGAAACAAATAATGCATTATATGTTAATAAAAAAAGATATGGCATAAAAAAACACTGAAAATACTTTCAACAAGTGTCACAGTGTTTTAATTAAAATCAAGAGAAATCAGCTGATAGGGAAAACTGAGCTGTTTTATTATCTTTGTTTTCATAACTTTTAAAAAAAGATCCATCCATCCATTCATTCATTCTTTCATTCGTTCATGAGAAAGAGATAGTGAAAGCGAGAGAGTGAGTGGGGGAGGAGCAGAGGGAGAAGAAAAAGCAGACTCTGCCCTGAGCAAGGAAACTGACCTGAGGCTCGTGCTCACAACCCTGAGATTAGGACCTGAGCAAAAGTCAAGAGTTGGACACTTAACCAACTAAGCCACCAGGGCACTCCTGCATAACTTTTGATACACTAAATGCCTAAAAGCATAGTTGGAGTTTTGTATACCTTATAATTGAAGTCAGTTATCCTCTACTAATTTTTAGTCTTTGCTTTTATGAGGAGATAGCAATCATAATATTTTAGAATGTTTATTCATAAATTTAGGAAATATTTGTTAAACACATATGGTACCAATTTTGGTGTGGTGAACATATGAAAAAGAAATAGCAATACAAGTCCTCCTGTCAAAACTTTCTAGTCTAGGGGTATATGTGCATGAAAGAATACAAAGCAATGAATGCAATGAACTGATGTAAATATCAATGCCAAAGGTGTTTGTTCCATACATTTAGGATATAGAGTATTAGGAAGAAGACTGGAATATCTGTACAATATTATACAATTTGACTTTTGTATATGATAAACATCAGTTGCTCCATGGGTAAAATGAAGATATGTGTTTAATATCATATATTTCTCAGCCCATTTTGTGGAAAGTAAAATCAAGGAAAAGATTATTTATTATAATGTATCATATTGAAAACATTGAACTTGTTTATATTTTCGAGAATATTTGTACTATCTTTTATAAATCCATCTATTTGGATGTCTCAAAGTAAAATCCCAATTAAATGTCTCAATTAAAATCACCAGGAAAATATCAATATATTTCAAAGGATTCATCCAAAATATACACACTTTAAATATTCATTTTTTAGCAAGTAATAAAATGTAGCTGTGGATAGCATATAATTACTACTTTAATTTTTTAATGTAATAAGAGATAACATTTTAACCAAACTTATTTGCACTTAATGTAATATTATGCTGGCCTTTGAAGATTCACCTTTGGAAAATTATATTTTAGTGATAAATATTGACTTTTATAAAGGTCACATTAAGCAAAAGTCATATAGAATCTGTTTCTGTATCAAACAAAACCTCCTGTAAACCTCAATTTCCCCACGTGCTGCCACCCATTTGCTGCTACCCTTTCCTACAAAATTCCTCAAAAGATTGTAACTTCTATGTTTACTTCATTTCTTTTTGTTCTCTCTCAGATTGTGTCAATCAGACTTTTTTTCCACACTTCCAAACAGTGCCTCTGTCTGTGTTACCAGTGATCTCATTTATTAGCAGATTTTAAAAATGGAATTCACTCTCTCTTCACTAATACATTTTCTTCACATGGACTTACACTATTCTTCTTTGTTTTACCTTGCAAGTCACTGGTTCTCAATGTTTTGTGCAAATGCCCACTCTTCTCCCTGGCACACTAACTTTGGAGTGGCCTAGGACTCAGTCTTTTATTTTCTCTTCCTTCACACACAATCTCTTGGTAATTTCATCCAGTGTCTTTAACTTAATACCCTTTACATGCAAATTACTGTAATTTTTATTAATCTCCTGCCAAATTTTCTTTTAAAAAAGACTTATTTAGGGACACCTGGGTGACTCAATTAGTTAAGTGACTGCCTTTGGCTCAGGACATGTTCCCGGAGTACTGGGATCAAGTCCCGCATCGGGCTCCCAACTGCATGGGAAGTCTGCTTCTCCCTCTGACGTTCTCTTCTCTCGTGCACTGTCTTACTCTCTCTCTCAAATAAAAATAAATAAAAAATTTTTAAAAAGATTTATTTATTTATTTGAGAGATTGAGAACACAAGCCAGGGGGAAAGGCAGAAGGGAAAGGGAGAGGGAAAAGCAGACTCCTCACTGAAAAGGGAGCTCGATATGGGGCTTGATCCCAAGACTCTGGTATCATGATTTCTGGGATCATGACTTGAGCCAAAGGCAGATGCTTAACTGATGAGCTGCCTGGGTTCCCTTCCTGCCAAGATTTCTGCTCTGAATGCTAGACGTGTATATCCAACTGCCTACTCAACATCTCTGCTAGAATGTGGCATAGCCATATCCAAATTAATATGTCCAAAACTAAATTACTGGTTCTGGATTGCTTCCCCAAAGTATTAAATTTATAATCTTCCCTATCATACTTGATGGGAGTTCTATCCTTTCAGTTGCTGAAGCTAAAATTCTTAGTCATCTTGATTCTTCATAGATTTCCCATCCAAATCAGTCATAAAATCCTTATGGCCTTCAAAGTGGAAGAAGAATAAATAACTCATGTCACTATCTCCATTGCTCTCCTTATGTTTGGAGCCACCATACGCATTTAGCTGGATAATCCCCAATAAATTTCAAAGTAGTCTTGCTGCCTTTTTAACATTGTCTCCTCTGCAGCCTATTTTCAACTGAAGCCAGAGTGATCCTTTGAAGACAGAAGTTATATCTTATCACTCTTCTAGCTCTCCAGTATCCTCCCATCTTTACTGGAGCAAAAGCCAAGGTCCTCATGGTGGATCACAAGACCTACTACGTCTGATGCTTCGTTGCCTTTCTAATTGAATTGCTACTGCTTTTTATTTATTCTACAAAGGAGGCATGAGGCACTGGCCATCTTAGGGCCATTGTGTTAGTTATCCTCTCTGATTGCAACACATTTTCAGATATACTAATTGTCAACTACTCTACTTTCTTTGCTCCAGGTCTTTGCTCAAGTACCACCTTTTCAAAGAAGCATCCCCAACCATCTTACTTAAAATAGCAACCTGGGGGGACCTGGGTGGCTCAGTCAGTTAAACATCTGTTTTAAGTGCAGGTCGTGATTCCTGGGTGCTGGGATCAAGCCCTGCCTTAGTCTGCCTTCTCAGCTGGGACCCTACTTCTCCCTCTCCTCTGCTGCTCCCCGTGCTTGTGCTCTCTTTCTGTCAAATAATAAATAAAATCTTTAAAATAGCAATCTGTACGCCGAGCCCCCTCATGCCCTTCTATTTGTTTTTACCACTTATTACCATCTAACAAACTGTAAAATTGATTTGTTACATTGTTTGCTATTGTCTCTATTTCACTACTAGAATGAAAGCTCCACACAAAAGGGAATTTTTGTCAGTTGTGAGCATTCTTGTGACATTGAACAAAGAACAGAGCATGTACTGACAAAAATTTCCTTTTGTGTGAAGCTTTCATTCTAGTAGTGAAATAGGGACAGTAACAAACAATGTAATAAATCAATTTTATAGTTTGTTAGATGGTAACCATAGGTACCTATTCATGGCACATATGTATGAATGAAATAGACTGAAAGACAGAAAAAGAGAATAAGGTCTGCATATCATCTGAGACCCTGAATCGTGAGCATATATGACATTATGATAGGGTGACACATGCTCAGAATTATATCATCCAAAATTTTCTGATTTAGTATAACTAGTTTGATTTTATTTTTTCTTATAATGCAATATAATAATTATTTGTCGAATGCATCTTGAACTTAATTTGTTCTTCATTTCCTTTTAAAAAATCACTTTCTCCTCTTTCCTAGTAACATCCTAATCTACTAACTATTCTTATTACTTATTTTTTGTTCCGTGTTCCAAATGACATTGTGCTTTAACGTCTCGGGGTTCTTCTCTATTTTGTCTTTCTAATGTTCCTCTTTCTTTTACTTTTACCTGGTCAAAATGAATTCAAACTATAACCAATCAAAGTTTTACGAGTAGTATTTTTATGTGCTATTATTAATCTCATGTTACTATATTTTTTTCATATAAATTTATGATACTGAGTAGTAAATAGACAATGTTCTCAACAAGGCTTTTGAACTATCCTATTCTATTATTCTTTTTTTTTTCCCCTTTGACTCAACACCACACTCTCTTAATACCTATCATTTTATAAAGGTCTTCTTAGCCAGCAGAGAGATTATTACTTGTTCTTTAAGAGTGCCTTTTCTAACATTGGCCTTTTGTATTTCCCTTTTATTTTAATTTTTAAAAAGATTTTATTTATCTATTTAGAGAGTATGAATAGGAGAGGAGCAGAGAGAGAGAGAGAGAGAGAACATCTTGAGTGCAGAGCCCAACACGGGGCTTTGTCTCATGATCCTGAGATCATGACCTGAGCTGAAATCAAGAGTCAGACACTCAACCAACTGAGCCATGCAGACACACCTGTATTTCCATTTTAAAATCAACCTGTCAATTACACATACACAAATACACATGCATGTATATACATGGCATCACATGTCACACACATACATTCATATGTTCATATGTATACATTTACATTTGTAAAAAGGTATATAGAGAAAAATTGTATATAGATATATGTATATATACATGGATTTGCTTTTCTAATATTTTTGCATCTATAATGATGAGAGAGATTGGTCTGTAATTACCCTTTCTTGGAATGCTCTTGCAGAGCTTTTTTTTTTTAAGGTTATGCTTGCTAACTTGAAGACGAATCAGATTATGCACCCTCCTTTTCTATTTTAAGGTCAGCCTTACTTCTAGGGTATTTCTCACTTGGCTTACCCCCTACACAGTCTGTCATAAATTCATCAGCCTCTTTGGGAATCAGCAAATGAACCCGAGGGAACAGTACACTTAATTCTAAATCTGCTTTTCTCAATTTCCATCTTCTGGATCTTGGTCTGATAATTTTGCAATTCCTTGTTATCTCTCGATGTTTGTTTAATTTTACTCAGTTTTTTAGTTGTTTTCAGCAGAAAAGTAGGTCAGAAGTAGCTATCCACCATTGTTAGAAGTGTAAGTCCTTCCAGGGGTCACTCTTGACCCTCTTAAAGGAGTAGGGTAGGCTTGCTCCCCGTGGAAAGAAAAGTCACAGATTTACCTTTGCCCTTTTAAAAAGATGTATGCCTGAGGATATTTTTATGAGCTCATGTCCCTTCTTGCCCTCTCAAGCCCTTGTAACAGAGGAAGAACTAGAAGTCCCCAATCATAGAGCCCAGTATGATCCCTGTTGGGAAAGATGAGATTACTCCTATTGTCTGGGGCTACTTATTGGCTCCCAGATGCTCCTGGGAATATTTTAATTTTTCTCTTTCTGTCTTTATCCTTTATACAATCAAAGAAGGCAGTCACTAGTAGCTCTAGATTAAATCATCCCATCTTATCAACTCTAGCACATGGGAAGATTTTTGTCCTTTCCCAGTATTTGTTTATCAATGTCAAAATAGAACATCTGAGGGGCACCTGGGTGGCTCAGTGGGTTGGGCCTCTGCCTTCGGCTCAGGTCATGATCCCAGAGTCCTGGGATTGAGCCCCGCATCGGGCTCTCTGCTCAGCAGGGAGCCTGTTTCCCCCTCTCTCTCTGCCTGACTCTCTGCCTACTTGTGATCTTTCTCTCTCTCTGTCAAAAAAATAAATAGAATCTTTCAAAAAAAAAAAAAAGAACATATGAAACAAATCTTAACTATGTCTAAAAAAAGGGAGAAAAATCGTGATATTCTACCCACAAAACCAATAGGATATGAAATAAATGTGGTTTCCCAATGAAAGTTAATGGTCAAACAATAACACCATTTGCCCACTATAGCTATCTATGTACCCAGCAATACAATGATCAGCCTTAGGGATGCAAGTTGAATAGAAAATCATTGGCACCCTCCTCCAGTATTAGTTTTAAGGGATTGAGTAGACATGTACAAAATAATTGTCTAAGTGCTATAGTGCTATAACAGAGGTGTTAAAAACATGCTATTTCCTTAGGGATAGTAGTGCTCAATTCAGTTAGGTTGTGGTTAAAAAATGAGATCTTATTAGGAGTAAGTAACCTTTACTAAGATAGGCAAAAGAATAGCATGATTAAAATAAAAGATCAGGGGCGCCTGGGTGGCTCAGTGGGTTAAAGCCTCTGCCTTCACCTCAGGTCATGATCCCAGGTCCTGGGATTGAGCCCTGCATCAAGCTCTCTGCTCAGGAGGGAACCTGTTTCCTCCCCTCTCTCTGCCTGCTTCTTTGCCTACTTGTGATCTCCGTCTGATAAATAGATAAATATTTAAAAGAAAAAATAAAATAAAATAAAATAAAATAAAAGATCATCTCCTACTAGTGAGGGAATGGGAGATTAAGTGGAGTGGTAAAGTTTCTAATTTGCAATAAACAATCTGGGAAAAAAGAAAGCAGCAAAAAAACTACTAAGCAGTATTCGGGGCCCAGTTGAGGCTGGGAACTAAATTGGTCATGGTATGCAAATTTGTCATTTGTCATGTCACATAACCTTTATAGTTGTGTGGATTTTTTTTCCCCTTAAGAATGCTTTAGCAGTCTCTATTTATGATTGATAGCAACAATTGTTACACAGCAAGGTAAAGTTTCCTCACAGAACAGGCACCATAATCCTAGGACTAAAACTAAGGGAAGCTTTCTGGACTGAAAGAAAAGATTTTGTTAATCAGGTGGGAATTAGAAGATGCAGAAGGCAAGAGAGATGATTATTCAAGTAATGTCTGGTAGTTGCTTGGAAAACCCATCCCTCAGGCACAATGGGAAGACCTTGGGAAAACAGATGTTTTTGTGTAAGTTCAAAGTGGGGCTGAGTCTGAGCTATTGGAGCATCAGTTCCAGGGATCTGCATGTTGAAGACCCATGGATCAGACAGAACCAAAGACTGCATTATTCTCTACCTTATACTCAGACAAATTTCGAATGGCCTTGCTTTTATGGCTAGAAATTTCTGCACTAGTAATACTGCCTGTAAAAAGACAGGTGTTATGCCAGACTGCCTGATCACCAGTACCCTCCCACAAACACCAGCAATTTATCCTGCATCACAACTCACAATTAAAATATGCAAATATATTCATTTAAATACTTGCATTAAAGTATCCTCTTTTACGCATTCCAGCCGTATAGAAATTATCAACTCACCTTCCCCTGTTCTCGCCTGTGATAATTCTATCCTCTCAAGAATGCATACTTCATCCAAGTGGTTAGTTCTGGTTATTATGTGTTCAGAGTGAAAAAACTGGAAATTTTATCTTGTGGTTCTCCAGGAAGTTTCTCCTAATAATGACAAAAAGAGTAAGGATAAATACAGGTAGTCCAATCACACTGCCATCATCCTTATCATAGCAGTAAATATCACTGAAACTTTTAGATTAGCAACGATTCATTTTTTTAATTAATAATTTTTTACAGAAGTTTTAGGTTCACAGCAATATATAGCAACAAGTACAGAAAATTTCCGTATATCCCTGACCCTCCCAACAGGCAATCTCCCTACTATCAACATCCCCCATCAGAATGCATTTGTTACAACTGATAACCTACATTGACACATCGTTATCATGCAGAGTTCACATAGTTTACATTAGGGTTCACTCTTGGTGCTGTGCATTCTGTAAATTTGGATAGATCTGTAGTGACATGTATCACCATCATAGTATCATACAGAATAGTTTTACTGCCCTAAAACTCCTTTGCTCTGTGTCTACTCATTCCATACTCCCCCCTAATAACTTGAAACTACTGATCTTTTCCTGTCTACATATTTGCCTTTTTTAAAATGTCATATACTTGGAATCATACAATTTGCAACCTTTTCAGTTTTGTTTTTTTCACTTAGTAATATGCATTTAAATTTCCTCCATGACTTTTCATAATTTGTTATCTTATTTCTTTTGAAAGTTGACTAATATTCCATTGTCTATATATACCACAGTTTATTTATCCATTCATCTACTGAAGGACATCTTGGTTGCCTACAAGTTTTGGCAGTTAAGAATGAAGCTTCTATAAGCATCCTTGTGCATGTTTTCATGTGGACATAAATTTTCAGGTTTTTTGGATAAATACCAAAGAGCAATCATATTGTAAGAATACACTTAGTTTTATTAAAAAAAAAAAAAACAAAAGACTTTCAAACTGTCCTGCAAAGTAGCTGTACCATCTTGCATTCCCTCCAACAATGAGTATTGTTGCTTAACATTCTCACAGTGTTTGGTGTTGACAGTGTTTTTGATATTCGCCATTCCAATAGACATGCAGTGATAGCTCATTGTTGCCTTAATTTGCAAATCCCTAGTGACATATGATGTCAAACATCTTTTCATAAACTTACCTGCCATCTATGTATCTTCTTTGGTGAAAGTGTCTGTTCACATCTTTTGCCCATTTTTATAATTAGATTGCTCATTTTCTTATTGTTTGATTTTTTTATTATTTTGCATATTTTGGATAATAGTCCTTTATCAGATGTGTCATTTTCAAATATTTTCTCCCAATTTTTGGCTCATCTTATGTTTTTAACATTATCTTTTGCAGAGGAGAAATTTTTTAATTTTAATGGAGTCCAGTTTACCAATTTTTTTTCATGAATCATGTCTTTGTGGTTCTAATTATTTTATTATCTCTTAAGAAGCTTATGATCTATAGGGTGGGATGTCTATTTTATTATTATCTTCTGGACCTCATTATCATTCCTTTCCTTTGTGTTCTGAGAGAATTTGTGTGGCTTGTCTTTTCTTTTAATTAATTCATTTTCTTCTGGGTCCAATCTATTCATCTGCCTCCTTCTATACAACTGCACCTGGGTTCTCATTGAGAAGTTTCATGGAAAGTAATTTTTTAAATGATCATAAAAACAGGTTAAAGTATTTTTGTGAATACATCTTAAGTTATATACTTAAGAGGGATAAATGTATTGAATCTCTAGAAGGGAACCCCTTGTGCTGAAATGGAGGATCTTTTTATACCCATTGTCACTTCTCTTTGTTTATTCATCCTTCTTTAGAAAGTTCCATGCTGTTTCAAGGTTGTCTTATAGTCTGGCAAGAATTAAATTATTTAAGACCAAGGTAAGCATTGGATTATTCAAAATCTAAATTTTTCCTAAAGAACACATCAGGTATTAATTTAAGGGGATAATAAAGAAAAACAAACGTCTGGCAGTACATCATTTTAAAGAGTGGAGAGGAAAACAAAGCTTTACTCATGGGCAGAGCCATAATCCTGAGTCACATCTCTACATAAATACAGGTAGTCCCCGTAAAGAAGGGTCCATTGTTACAAGTGGTCTATCTTCTTTTAGAAGTAGTTCACTCTAATGTACCTGCCACAACTTCCTTATTCACAGAGGTATGTGAGAGTGAAATGGAAATCTCTGATTAGCTCCTGAACTCCCTGTGGGCTTCCATCTCTTAGAAAACACAATTTTTACTTCTCAGACAAAAGAGTTGTCTATGAGATTCTGCCAGGGTGTATGTCTTCTTTCCAGGGCAGGGAATGAAGGGAGAACATTCTTTTTCTGTCAGGAGGATAATTATACGGTTGCCCTCAATTTTGCTTTTCCACATCATCTCATCAATAATACATGTAGCAGAAATACTTCAGATTTCTAGTAGGCACATGATAGTCATTCTCTTTTTAATTTCTAATCTGTATTTTACCTAGTTACAGATATTTTTTCTCTTTTGTACTGTATTTTGTAATTCCTATGCTGGCACCACCATCTTGCCAGCAAATCTAGTTTTAAGTACTTTTTATTTATGTAAAGTTACAAGCTTCTTCCATGGGAGAGTGAGTTATACTTTTGGATTCTAAGAAAATTGTGGAAAGATATTTGTGAATAATAAATCCTAAATAAGAAGAAAATGTGTAGAAAATAAAATACAGTGTTCTGGAAAAAACACAGAAATGAAAAAGAGAAATTGAGAAGAGATATAATTTAAGATGATTGGCTACACATATGAGATCCTTAGAGGGTAAAAGACTTAGGAAGTTTTCAAGTTAAAGCCATGGACCACGGCTAATTTGGGTGGAGAAATTTGCTATATTGGTGGCAGTTTCCACTAGAATTCCAATAGGTGTGTTCTTAAGATCCAAACAAGAAATGGCTTTTCTCTTTAAGGGCCAATACTGGGAATTTCCATTGAAACTGGAAGGCGAAAGCAAAATAAATTAGGGCAAAGAACAGCAATCATAAGATTTAGGGGTTAGAAAAGTGTGCTAGCCTGAAACAGTTATCCGATTGGTCTGCATTTGTAATTTATTGCAATTGATTCTGATTAGGTTGGGGTCATTTGAGTATCTTCATTTCATGTTTTCAACTCAAGTTGTTCACTTTGTGAGTCCAAGACTGAGAAAGGTTATAGTGACAAAAGAAAAGCAATAGAGAAAAGTTTGGACTCACATTTAACTAAAGGGCCTTCATAGGTAATACCTTTGGATGATATAAGAATGAATTTCAGGGGCACCTTGGTAGCTCAGTGGGTTGAGCCTCTGCCTTCGGCTCAGGTCATGATCCCAGAGTCCTGGGATCAAGCCTTGCATCTGGCTCTCTGCTCAGCAGAGGGCCTGCTTCACCCTCTGCCTGCCTTTCTGCCTACTTGTGATCTCTGTCTGTCAAATAAGTGAATAAAATCTAAAAAAAAAAGAATGAATTTCAAATAGGATGTCATCATAATTCATACTAAGTATTCTCGACTACTAGAAAACATCAATTCTGCCTTCTAATCATTCCTCATAGATTTTATTTTATTACTTTTTCATAAAATTAATGGTTTTATTCTGAATTCTTTCTAAATACTCCAAATCTTAAAACTGTATAGCCAAAAGTGCACACATATCCTGGCCTATCTTTGCTGAATACACTGGGAATATGATTTCAAAAATGTCAATGAAGTGACTATCAAAATGAGGATAATCAAAAGTCACAAATTTAAATATCAAAAACTTAATTTAACTGAAAGAGATGTCCTTTATGAGTGGAAAAGAAGCAATGTTCAATGATCAGTGGCCCTCTCACTGACAAATTAAAAGTGAAACAATTGAGAATTTACATTCCATCAGAACATGGAGAAATACATTCCCCTAAAGGAAAATAAGAAAAATAATGAATTAAAAAAAAACAAAAACAAAAACAAAAAACAAACCAAGTTTTACGGTTGCCTGGGTGGCTCAGTCAGTTCTGCATCCAACTCTTGATATCAGCTCAAGTCACGATCTCAGGGTCAAGAGGTCAAGTCCCCTGTCGTGCTCCACACTGGGCGTGAAGTCTGCTTAGGATTCTCTCTCTCTCTCTCTTTCTCTCCCTCTGCCCCCACTCCCTGCTCACACTGTATCTCTCACAAACGATCTAATTAATAATAAATAACTCAATTTAAAGCAAAACAACAAAAACAATAAACAGTCTTCATCTACTGTTCAGACAAATGCAAATAGTATTTTTAAAATGTCATGTTTAAATTAGATAGCTAGTATTTGAGTTGAGAAAAGATTGAAAATCTCTTAACTCAAATGTTATGGCTAAAAATTGCTTCAAGATTATCAATAGCTTAATTGGACATACACTATTGAATTTTACTTAAAAAATAGGCTAAGAATGAGTTTTTAATTTTATGTAAATATGTTTCTTATCTTGAACATACTTTTTTGATAATAATTTAGGCTTTTATAATTTTGAAATATTTATAACTTATATAAGGCTCTAAACTATACAGAGTTATATGAGTGTTAAAATTCTATACAACATAAAAAGCAGGTTTCAGTTCCAATGAAATTCTCTAGAGGAAGGTAATTTTTAAGTGATTACTGCTTTTTTTGTTTTGATTAAAGCATGCTGACTCTATATTATACTAGTTTCAGGTGAACAAATAGCGATTCAATTTTTATATACATCATAAAATGATCACCATAAGTCTAGTCTCAATGTGGCATAATACATGGTTTTTACAATCTTATTAACCATATTCCCTAGGATATACATTAAATCCCTGTTTCTTATTTATTTTATAACTTGAATATTGTAAATTTAATTCCCTTCACCTATTTCAATAGCTGCTCACCACTCTTCCCTCTGGAGAATAAGTGTTTGCTCTCCGTATTTATTAGTGTTTCTATCTTGTTTTGTTTTTTAGATTCCACTTATATGTGATCATATGGTATTACTCTTTCTTTGTCTGACTTATTTCACTTAGCATAATACCCTCTAGGTCTACCTATGTTGCTCCAAATGGCAAGATCATTCTTTTTATGACTAGATAATGTTTCATTATATATATATTTCGTTATATATATATTTCATTATATATATATTTGAATATATATATATATATATATATTCAATGGGGTGTGTGTGTGTATCACATATTTTTTTTCTAATTATTAACTGATGGACATTCAGGTTGCTTCCATATCTTGGCTATTGTGAATAAATGTGACAGAAAAAGGGGTTCATATGTCCTTCTAAATTAAATGTTTTCATTTTCTTCAGATAAACAAACACCCAGGAGTGAACTGCTAGATCATAGGGCAGTTATATTTTCTTTTTTTTAATGTTTCAAGTTTTTTTAAAAGATTTTATTTATTTATTTGACAGACAGAGATCACAAGTAGGCAGAGAAGCAGGCAGAGAGAGAGAAGAAGGGAAGCAGGCTCCCTCCTGAGCAGAGAACTTGATATAAGGCTCAATCCCAGGACCCTGGGATCATGACCTGAGCCAAAGGCAGAGGCTTTAACCCACTGAGCCACCCAGGCACCCCTAATGGTTCAAGTTTTGATTTAAATTCTAGTTAGTTAGCATATAATGCAATATTAGTTTAAGGAGTAAAATTCAATGATTCATCACTTACATATGATACCCAGAGCTCACTACAACAAGTGTACACCTTAATCCCTATCACCCATTTAGCCCATTCCCCTGCCCACCTCCCCTACAGGAATTCTCAGTTTATTCTCTATAGTTAAGAGTCTCTTTCATGGTTTCCCTCCCTCTCTCTCTCTTTTTTTCTTTCCCCTATATTCATATATTTTGTTTCTTAAATACCACAGATGAGTGAAATCATACGGTATTTGTCTTTCTCTGGCTGACTTATTTTGCTTAGCATAATACTCTCTAGCTCCATCCATGTCATTACAAATGGCAAGATTTCCTTCTTTTTATGGCTGAGTAATATTCCATCATATATATCTATATATACCATGTCTTCCTCATCCATTCATCAGTCAGTGGGCATTTGAGCTGCTTCCATAATTTGACTATTGTTATAAATGCTACTATAAACACAGAGGTGCACATGCCTCTTTGAATCAGTATTTCTGTGTCCTTTGGGTAATTAATTATAGTGCAATCGCTGGGTTGTAGGTTAGTTAATTTTTAACTTTTTGAGGACTCTCCATACTGTTTTCCATAGTGGCTACACCAGATTGCATTCCCACCAACAGTGTAAGAGGATTCCCTTTCACAGCATCCTTCCCAACACCTGTAGTTTCCTATATTGTTGATTTCAACCATTCTGATGGGTATGGGATGGTATCTCAAAGTTTTGATTTGTATTTCTCTGATGAAAGTGATGTTGTGCATCTTTTTCATCATCTGTTGGCCATCTGCATATCTTCCCTGGAAGAATGTCTCTTCATGTCTTAGGTCCATTTCTTAACTGGATTATTTGTTTCTTGGGTGTTGAGTTTGGTAAATTCTTTTTTCTATTTTGAACACTAACCTTTATCAGCTATGCCATTTGCAAATATCTTCCCCCATTCTGTCAGTTACATTTCAGTTTTGCTGATTGTTTCCTTCACTGTAAAGAAGCATTTTGTCATGATAAAATCCCAATAGTTCATTTTTACTTTTGTGAATGGCTGAGGTCAAAGAGATTTCTGCCTATGTTATCCTCTAGGATTTTTATGGATTCCTGTCTCATGTTTAAGTCTTTCATCCATTTTGATTAATTTATTCTTGTGAATGGTATAAGAAAGTGGTCCAGTTTCATTCTTTTGCATGTTGCTGTCCAATTTTGCCAACACCATTTTTTGAAGATTGTCTTTTGTTCCCCCCATTGGGTATTCTTTCCTGCTTTGCCAAAGATTAGTTGACCATATAGTTGTAGGTCTATTTCTGGGTTTTCTATTCTGTTTCTCCGATTTATTCGTCTGGTTTTGTGCCAGTACCATACTGTCTTATGATTACAGCTTTGCTATAGAGCTTGAAGTCTGGAATTGAGATGCCTCCAACTTTGTTTTTCTTTTTCAAGATTGCTTTGGCTATTCAGTGTCTTTTGTGGTTCCATACAAATTTTAGGATTGTTTGTTCTAGCCCTGTGAAAAATTCTGTTGGTATTTTGATATGATTGCTCTAATGTGTAAATTGCCTTGGGTAGTATAAATATTTTAACAATATTTGTTCTTCGAATCCATGATCATGGAATGTTTTTCCATTTCTTTGTGTCCTCTTCAATGTCTTTCCAAAGTAGTCTACAGTTTTCAGAGTACAGATCTTTTACCTCTTTGGTTGGGTTTATCCCAGGTATCTTATGGTTTTTGGTGCAGTTATAAATGGGCCAATTCTTTTATTTCTTTTCCCCTGATAAACTATTGGTACATAGGAATGTAACAGATTTCTGTACATTGATTTTGTATCCTGTGACTTTGCTGAATTTATGTATTGGTTCCAGCAATTTTGTGGTGGAGTCTTTGAGTTTCCTACATAGCATTTCATGTCATCTATGAGTCAGTAGAAGTCTGACTTCCTCCTAGGCTTTTATTTCTTTCTGTTGTCTGATTGCTGAGGTTAGGACTTCCAATACTATGTTAAATAATGCTGAGGTTGAATATCTCTGTCTTGTTCCTAACCTTAGAGGAAAAGCTCTCAGTTTTTCCCCATTGAGGATGATACTAGCTGTGGGTCTTTCATTTATGGCCTTTATGATGTTGAGGTATGTTCCCTCTATCTCTACTTTGTTGAGGGTTATCAGGAATGAATGCTGTATTTTGTCAAATACTTTTTCTGCAGATATTGAGAGGATCATAGAGTCCTTATCCTCTCTTTTATTAATGTGGTATATCACACTGATTTATTTGTGAATAATGAACAGTCCTTGTAACCCAGGAATAAATCCCACTTGATCATGGTGAATGATTTCTTTACTGTACTGTTAGAATTGATTTGCTAGTATTTTGTTCAGAAATTTTTGCATCTATGTTCATTGGGGCTATTGGACTATAAGCCTCCATTTTAATGGGGTTTTTGTCTGGTTTTGAAATCAAGGTAATGCTAACTACAAAGAATGAGTTTGGAAGTTTTCCTTCCATTTCTGTTTTTTTTGGAACACTTTGAGAAGAATAGGTATTAATGCTTCTTTAATGTTTGGTAGACCTGCCCTGGGAAGCCATTTGGCCCTGTACTTCTTTTAGTTGGGAAATTTTGATTACTAATTCAATTTCTTTGCTAGTTATGAGTCTATTTAAATTTTCCATTTCCTCCTGTTCTGTTTTCATAGTTTATGTTTCTAGGAATTTATCTATTCCTTCCAGATTGCCCAATTTGTTTGCATATGATTTTTCATGATATTCTCTTATAATTGTTTATATTTCTGGGGCACCTGGGTGGCTCAGTTGGTTAAGTATATCAGCTCCGGTCATGATCTCAGAGGTGTGAGTTCAAGCCCCGCATGGGGCTCCATGCTGGGTGTGGAACCTGCTTAAGATTCTCTCTCTCTCTCCCTCTGCCCCTCTCCCCCCAACCCACTCTCTCTAAAAACAAAAATTTTATTTCTGTGATGATGTTTGTGATCTCTCCTCTCTCATTTGTGACTTTATTTATTTTTATCATTTCTCTTTTCTTTTTGATAAATCTGGCTAGGGGTTTATCAATTTTATTATTTTTTTATTTTTTAAAGATTTTATTTATTTATTTGAGAATGAGGGAGAGTGTGAGAGACAGAGAATGCATGGTAAGGAGAATTTTCTTGCTTCTTGAGGTAGACCTATATTGCTATATACTTGTGCCTTATGAGTGCTTTTGATCATCCCAAAGGTTTTGGACTATTGTGTGTCATTTTCACTTGATTCCATGTAGTTTTTATTTCTTCTTTAATTTCCTGGTTCACCCATTCATTCTTTGGTAGGTTCTTCTTCAACCTCCAGGTATTTGTGGTCTTTCCAAGTTTTTTCTTGTGATTGACTTCAAGTTTCATAGCATTGTATGGTGTGATCTTAATCTTTTTGTATTTATTAAGGCCTGATTTGTAACTTAGGATGTGATCTATCCTGAAGAATGTCCCAGGTGCACTCGAAAAGAATGTGTATTCTGCTGTTTTAGGATAAAATATTCTGAATATATCTGTTAAGTCCATTTGACCCAGTTTGTCATTCAAAGCCATTGTTCCCTTGTTGATTTTTTTGTTTAGATGATCTGTCCATTGCTGTAAGTAGGGTATTAATGTTCTCTATTGTTTTATTATTACCAGTGTGTTTATGTTTGTTATTGGTTTATATATTTGGGTGCTCCCAAGTTGGGGACATAAATATTTACAATTGTTAGATCTTTTTGGATAGACCCCTTTATTATGTTATAGTGTCCTCCTTCATCTCTTATTACAGTCTTTGGTTTAAAATCTAGTTTGTCTGATTTAAGCATAGCCACTCTGGCTTTCTTTTGGCATCCATTAACATGATAAATAGTTCTCCATCCCCTCACTTTAAATCTGCTGTTGTCTTTAGATCTGACATGAGTGTCATGTAGGCAGCATACAGATATATGGGTCTTATTTTTTTTTAATTTTTATTTTTATCCATTCTGATACCCTATGTCTTTTGATGGAAGCACTTAGTCCATATAAATCAGAAGGACTATTGATAGATATGAATTAGTGCCATTGTATCACCTGTAAAGTCATTGTTCCTAGAGATTATCCCTGTTCCTTTCCAGTTTTTGTTGCTTTTGGTATTTCTTTCTCATTTGAAGAGTCCCCTTTTGTATTTCTTGCAGGACTCATTTAGTGGTCACAAACTCTGTTAGTTTTTGTTTGGCTGTGAAACTCTTTATCTCTCCTTCTATTCTGAATGACAGCCTTTCCAGATAAAGTATTCTTGGCTGCGTACTTTTCCCATTAAGCACATTGAATATATTATGCCACCCTCGTCTGGCCTATCAAATTTCTGTGGAGAGATCTGCTGTTAACCTTATTTGCCTTCCCTTGTAAGTTAGGGATTTCTTTTCCCTTGCTGATTTTAAGATTTTTTCCCTTATCTCTGTATTTTACAAATTTTAACATGACACGTCTTGGTGTTGCCCGGCTTCTGTTGATTTTGATGACTCCTGGATATGGTGTCTGTTTTCTTCTCCAGATTAGGGAAGTTTTCAGCTATAATTTGCTCAAAAAAAATCTTCTGTTTCTCTCTTTTTCTTTCTGCTCTTCCTTTAGGACTTCTATGATACAAATTATATTACACTTTATGGAGTGGCTGAGTTCCCTGAGTCTTTATTCATGACCCAATATTTTTTTTTTTTCCTCTTCTTTTCAGATTCATTATTTTCCATAATTTTATCTCCTGTATCACCTATTCATTCCACTGTTTCTTCTTCTTGTGGTCATTACATCCAGTAGGTTTTGCCTCTCAATTATAGCATTTTTTAAAAATTTTGGACTGATTAGTTTTTAGGTCTTTTTTCTCTGCAGTAAGGGACTCCCTGGTGTCTTCTTTGCATTTCTCAAACCAGCTAACATCCTATGATTGTTTTTTAAAATTCTCAGTCAGGCATATAGCTTCTATCTGTTTCAATTAGATACCTGGCTGTGACCTCTTCTTGGTTTTTCCTTTGGAAATAAATTCCTCCATCTAGGCATTTTGTGTAGGTCTCTGTCTTCTTCTCTTGTTAGGAAAGCCTGTTATCTTTCCTGCTGCTGAGAGTAATGGCAATATTAAGAAGAGGTCACATACTGTCCAGGTCCTATTGCTTCAGGAAGTGTTTCTAGTGTATGCTGTGTGAACTCTGCTGTTTGTTTTGCCTGTTCTTTTCCTGGAGTCAGTCCTCTGCAGAGTTTCTCCTTGCCTGCAGTGGACAGTATTTGGACCTTGTCCACTGTGTGGTGAGTTTTAACCAAGTGTGCTCTCATCTGCCTGTTAAAGGAGGCTTACTCCTATTTCCAATAGAACTGAGTCTTTGCAGCACTCTGTAATCAGCAGACTTGGTGTGTGCAGGGCATTTTTGCTAGGCAGGTGGTCCACTGATGCTCTGACTCTCAAACATACTTGTCCTAGTAAATAAGCACCTGCAGAGTGAAGGGGGGTGAGACTTGGTGTAAGCAGCTTGGGCCTCCACTGTTGGTACTATGCTGCTTACTGAAGTCAGCTTGTGCTGATGGGTTGGGGAGGAAAATGTCACTAGCTCTCTCCCTTCACCCAGGAGAGGGGAGTTTGTGACCACCACCATCTGGGAAGCCCTCACAGAAGAGCAAATAATCTCCCCTCATGTGCCCACCCATTCCCTCAGATTTATGACTTCACCCTGTCTGTGTCCAGGCCACCTGCCCATCCAGAAGTACAGTGAACCTGTGTTTTATCCCAGGTACATTGGCTGAGTTTCAAAACTCCAAACTTTAGGGACCCAGCATAGTGTGGAAGTATCTGGTCCTCTGGGAGGCGGGGCGGGGTGGGGGGTGTGTGTGTGTGTCCTGATCTGGGGCTGGTACCAGTTTGTTCCAGAAAGGCAGTTGCACTAATGCACAGGAGCTTGGATTTTAGAGTGAAGTGCGACAAAAAACCTGAGTTCAGGTAAGTTGTGGTTAGCAGGTGTCTCTACCCCTGTACTTAAGGTAGGGTGGTGGGCTGGCGGGGGGGGGGGGGGCATAATGATGCACAATGGCTCTTTTGTCCCTGGAGATGCAATGCCACATCTCTCGTATATATTCCAAGAAGGGAGAATCATCTCTCCCAGTACATCCCTGATCTCTTTCTCCATAGGAGCACAGCAGTGCCTGCCAGGTTAAACACCAACCACTAGGCAGACCTCTAAAACTCCATCTTGGAGTTCTACTTGTTGTTAAAACTCATGACAATCAGTTCCTTTCATTTTCCCAGTCAATGACTTTGTGTTTTCCTTGTGCAATTCCCTGAGTGCTGCTTTCTTCTCCCTCTCTCTCTCTCTCTCTTATCTCTGTGATCAGGGTTCCCTCCCCACTACAGCACTCACATTCATTTTCTCCCCAATCCTGTCTCTACACCTCTTACCTTGCATGGTGTGGCCTTTTCTCTCCCTCTAGTTGTATAGTTTATTCTGTCAGTCCTTAGATCAATTTCTTGGGTGTTCAGAATGATTTGATGTTTATCTAACTGTGTTCAAGGGACAAGACAGAGCCTTCCTACTACTCCAACATCTTAACTCCTATATTTTTAATTTTTTTAAGGAATCTCCAGACCATTTTCTAGAGTGGTTGCACTAATTTACATTCCCCTCAAAAGTTCATAAGAATTCCAAATTCTCCATTCTTACATTCTCACCAACTTTTGAAATTTCTTGTCTTTTGATACTAGCCCTTCTGACAGGTATGGGATGATATCTCATTGTAGTTTTAATTTGCATTGCCCTTGTGATTGGTGATGTTGAGCATCTTTTCATATGTCTGTAGGCCATCTATATACTTCTTTGGGAAAATGTTTATGTGAGTCTTCTGTCCATTTTCTAGTCATATTATTTGTTCTTTTTGATATTGACTTGTATGAGCTCTTTATGTATTTTAGATGATAACTGCTTATTGGATATATTATTTGAAAATATTATCTCTTATTCTATAGGTTCCCTTTTCATTTTGTTTATGGTTTCCTACTCTAAGAAAAGGCTTTTTTTAAAAAGTTTTTATTTAAATTTCAGTTAATTAAAATACAGTGTAATATTACTTTCAGGATGGAGTGCCTGGGTGACTCAGTCAGTTAAGCATCTGTCTTTGGCTCAACTCATGATACCATGAGATTAAGCCCTGCATTGGGCTCTCTGCTCTGTAGGAGAGTTTCCTTCTCCTTCTCTCTCTGAATAACCCCCAACTTGTGCTCTCTTCCACAAATAAATAAATAAATAAAATCTTTTAAAAAGTATTACTTTCAGGTATACAACAGAGTGATTCAGTATTCTACACAACACCCAGTGTTCATCACAATTGCACTCCTTAATCCCCCTCACTCACTTAACCCATCTCTCCACCCACCTCTATTCTAGAAACCATTAGTTTATTCTCTATAGTTAAGAGTGTTTCCTGATTTGCCTCTTTCTTTCTTTTTTTTCCCTTTGCTCACCTGTTTTGCTTCTTAAATTCCACATATTAGTAAAAGCATATGACAATTGTCTTTCTCTGACTGATTTATTTCTGTTAGCATAATACTGTCTAACTCCACCCATGTCACTGCACATGGCAAGATTTCATTTATTTTTATGGCTGAGTAATATTCCATTATATGTATATACCACTTCTTCTTTATACATTTATTAGTTGGTGGACATTTGAGCCGTTTCCATAATTTGGCTATTGTTTGTAATGTTACTATAAACATCATGTTGCATGTATCCATTTGAATTAGTATTTTTATATTATTTGAGTAAATACCTAATAGTGTAATTGCAGGATCCTAGGGAGTTCTATTTTTAATTTTTTGAGGAACTTCCATACTGTTTTCCAGAGTGGCTGCTCGTTTGCATTCCAACAGTGAAAGAAGATTCTTTTTCTCCATACCCTTGCCAACACCTGTTCTTTTTTTTTTAATTGTTGATTTTAGCCATTCTGACAGGTATGAGTTGATGTCTCATTGTGGTTTTGATTTGTATTTCCCTGCTGATGAGTGATGTTGAACATGATTTTATGTGTCTGTCAGCCATCTGTACGTATTCTTTGGAAAAATGTCTATTCATGTCTTCTGCTTTTAAGTTTGATATAGTCTCATTTTTTAGTTTTTTCTTTTTTGTCCTTACCTAATGAGAAAGATTTTTAAAAAATATTGCTCAGATTGATGTTACTGAGCTTCTTGCTTATGTTTTTTTTTTCCTTGAGTTATATGGATTCAGGTGTTATATTTAAGTTTAACTTACATTTACATTTAAGTTAAAGACATTTAAGGGGCACCTGGGTGGCTCAGTGGGTTAAAGCCTCTGACTTCGGCTCAGGTCATGATCCCAGGGTCCTGCGATCAAGCCCCATATGGAGCTCTCTGTGCAGCGGGAGCCTGCTTCCTCCTCTCTCTCTGCCTGCCTCTCTGCCTACTTGTGATCTCTGTCTGGCAAATAAATAAATAGAATCTTAAAAAAAAAAAAAAGAAACAACTATGTAAAGACATTTAAGTCTTTAACCCATTTTGAGCTTACTTTTCTATATAGTATAAGAAAGTGATCCAGGGCATGTCAGTGGCTCAGTTGTTTAAGTGTCTGCCTTCAGCTCAGCTCATGATCTCAGGGTTTTGCAATCAAGCCCGGCATCAGGCTCCCTGCTGAACAGGGGGTCTGCCTCTCCCTCTGCCTCCTCCCTGCTCTGTCTCTCTCTCAAATAAATAAATAAAATCTGTAAAAAAAAAAAAAAAAAGTGTTTCAATTTTATTCTTTCCCATGTAGCTGTATAGTCTTTTTTTCCCATTGTGTATTCTTATTTCCTTTGTTGTAAGTTAACTGATCATATAAGCATGTGTTTATTTTGGGCTCTCCTCATCCAGTGATCTACATGTCTATGTGTGCCAGTACCATACTGTTTTGAGGACTACTACAGAATTGTAATATGTCTTGAAATCTGGAAGTATGATACTTCTAGCTTTGTTCTTTCTCAAGATTGCTTTGGTTATTTGGGGTTCTTTTGTCATCCCATACAAATTTTTAAAATTATTTGTTTTAGTTCTGTGAAAAATGCCATTGACATTTTCATGGGGACTGAATTGAGATTATAGATTGCTTTAGGTAGTACGAACATTTTGACATTATTAATTTTCCCAATCTATGAACACAGTAATTCTTTCCATTTATATGTGTCTTCTTCAATTCTTTCATCTGTGTCTTAGTTTTCAGATTAAAGGTTTTCCATCAACTTGATTAAATTTATTCTTATGTATTTTATTCTTTTTGATGCAATTGTAAATGAGATTGTTTTCTCAATTTCTCTTTCTATAGTTCATTTTCAGTGTATAGAAATGCAACATATTTATGTATATTAATTTGGTATCCTTAACTTTACTGAACTCATTTATTAGGTTTAATAGTTTTTAGTGGAGTCCTCAGGGTTTTCTTTTTTTCACTGTTCATCTTATTTTATTATTATTATCTTGTGTTGGTCACCATGTAGTAAGTACATCATTAGTTCTTGATGTAGGGTTCCAAGATTCATTGTTTGCATATAACACCCAGTGCTAAATGCAATATGTGCCCTCCTTAATACCCATCACTGAGCCAAACCATCACCCCACCCTTCTCTGCTCTAAACCCCTCAGTTTATTGCCCAGAGTCCATAGTCTCTCATGGTTTGTCTCCCCCTTCAAATCTCCCCTTTCATTTTTGCCTTCCTTCTCCTAATGTCCTCCATGTTATTCCTTAAGTTCCACAAGTGAAACCATATGATGATTGACTTTCTCTGCTTGACTTAGTTCACTTAGCATAATCTCCTCCAGTCCCGTCCATGTTGATGCAAAAGCTGGGTATTCATCCTTTATGATGGTTTTCTGTATATAGTATCATGTCATCTGCATATAGTGAGAGTTTTGCTTCTTTTCTAATTTTGATGGGTTCTATGTGTTTGCTTGCTTAATTGCTGTGGCTAGGATTTAAAATACTGCATTGGATAGAAGTGGTGAGACTGAGCATCCATGTCTTCATCATGATCTTAGAAGAAAAACTTTCAGTCTTTCACCATTGACAATGATGTTAGCTTTGTATTTGTCATTTATGGCCTTTATTGAGTTGAAGTATGTTTCCTCAAAAGCCACTTTGTTGTGAGTTTTTAATCATGAATTAATGTTGAATTTTGTCTAATGTGTTAGTGCATCTATTAAAATGATCATATTACTTTTATCCTTTGTTTTGTTAATATGGTCTATCACAGTATTTGATTTGGAATGTTAAACCATCTTGGCATTCCTAGAATATATCCCACTGGATCATGGTGTAGTTGATCCTTTTAAAGTATTGTTGAGTTTGGTGTGCTAGTGCCTTGTTGAGGATTTTCTGTCTATACTCACCAGTGATATTGGCTGTAATTTTCTTTCTTTCTTTTTTTTTTTTTTAATTTTGTAGTGTTTTCCTCTGTTTTTAGTATCAGAGTAATGCTGGCTTCATAAAATGAGTTTGGAACTATTTCAACCTCATCAATTTTTTGGAATAATTTGAGAAAGGCAGATATTATCTCTTCCTTAAATGTTTAATAGAATTCACCTGTAACAGTGTTATGTATTGGACTTTTGTTTGTTGGAAAGTTTTTGATTATTGATTTAATTTCATTATTAGTGTTCGGTGCACTCAGATTTTCTATTTCTTCATGATTTTATCTTGGAAGATCATATGTTTCTAGGAATGTATCCATTTCTTCTTAGGTTGTCCAATTTGTTGACATATTGTTAAAATTGTCCCTTATAATCCTTTATATTTCTGAGTATAAGTTGTAGCTTTTTTTTATTTCTGATTTTATTTATTTGGGCCATCTCTTTTTCTTGATGAGTCTGGCTAAAAGTCTATCAGTTTTATCTTTTAATAGAACTAGCTCTTATTTTCATTATCTTTTTTTTTTTTGTCCCTAGTTCATTGATTTTCATTCTGATCTGTTATTTTCTTCCTCCCACTAACTTTGGATTTTGTTTGTTCTTCCTTTTCTAGTTCCTTTACATGTGGTGTAAACTTAGATCATTTATTTGAGTTTTTCTTTTTCTGTAAGGTAAGCCTGTATGACTATGAACTTCTCTCTTAGAACTACTTTTACTGATGTCCATAATTTTGAAACATTATGTTTCTGTTTTCATTTGTCACAAGATATTTTTCACTTTCCTCTTTGATATCTTTATTGACTCATTGGTGATTTAGTAGAATGTTTTTTAGTCTCCATGTGTTTGTTTTTTTCACGTTTTTTCTGGTAGGTGATTTGTAGTTTTATACTGCTATGACTAGAAAAAATGCTTAATGTTATTTCAATCTTAAATCTTTAGAAACTTGTTTTGTGGCTTAATTTGTTGTCTATCCTAGCGAATGTTCCATGTGTACTTGAAAAGAATGTGTATTTTGCTGTTTAGGGATGGAATGTTCTGTATGTATCTATTAAGCCCATTTGGTATGTTGTGTAAAGGCCAATGTTTTCTTATTGATTTTCTGACTGGATTATCTATCCATTAATGCCAGTGGGTATTAAAAGTTCCCTACTATTGTATTCTTATCAACTTTACTCTTTATGTCTATTAATACTTGCTTTATATATTTAGATGTTTCTGTGTTGGCTGCATAGATATTTATAATTCTTTTTTTAATTTAATTTTTATTTTTTATTAACATATAATGTATTATTAGCCCCAGGGGTACAGGCCTGTGAATCGCCAGGTTTAGACACTTCACAGCACTCACCATAGCACATACATATTTACAATTCTTATATCTTCTTGTTGGATTGATACCTTTATCATTATGTAACACAATTCTTTGTCTCCTGTTCATCTTTGTTTTAATTTCTATTTTACCTGTTATAAATTATTGCTACACTGGCTTTTTTAAATTTTCCATTTGCATGGATTATCTTTTTCCTTCTCTTAATTTTCAGTCTGTGTATACATTTATAGCTGAAGTGAGTCTCTTATAGGCAGCATATAGATTGGTCTTATTTTGTATCCATTTAGCCATCCTAGGTCTTTTGATTGGAGAATTTAGTCCATTCAAATTTAAAGTAATTGTTGATGGTTATGTAATTACTGACATTTTGTCCATTTTTCTCTTTTTGTTTTGTAGTTCTTCTCTGTTCTTTCTTTTCTGCTCTCCTCACTTGTGTTTTGATGCCTTTCTGTACTGTAATATTTGGATTCCTTTCATGCCATTTTTGTGTATCAATTATAAATTATATATATATATATAACATACATAGTGTATATGTATTTATATATATATGCACACATATACATATATGGTATATGTATCAGTCTATTTTGGTCTGTGTGTGTGTGTGTGTGTGTATATATATATATATATATACTTGTAGTTTATTTTACTACTTTTGTCTTTTAACTAGCTTTATAAGTTTTTGGTCCATTACCTTTATTATATTATTGCTCTTTTATGTATTTTCTTATTTCCAGTTATGGACTTTTCTACTTGATTATGTCCTTTTAACCTTTCCTGGTTTAGTGTTTATGAACTCCTTTAAATTTTGCTCATCTGGGAAACTCTTTATCTGTCCTTGATTCAGAATTATAACCTTGCTAGGTAGTATATGAATTGTGAGGTTTTGTCTTTCAGTACTTTGAATATATCATGCCATGTCTTCTATCCTACAAAATACCTGCTGAAAAATCAGTTCACAACATCATGGGGGTCTCCTTGTATGTAACTAATTGTTTTTCTCTTGTTGCTATTATGATTCCCTCTTTATATTTACCTTTTGCCATTTTTAAAAAAGCTTATTTATTTATTTGGGAGAGAGAGCATGAGTGGGGGAAAGGGCAGAGGGAGAGGGACAAGCAGACAGCCTGCTGAGTAGGAGCCCAATGTGGGGCTTGGTCCCAGGACCCCAGGATCATGACCTGAGCCAAAGGCAGACACTTACCTGACTGAGCCACCCAGGCACCCCATCCTTTTGCCATTTTATTTATACTGTGTCTTGGTATCAATCTCTTTGGGTTCATTTTGTTTGAGACTCTGCTTCCTAGATCTGGATATCTGTTTCCTTACCCAGGTTAGGCAAGTTTTCAGTCATTACTCCTTCAAATATTGTTTTGCCCCCCTTTCTTCCTTTTCTCCCTCTGTAAGCCCTAAACGCAAATTTAGCTTGCTTAATGTTGTTAAATGATCCTTATAGTTTTTTTACTTCTTTTTTCTTTTTGCTATTCTGATTGGGTGATTCCCCAATCAGACTTTGTCTTATAGATCACTAATCCAATATTTTGTATCACCTAATCTGCTGATTTCCTCTAGTGCATTTTTCATTTCAGTTACTGTACTATTTAGTTCTTATTGGTATTGTCTAGTATTTTCTTTCTTTGTTGAAATTTTCATTGTATTCATTCATTATTCTCTAGAGTTTGGTGATTATCTTTATGGCCAGTACCTTAAACTCTTTATCAGGTAGATTACTTATCTCAGTTCCACTAAGGTCTTTTTCTGAAGTTTTGTGTTATTTTTTAATTTAGAATGCAAATACCTCAATTTGACTCTAAGTGTTTGTTTCTATGTATTAGGCAAATCAACTCCCTCTCCCAGTATTAAAGGAGTGGCTTTGTGCAAGTGATGTCCCACAGGACCCAGAAGTATATTTTTCCCCTTTGTCACCAGATCTAGGTTTTCAATGGGCATTTCTTGTGTGATATGTGTGCATCCACTTATTGTGGTAGGTCATTGACTGGATCCTGATAGGTGGGTGGGGCTTCCCCCCAATCTGGCTGGCTGGGCTGTGGCAGTCTGGAGGGGTTCTCCCCTGGCCTGACTAGGCTGGTATAGTGTGCTGCTTCTGTGGTCATGTGTGGAGTTCTCTCCCTACCCAGGGGGAGGGGGAGAACATCACTGCTACAGCTATAGTGATGGGAAGAGCTCTCTTCCTATCTCAGCTTGCTGGTTGCCCTGTCTACTGCAGCTCTAGTGGTGGGTGGGTCTCTACCTCCAGACCAGCTGGCTGAGACTCACAGTGGTAGCTGTCATGGCTGTGGCTGTTGGGCAGGGATATAAATGGGGCACCCTACCAGCATTAGTAAGTTAAAGTGAGAATTCCAAGATGGCACCCACTGACATGGGCACTAACAAGGTAGATTCTGCTGCAGGAATGGCACTGGACAGTTTCTCTGTCCATAGGGAGGATCCCAACAGTTTCCTGCCTCTCTGGGAGACACCCCAGCAATAGTAAGTGGGTCTCCTTCGCCTATATTCTGGATGTTTTTCCAACTAGTGTATTAGCACTGAGTCTCAGGGCAAGTGAGACTATGCATGAGCCCTGAGACTATGCATGAGACTATGCATGAGGGAAAGGAGTGTTTCCTCCTTTCCCTATAGCTCTATGGTTTTGCTGTTGGTTTTCAAAGCCCAGATTTTTGTGGGCTCATCTCTCTTGTGATCTAAGGGTTGGAGTGCCTACTGTGGTAAGCCAACCCCTTGCTCTTCAGGGAGAAGTTCTATGTTCTTGAAATCCCTCCACAATTGAGGATTGCTGTACCTGATTTTTCTTCTTTCAGCAAGACCTTGTTTCTACCACTTCTACCCATCTCAATGCTGGTTCTTTGTCTTTCATTGTGGAGACGCTGTTCATTCATTTTCGGGGCCTTTTCTGAGAAAATTACTCCATATGCAGTTGTGTATTTGTTGTGTCTGTAGAAGAAGGTGAACTCGGAATCCTCCTATAGTGCCATCTTGAATCCCCCACCCATAAACTATTTCTTTGTGATGTAAACAGTTCTTTAGATGTATTGAAAGTGTTCCAAAGGAAAGTATCTGCTGCAGTTAGGCTTTGGTAGAAAAGATATTATCTTTAAGAGAAAAGCAACTTGAAAAATACACCTTTCAAAGTCATAGTAATTTCATTATTAGCTTTAGTAAAACTAGTGCAATTCTATCTGACTACTTATACTGTTATGCATTTTTCATAGAAAATAAAAGAAGTAAATATTACATTTTATAAACTCAGCATTCCCTGAGTATTCTTCACTGAATTAAGGGCTACTGGATAGGTTGTGGAGGAAATGAAAAAAATGCTTGCCAACTTTGTGTACACCTAGAATGCAAGCAGGGAGAAGAGAAAACTAACCAATACAGCATAGAAATTATTAAAACAAATGAACAGGTATGCCGTCCAGAAAAGTAATTCATAAAGTGCCTGTATGTTTGATCTTTAATTACAAAATTATGTTATTTTAAATATGTCTAGATAAAAGGTGTTTGCAAGTGAAAGTTTTATAACATTTTTTAACATAAATTTGACTTCCTTATCTGAAAAATAAGTATTTTATTATTTAGTATTGGAAATACTATATATAGTTTTATGTAGCATAAATTTGATTATATTTTATTAAATATAAGATGCATTTTTAACATTTAGTATCTCTTAAATCAGTTTACATTTTATAATCAATAGGCCTTTCAGTCATTTTTGGAATAAACTTAGAATTTAAATTATAATTTCTTTATGAGTTTTTGGACCACATTGTTGGTGTCAATTCAAAATGTAAATCTAGTTGTGGTTCAAATTCCCAGAGGAAATACACTTTTCTTTCTTCTATTATCTAGTGCTAAGATTAAGACATGACGGTTTCCTTGCTTTCTCCATCTACATGGTGGTTTCACTTGTTTTTATCTTTATACTAAGAGTGTAGCCCTTTGATATCTCACCTTTGGCATTTCTGCTTTCATAACCACACACAAAATAACAATGCATCTGGCAGTGAAGGATTTCTTACATCCATTGTAAAAGAGAAATTTGCCTTAGAAGTTTTTGAAGGTTTCTAGGAGAAATCAATTATGACCACATTTTGAACAGAAAATGAAGCCATCATATGCCTCATGAAGATATGATCTCTGCAATAACAAACTGGATATAAATAAAAAGGGTTATAAACCTATTTGCTTTGCAGATAATAGAAGTTTTGAACTCTATTATACACTTGCTTTGATTAAATATAAGATTCCATAGCTTCAATTTAAAAAGTAAAATTTATTGACAAACTGAGGCAAATTAAACTCAATTAGTTGAAAAACCATAGTAATAAAATGCAATAATACACTTAAATATTGAATAACTTTAAAACATATTCTGTTCCATGACTCAAATAGTACACTAGAGAGAGAGAATCATGAAAACAAAGATTTTCCTTTTTCCATTTATTGCTGTTATGTCTAGATTTAGGATATTGCTTGGCATATAATAAGCATTCAAGAAATATTTGCTTAATTAATTAATTAATGGATCAAATTATATCCAGTGATGCATAGTTATTTTTATAGGTATCATATAGTCCCTCCTGAATTATTGAAACTTGTATCTGTGCTTTTTTCATGCTTAGATCAATTTAATGAGACTTCAACCCAATAAGCAGAACTACCAAGGTGGCTGACATTAGTCACTCCATATCTGTTCTGAGATACTCTCTAGTTGAACAGAATCAAGTTCTTATTTAAAAAATTCAATAACCTTGGTAATCAGTATACTATATGTGGCCAATATGCTATGCTCTAGTTGTCTATAATACTATGGATTGATTAACTCTTTGAGGCTTGGGTGAAGTTTGATAAATTCTTTACTAAATGACATCTTATAGGAACTTCAGGAATCTTTTTCACAAGTCCAGCAGTTCCTTCATCCATAAGACTGTAGTCAAGAAACACTACTTAAAAAATGCATGAGTCCACTAATTATCAAAAATATCAGTAGGTCTTGACGGGAAGAAAATAACAGAACTTTGTATGTACAGTTTTGAAAAGATGTGATGTCAAGCAAACTCTGGGGCACTCAGAAATGAGTATAAATCACTTCATTGTAACAGCATAACCATCAGGTTCTAGGGAAACTATAAGCTGAGATAACCTTCTCTGACACCAGAAAGTAAGCCAAGCTCTGTGAGTTTTCCCTTCATTATTCTCTTTATTGCAGGTGAATGAAAAAACTTAACTTAATGATGCTTAGCAGCACTAATTATTTGGCAATAATCAAAAAACTTCATGATCTGAAAAAGTTGTTTCAGTACAGCCCATTAAACAATATGAAGAGCTATTATTCCATCCTACTACCTATCTGCTGCTCAGGTGTTCAGTTGCCAGATGCTTTCTAATTAAGAGCATATAAAAGGAGAATAACTTGAATTGCACAATCAGGTAAATTTATCTAGTCCCATTTTGGTGCCAATGATATGTATTATATTTTATTACAATTTTATCAAGGTAATTATTTTCTCAATGTTTATATTGACACTATTCTAAGCCACTAAAAGAAATCCTCTGAGGCTAGTGAATTATGTGAATCATAGAGATGAATGACCTCTCTAAATTTAGACCAGCTGAAATAACAGCATATATGTTTATCTTACCAATATATGTATAGTTACTCAAAATTCATACTAAGTGGGCGCCTGGGTGGCTCAGTGGGTTAAGCCGCTGCCTTCGGCTCAGGTCATGATCTCAGGGTCCTGGGATCGAGTCCCGCATCGGGCTCTCTGCTCAGCGGGGAGCCTGCTTCCCTCTCTCTCTCGGCCTGCCTCTCTGTCTACTTGTGATCTCTCTCTGTCAAATAAAAAAAAAAATTCATACTAAGTAATTTATAGTAAATCAGTCTCCTGATGAACATTTTTATCCCATATATTCTATAACTACTCAGTTGCAGGACTTGTGTGTACAGTAGTCTCTTAAACATCTGTAAGCTGGGTGGGGGGTGAAGAAAAGAATGGAGAGGAAAGGACGAAGACATATGGAAGGCATTAATTAAGTTATTATGAAGCTTGCACCAGGTTCTCTTAGTAACCTAAAAGTTTTATTAATATCTTCCCTCCTGACCTCTAAGCACTTTTCATCTATTAAAGACCCATTGATATTTCACAGAATCCAAGAGTCTTAGAATACAACTTGTTCAGAAAGAAGGAAGGAAGGAAGGAAGGAAGGAAGGAAGGAAGGAAGGAAGGAAAGAAGGAAAATCACAGACTTCCCTTGACTTACAATGAGATTACATCTGATAAGTTGATAAGTTTCATAAGTTGAAATATCATAAAATGAGAATGCATTTAATATACCTAACCTACTGAGCATAATATCAGCTTAGTTGACCTTAAACATGCTCAGAATGTTCATATTAACCTACAGTTGGACAAAATCACTTAACACAAAAGTGTTGAATATCTCTGTAATTTATTGAACACTGTACTGAAAGTGAAAAACAGAATGGTTGTATGGTTATGGAATGGTTGTAAATGTATTGGTTGTTTACCCTTGTGATGGTGTAGCTGACTGAGAGTGGTGGCTCACTGCTGCTGCCCAGCATCATAAGAAAGTATAATACTTCATATTGCTAGCCCAGGAAAAGATCAAAACTCAAAATTCAAAGTATGGTTTCTATAGAATGCATATCACTTTTGCACCATTGTAAAGTCCAAAAATCTTAAGTTGACTCATTTTAAGTCAGGGACCACTTGTTTGGTGAAAGATTTAATGCTGTTCCATCACTTATTATATTTTATTAAATATAAGATGCATTTTTAACATTTAGTATCTCTTAAATCAGAATATCAGCCATCTAGTCAGTTTTCACTTTCATGACTTTGCTATAATTTCCAAATAACCATACTATATATTCTTAAAGTTTTTCTTTATGTTGAACTAAGTAAACTTATTTTAAAATGAAATCTTAGGGCGCCTGGGTGGCTCAGTTGGTTGAATGACTGCCTTCGGCTCAGGTCATGATCCTGAAGTCCTGGGATCAAGTCCCACATCAGGCTCCCAGCTCCATGGGGAGTCTGCTTCTTCCTCTGACCTCCCCTCTCATGCTCTCTCACTCTGTCTCTCTCTCTCTCAAATAAATAAATAAAATCTTTAAAAAAAATGAAATCTTAGATTATTTTAATCTTTTAATTTGAACATATATATAAATCTATTTATACAAATTTTAATTCGACATACATAAAAATGTCTACATTAATTAATAATTGCTTATTGAGAAAATAGTTCCTTCAACTTCCAGTTAAGCAAGAATACTGACTAGTCATTAAGACTAACAAAATACATATTTGAAACAATTTCCATTATCACTATAGGACTGAAGCACTAGAAAGTCAACACAGTTATTAGATGCAAATTTGTATTTCAGCTAGGGCTTTTTTGATAACTTAAGCTAAGTATGATATTGTACTGATGAAACTTTTGCCATGTCAATGGTATTTCCAGAGTTTTTTTTCAAATCTACAAAACACAAAAGTGAAAAGGCATGGATATAGATACTCAAGGAATTATAAATCCAGAATATTTGAGGAAATCTCTTTTATGATCTCCTCAGATGTTCTGGATCTGATAATTTATGTTAGCTACCTGTTTGCTACCTCAATAGGTATTTATTAAAAATGATCATGATCTATTTGGTGAAAAGATTCAATCAAATTTATATCAGGGAAGGCAAAAATAAGCCTAGTTTTAACACTTTCCAAGATCCACTCGCAAACTTAATTCAACCTTTTTAATGTCTATGGGCTTAAGGAACTAGTAGACACTGAACAACTTTTTAAAAGAAGTAGAAGAGCTTATGTAGTAATACTTTGCCATCTTCAAAGCTAAAGTCTAAGAGTTTTAAAAATTCTTACTTAACAGGAACTGGCCTTTTGTCCTAGCAAATATAAACTGATGATTTTTCCCTACTGAAGGTTGGTTTTTTGTCCCAAGTTACTTTATCATTCTGAATTCTGTAGAAAATCAGTGCTTTTTTATTTGAAAAGTTGGGAAGAGGAATATGCACTCTACTTTTTTTAAATTGTGCCTCTGGTGCCAAAATTGGGTCATAAATATATCTTAATCATTGGTACCTGATACATTCATCATTGGCCTATATGTGACCTGATTTTAATTAACTGGTTATTTACAATAATGAAATAAACACCTACAAGCACATCATCCCAAACAAAAGTGAAGGCCTTGACCTTTAGCCTACATTTTTCCTTTTGACTTCAACTTCATTTGTTATCTATCTTCCTCCTACTAGACGTAACCATCATCCTGAATCCCACTATTCCATTGCTTTTTTTTTTTACAGTGTTAATGCATCTACATGTATTTTTGAAAGGTATGCTGTTACACATTAAGATTTGTTTGGTTTTCTTAACTTTTTTTTTTTAAAGATTTATTTATTTATTTGACAGATCACAAGTAGTCAGAGAGGCAGGCAGAGAGAGAGAGGAAGGGAAGCAGGCTCCCCGCAGAGCAGAGAGCCTGATGCAGGGCTCAATCCCAGGACCCTGAGATCATGACTTGAGCTGAAGGCAGAGGCTTTAACCTACTAAGCCACCCAGGTGCCCCTGGTTTTCTTAACTTTTTAGAAAGTTTTCAAACTGCACATTATCATCTGGGACAATTTTTCTTAATATTATATAATTAAGATTTATTCATAACTCAAGTGTTATAAATTATTCCAGTTTGTAAATATAATGCTATGTCTTCATTCACTTCCCTATAATAGGCTTTTGAATTATTTCCAGGTTTTTGCTATTATGAATAATGCTGCTATGAACATTTCTTTACCTCTGTGTTGTATATGTGCAAAAATTTCTCTGGTTGCATAAGTTACTGGGTCATAGGGTGTATAGATGTAAATCCATATTCTCTCCAAAATGTGGCATTTTGCAAATTTTAAATTTTGACCATATCTTGAAGAGTTATAAAATAATAATTCACTGTGGTCTTGATTTGCATTTTCTGATCATCTATGATTACTAGCCATATGCTTTTCTTTTCAGGGAAATTCATTTTTCTATATGTTTGTGATTTTCTTAATTAGTTTATGGAGTTCTTTTTATATCGTTGATATTAATCCTTTGCCGGTTTTCTGTACTATGAATATCTTCTGTCAAATTGTAGTTAGTTGTATTTTCACTTTCAAAAGGGTGTCTTTTAGTGAATAAATGTATTTAGTTTTAATGTAATGAAATATCTATCTTTTCTTGTTTGGGACAATACTTTTTAATTTTATTTAAGAAATAGTTCTCTAGGGACACCTGGGTGGCTCAGTTGGTTGAGCAGCTGCCTTCGGCTCAGGTCATGATCCCAGAGTCCTGGGATCAAGTCCCACATTGGGCTCCTTGCTCGGCGGGGAGCCTGCTTCTCCCTCTGCCTCTGCCTGCCATTCTGTCTGCCTGTGCTCACTCTCTTTCCCTCTCTCTCTGACAAATAAATAAAATCTTTAAAAAAAAAAAAAAAGAAATAGTTCTCTAAAAAAAAAATGAAAGAAATAGTTCTCCACTACAGTTCTAAAAGATATACAATACATTTTCTTCTGACAGTTTTAAAGATGTTGAGTGCTTTCTCCCTCTTCCTTTTTCTTCCTTCCTTTTTCTTAATTTTAATTTCTTTTTCCTAATCCTATATGTCAGGTGGGAATCCGATTTTTTCTTTATTCAAATGGACAACTATTTTTTTCCAGTCTTCTTTATTGACGAGTTTCTCTTTTCCCTGCCTCTGTCTATATCAAACTTCCATAGATGAATGGCTATAATTCTAGATTCTACATTCTCTTCAATGGACAATTGTGTTCCCTACCCATATAACACTCTTTCTTAAGATCATAAAAGGTCCTGATGGCTGTTTGGGCAAGTCTTCCTCTCAGCATTTATTCTTCTGTGGTATCTTGGTTGTTATTATTCTTTTACTTTCCAGGTATATTTTAGGATGTGCTTTTATACTTTATATTCAATTTCTTTTCTTCTTCCTTCAAGTCAAAGGGGTCAGCAAACCATGGGCCAGACTGGCCTGAAGCCCATTTGCATATAGCCAGAAACGAAGTGGTTTTTACATTTTGTTTTCTTATTTATTTGTTTATTTATTATTTATTTATTGGTTTTTACATTCTTTTTTCTCATATTTTATTTATTTGTCAGAGAGAGAGAGAGAAAGCACAAGCAGGGAGAGCAACAGACAGGAGAAGAAGGCTCCTCACTGAGCAAGGAACCCTGGTTTTTACATTCTTAAATATTTTTTTAAATTATTGATATGACAGACATCATATATCGCCTACAAGCCTGAAACTCTACTAGCTGGCCCATTACAGAAGTTTCCTAACTTCTAGAAGATTTACTCAATCTAGACTTTCAGTGAGTTAATTCATTATTTGATTTTATGTTTTCAGATATTTAGTTTTATACATTGTTCATTCTTTCAAAAAAGTTTTGACTAGCATCTATTCTTATTCTCATGTTTTCTTGTTCAAAGACATACTGTTAATCTCTTCTTAATGATTTGTTAGAACATTTCATTAGATTGGTTTTATATTCTTGGTCCATCTTTCTAATATTCCTGTTCCCAATGGAAATCTGTAGTACAATATGCTCTTGTTCCCTTTTAAATTGTTAGGCTCCTCAAATATCTTATCATTTTAATGTCTAGGCCTGATAATGAAGAAACCTAGATTTTAGAAAGCTAGTCAGCAGTTCCTCAGTCTATAAGAGAGGACTACAGATTAGGGTTTTACTCTTCATTTCTCAATGGGAAGGCACTCCTTAGATTATGATTTGCCAGTCCTGGGACATTGGAAAAACACAAGCTAGAGATCAGTTAGTATGCACTTACTTTTCTGAGATCTTCATTTACAGGTGTATTTCTCAAGGCAATGATGGGGATAAGCGAGAACAGAACTCCAAGAAATGTGTCCTGTATTACTTCTATCACAGTCCATTGAGGCTACCTACTGCTCAGGTCAGAGTCATTAATTTCCCTAATTATCTCAACCCCCTATTGCCTAAAGGTTTTTCATAATTTTCTTAGTATTTTTTTTATCTTCAAATACTCTTGGATTCATCTTGGAGGAGGAAGCCAGTAACAGTTGCTAATAGAAATTACACAAAAAATTATATTTAGTATGAAAAATATACACAAACCAATAGACATGCTTATTTAAACCACTGATTGGATCATGTCCTGACAAAGTTTAGGTTGTAACTTTGCCTACTTAGTTGTAAGAATTGGGTTAACAAGGTCAGTATTTCCTCCAAATTATTTGTGGTTGCATAATGGGTACACAATATGGGCTCCGTCTGAGTTATAGCAATATTTGATTTTACATAGCAATATTTGAATTTACAGAGGAGAAGGAACCCTAAGAGAAGAAAATGAACAGTTAGAGAAAGTTGTGTTCCTGATGGAGAATAGAATTGAAACAAATAGCTAGCTGGAAGCTAGTTGGAACATCAATACCTGACAGAAAACCTGGCAAGACAAAATAGATTCCTTTAGCTAAATATAATCTATACATAACCTAGAGGCTCCACATTGGGAATAAATAGTTACCCTATTCCTGAGAACTAGTCCTCCATGTAATTTTATGAAGTCCCAAGTGATTTCTCCAAGTAGAATGTTCTATGAATATATTTAAATCCTGTTTGTCTATGTCTTGCTATTCGGTAAATCCATGCATTTATGCATGTGTTGAAAATGTGGCCGTCATAGCTAATGAAACTGTAACTGGTTGAAAAAGAAAAGTGATTTGTTAAATACTTCATAGAAGTTGCATCAAGTAAATGTGCACAAGTTGACAAGTCAAAAGTCTGATGAAAATCACTTTTCTTGAAATGATGGCAGAAAAGGAACTACTTGCTATTTTAATGGTGCTATAAAAGTAAATAGTGAATATCATTGAGATTGAAATGGACATTTAATAAATATATATATTTACTCAACTTATTTTTTAGTGATTGAGGAATAAAAGTCTATTGCTTTCATAGTTTAGGGACATTATTAAAATTTGAAATAATCATGATAAGTAAAAATCATTACCATACAAATGTAAAGTTCTCTAAAACCATTGTCCCAATGGGCAGCTTTTGAGCAATTACATGTATTAGCCATGTGTTAACCTTTGCAGAAAGTAAAATGGTTGGACCTGGTCACCCATGTATACATACACAAGTCACCAGTCCATCTGTATATTACATTATATCCTAGCCACTGACTATAGTCACAGTTCATCTGTATATTGTAGTAACTTTAGTTGAAAAGGAGTAGCACTAATATGTTTTGCCTTCTCTTAAAATTTGGGATAGTTATAGAATTTAAGTAGGTATCTACAATTGGTAAACTCTTACTCTGGGGAATGAGAGGGTAATACCCACATACATTTAATGAAAGGAATTAATTGCCCTTTGTAATTAATCCATTGCTCTTTGCCTTCATTAATGTGTCTTCCGATATTTAATACATAATTTACAAATTCATGCAAATTTCTTTGTTGACCTTGAGAAACGCAGTATTTAAAACAGGTCAAAACATTTTTAAACAGGTTTGGAAAGGAGAGGAAGTGGGAAGAAAATCAGTGAAGAAAATGTTCCATTGTTGACAAATGTTTTCTTTCCTGGGAAAAAATTCTAACACTTTGTATGCATATCACAGTTTTATGTCCAAGACAAGCTAAAACAAAAACACCCCTAATTTCAGTAACATAAAGCAGATACACTGATGGCAAAATGATAGTTTTCCCCCCACTTCTTCATTACTGGTATAGAAAGATATTCCAATAAATCTGGTCAAGAATAAAAATATGTAGATTTCCCACCACCACAACCACACAAAAGTTATTTTAAGATATATGGGAGGCAGGTTACCTTCAGAATTCAGAGTATGAGCATTGGAACCAAATTTCCTAGATTAAAATCCTTATATCACTCATCAGTTCTGTGACTCTGGCCAATTTTTATAACTTCTTTCTGGCTAAATGTATGAGGATACTAATAATTACTACTTGATATGTTTATTTAGAGAAATTAAAAGTGATCTTATATTTAAAACATCTAAAAAGTGTTTTTTTTTTTTACACACATGGAAAACCCTCAATGACTTCATTGTTAAATTCAAACAAAATGCTCTTACCATTAATTCATAATTGCCACAGGCACATGAAGGAGTTGGAAGGAGGCAGAAAATGGAGATGATGCTAAGTAATTTCATATTTTATTCTAAATACTCTTGTGAGACATCATCACTCTTTTGGGGCTCCCCATGATTCTAGAAACACCTCACAGTATAAAAACTGAAAATGTTTGCTCCCTTGAACTCCCTTTGCATGTGGCTCACAGTCTCATGACCCAACAACACCAAGTGGAATTTCAACCAAAAGTTAGTGATGTCCAGGAAAGGGGTTTGTAGTGCACCTTGTCTGGCTGCTGCAGTTCTCAGACAGGAGTGACAATCGTGCGAGTTGTGGTGTCTGGTTCACTGCCCATAGTGTCAGCCTAGCAAACTGTCCATCTAGAACTCAGCAGTATCTTCACAATGGGTGAGTCCAGGCATTTCTTCTGGTTGCAGATGCTCTAAGCCTGCTTCTCCAACCCTCTAAAGTTTCTATGAACTACCCAATATCCTTTTAATACCTTTCTTTTCTGCTTAAAAAACTGAGTGAGCATCAATTTCTGTATAGATAAATTAAGATCTGTGACTGATAGAATTTGAGAGTTATAGAAACCCTCTTTATAATAATGTAAAATAATGTATTAATAGTGTGCTTTAAAGGAAGTATTTTTTAAAAAGATCTTATTTATTTATTTGACAGGCAGAGATCACAAGTAGGCAGAGAGGCAGGCAGGCGGGGTGGGCGGTGGCGGGGGGGAGCAGGCTTCCCACTGAGCAGAGAGTCTAATGGGGGGCTTGATCCCAGGACCCTGAGATCATGACCTGAGCCAAAGGCAGAGGCCCAACTCACTGAACCACCCAGGCTCCCCTAAAAGAAGTATTTCTTAAGTGGGAAAAGAAAGAGTCAACTTCAAGTCCCATTTTTTAAAAATTTCTTTTCAGTGTTCCAGAATTCATTGTTTATGCACCACACCTAGTGCTCCAAGCAACAGGAGCCCTCCCTAATACCCACCACCAGGCTCACCCAACCCCCCACCCCACTCCCCTCCAAAATCCTCAGTTTGTTTCTGAGTCCACAGTCTCTCATGGTTCATCTCCCCCTCCAATTTCCCCCAACTCACTTCTCCTCTGCCTCTCCCCATGTCCTCCGTGTTACTCCTTATGCTCCACAAGTAAGCGAAGCCATATGATAATTGACTCTCTATGCTCAAGTCCCATTTTTTAATCAGATTGTTGTTGTGGTTATTATTTTGGTGTTGTGTTATATAAGTTCTATATATATTTTGGATATCAACCCCTTATTAGATATATCATTTGTAAATAGGATTGTTTTCTTAATTTCTCTTTATGCTTTTACTGTATAGAAATGCAGAAGGTTTTTATATATTAATTATGCACTCTACAACTTTACTGAACTCATTTACTAATTCTGATAGAATTTTGGTAGAGTCTTTAGGGTTTTCTGTATGTAAAGTATCATATCATCTATAAATAGTAACAGTTTTACTTTTTCTTTACCAATTTGGAAGCTTTTATTTCTTTTCTTCTTCTTCTCCTCCCCCCCTTCTTCTTCTTCAATTTTTTTTTATCTGACTGCTGTAGCTAAAACTTCCATTAATACATTGAATAAAAGTGTCAAGAATGGACATCCTTGTCTTGTTCCTAATCTTAGAAAAAAAGCTATGATTTTGACCATTACAATATTAGCTGTGGGTATTTCATACATGACCTCTATTATATTGAGGTATGTTCCTTCTAAACACACATATTGACAGTTTTTATTGTGAATGGGTGTTGAATTTTGTCAAATGCTTTTTTCTGAATCTATCAATTTGATCATGTGGTTCTAATTCTTCATTTTATTCTTGTGGTATACTACATTGATTAATTCATAGATACTGAACCAGTCTGGCATCTCTGGAATAACTCTCACTTGATTGTGGTTGATGATTCTTTTAATGTATTTTTCAATTTGGTTTGCAAATATTTGTTTGTTTAAGATTTTCACATCTTATGTTCACCAGGGATATTGGCCTATAGTTGTCCTTTTTTTCTGGTGTCTCTTTGGTTTTGGCATCAGTTAGTGCTGGCCTCAAAGAATAGAACTGAGTTTTCCTTCTTCTAGTTCTTGGAATAGTTTTTGTTTGTTTGTTTGTTTTAAGATTTTATTTATTTGACAGAGATCACAAGTAGGCAGAGAGGCAGGCAAAGAGAGAGAGGGGAGGAAACAGGCTCCCTGCCAAGCAGAGAGCCAGATGTGGGGCTCGATCCCAGGACCCTGGGATCATGACCTGAGCCGAAGGCAGAGGATTTAACCCACTGAGCCACCCAGGCACCCCATTCTTGGAATAGTTTGAGAAGAATAAGTATTAGCTTTTAGAGCACGTTTAGTAGAATTAATCCAGGAAGCCATCTGGGTTTGCTTGTTTAGTAGTTTTTGATTACTCATTCAATTTCATTACTAGTAATTGGTCTGTTCACATTTTCTATTTCTTCTTGATTCAGTTTTGGACAAATGTATGTTTCTAGAAATTTATTCATTTCTTTCTAGATTTTCAAATATAATTCTTCATAGTAGTCTCTCATAATCCTTTGAATTTCTGGGATTTGGTTGTTACTTCTCCTTCGGTTCTGATTTTATTTATTTCAGCCTTCTCTCTTTTTATCATAATGAGTATAGCTAAAGATTTATCAGTTTTTTTTTCAAAGAAACCAGCTCTTGGTTTTAATGATCTTTTTCACCATAGTTTTTTTTATCTTTATTTCATTTAATCATATTCTGATCTTTATTATTTCCTTCCTTCTACTAATTTTGGAACTTTTTTTCTTCTTTTTCTAGGTTTTTAGTTGTATGGTTAGATTGTTATTTGACATTTTTCTTGGTGTAGGCCTTTATTAGTATAAACTGTCCCTCTTAGAACTGCTTTCACTGCATCTCAAAGATTTTGAACTGTTGTGTTTCCATTTACATTTGTCTCCAGTTACTTTTTATTTCCTCTTTGGCTTCTTCATTGACCCATTCATTGTTTAATAGCATGTTGTTTAGCCTCTCCATGTTTGTGTTTTTCCCAGTTTTCTTCTGGAAACTAATTTCTAGTTTCATACCATTGTGGTTAGAAAATATACTGGATATCATCTCAGTCTTAATTTTACTGACCCTTTTTGTGGCCTAACATGTGCTCTATCCTGGAGAATGTTCCAAATACATTCGAGAAGAATGTGTGCACTGCTGTTTTTGAATGGAATGTTCTCTATATATCTGTTAAGTCCATCTGATCTAATTGTGTCATTCAAAGCCACTGTTTCCTTATTGATTTCTGTCTGGATGATTTATCCGTTGATATAATTGGGATGTTGAAGTCACTTAAGATTATTGCATTACTGTCAGTGCCTCCCCTTATGTCTGCTGCTGTTTGCTCTAGGTGTTTAGGTGCTTGTATTTTGGGTGCATAGATATTTTCCACTGTTATTGATCCTTGTTGGGATTGATCCCTTTATCCGTTCTCATAATACCACTTTTTATCTCTTGTTATAGTCTTTGTTTTAAAGTCTAATATATTATGTGTAGTATCCATTTTACATATATATTTTTATATTTTGTCTGATATGAATATTGCTACCCCAGGTTTTTTTAGCTTCTATTAGCATGGAGTATCTTTTTCCATCCCTTTACATTCAATCTGTGTATGTCTTTAGGTCTAAAGTGAGTCTTTTGTAGTCAACATATAGATGGGTCTTGGTCTTTAGTCCACCTTGTGGATTTTGATTGAAGCATTTAGATCATTTGCATTTATTTATTTATTTATTTATTTATTTATTTATTGACAGACGGAGAGCACTAGTAGGCAGAGAGGTAGGCAGAGAGAGAGAGGTGGGGAAGCAGGCTCCCCGCCAAAGCAGAGAGCCTGATGCGGGACTCAATCCCAGGACCCCGGGATTACGACCTGAGCTGAAGGCAGTGGCTTAACCCACTGAACCACCCAGGCGCCCGATCATTTGTATTTAAAGTAATTATTGATAGGTATGTACTTATTGCCATTTTGTTAATCATTTTCTAGATTTTTGGGGTAGTTATTTTCTAGATTTTTTGTAGAAATGCTTCTTCTTTTAGCACTCTTTTTTTTTAACAATGCATCATAGATATATTTTCACTTCAGTTAAAGAGTCTAACAAATTTTAATGCTTGCTTAATAGTGTTAGATACATATTTATTTAGCCAACACTATAATGTTATTGTATAAAAATTGTCTCTAATATTTCAATATTGGAAATAACAGTATAATGAACACTCTTCTGCATACACTTTTTTTCACATCTGACCTAGTATTTCCTTCAAGTAGTAGAACATGTAAAACACTAAGTGGGTCCCTCTGTGAAATAAGAAAAGGCTCTAAAGGTGAATCTGATATGTACATTTCATCTTTTGTCTATACTAATGTGCTCTTTAAATAGCACTGTGTCATAGAATTTTCTGCCATGATGGAAATGGAAATATTCTACATCTAGCTATAGAATACACTAACCAGACATGGTTATAGACCACTTGAAATGTTGCTATTATGACTGAGACTTTTAATTAATGTAAATTTTTTAAAATTTATATACCCACATGTACACCATGTTGAACAATCCAGCTCTGCATCTTTTATGATTTTTTTTCTTAATCAATATCTTACATAAACATTATGAGGCTATCTCTGTTTTTGTACATTCTTGCATGGTACCCTTTACCACTTCTTTTATTGGTAATGATTTATTTGATATTTTACATCATATACACTTGATTGACTGTAGGAAGGTGGATATAACTTCTTCTAAATAAGAAAAATAAAAATAAACAAGTGATATATTACTTTTATGTTTTCATAAGTAATCATTAACCTTTATTTTTGGAGTCTGTTGATATCAAGAATATAAAAAATGACAGAGAATCTTTGTTTCAAAATCTATTTTAAACAAGGCATTTGGTATGTTTTTATTGCTTCTTTTTGTTGCTCCTTAGTCACCAACTTTCCAGTCTTTGAGCATTTCAATTAACAAATATTTCACTATGTTTAAAATTTCATCCTAGAAAACTTTTTAATATTTAGTTTTAGTTTTATAATGAAGTGCATAATAGTCATTTTATTTGTGTCTTTAATCTCCATTAATGTCATATCTTTCTAATTCATGTGCTTTTATTTATTTTTAATGTTTGCCTTTGTTTTTCTAATAGCCTTAGTACTAACATACATATAAGTTAATTGAGTTATAATGTTTTCCCATCAAAACTTACATCTTGTTCCACTGTTCTCTGGACTTTAAGGTTGCATCCTTAAACTATGATACAAGTTGCTTTGGGAGATTTTTGAAACCTATTTTTTTCCTGAATGGATGTTGTTATGGGCTGAATTGTTTCCTCCAAATGTTAAGTATTGAGGCCCTAATGCCCATGTGACTGTATTTGAAGATAAGGCCTTTATGAAGGTAAATTAGGTTAAATGAGGACAGAAGGTGCGGCCCTACTCCAGTAGGATGGGTGTCTTCTAAGAATAGGAAGATAGTCCAGGGATTCTCTCTCCACGCAGAGAGAACAGAAGCCATGCAAGGGCAAACAAGAAGGCAGCTGTGTGGGGTGCCTGGGTGACTCAGTTGGTCCGGCAACTTACTCTTGATTTCAGCTGGGGTGATGATTTCGAGCCCTCACTCAGGGTCCACACTCTCCATGGAGTCTGCTTCAAATTCTTTCTCCTTCCCCCTCTGCCCCTCCACCCCAAAACAAATAAAATCTAAAAAGAAGGAGGAGGAGGAGGAGGAAGAGGAGGAAGCTGTGTGCAAGCCAGGAGGAGGTATCTCACCAGAAACCAACCCTGGCTATTCCAACAGACTAATACAGATGATCTTGAGATTTTACTTTACACTTTGCCTTGAACTAAATTTGGGAACATCTATTATGCATGTGAACCCTGTACATTCTCTGTCATCTCATTAGTTTAATTTTGTGTTTCTTCATCTGCATTTAGGAAACAGTATTGAAGTTGTTCTCCAACTTACCATTTGATTTTTCTTCAGAACCGTTTCCATTTGCTACTACCAGTATGAATTTCCCTTTGAATATTATGTTTTAATTTATTTGAAATCCTTATTTTACTTCATTTCCTTTCTTTTTTTGTGCTATTCTATTACCTATACTTCCATTTTCTTCATTTTTTATCTCTGTGTGACCTGCTGCCCCTTTTCCAAAGAGCTCATATCTCTATCTGTTTATCTCTGGAATTCTTAAATAGACCCTCTAATAAATCATTTTGCAGAGTTTTGCTATTCCAGGGTCCCAGGAGAGATTTTTTTCTCCCTATTCTACAATGTTTTTAATAGCTTACATTTAGTTTCTATTCATACTTATCCCTGAGCCAAGGAAATCTATACAGATATGGGATTATTTTATTTTCCTTCATTCTCTGTTCCTGATCTCTATCCTCTGCAGTTGGAGGGCTATTGATGTTAACATCTACACATCAAATTTCTTGTTTCTAGTAAGATTTCTCCTGGTTCATCTGCTTAATTCCTCTACTGCCCACTCTTCTGGTACCTAAACTGACATGGTGCAGGAAAAAATAAGTTTCTCAGTTTACCCTTCTCCTGAGTATGAAGTTGCGAGAAAGTTCTCTACCAACAATCCACTCCTACTTCTTTTCCAATAGTTTTCTGGGATTTCTGTATTTCCAGTATCAGTCTGATGTTCCCATTCCGCTTTACCTGCCCACTGGCGTCTTCTGCCCCGAGATCCAGAAGTGTGTAATTCTAACCTTAGGCTGATTTCATGGGTGATCAGAGTTCTTTGGTAGGTAATCAGCTCACTTTATGGGACAGGTTGAAACAGCACCTCCTCCTACTTTTCCACCATCTTGTCCTGACCCTCACTGGATGTTATTTTAAGAATATAAGGAAACAATCACATTCTCTCTACATATAACAAATTTCAGATTTCTGAATTAGAGAAGAAATATTAGGCGGTATTGACAAAGATTCTCTCCTTGACCAAACCTTGGTGAGGGTCCTTTGAACTTTCTTTTTGAGTAGGACCTGCTTTGGGGTTTCCCTGTTTATTTCTGCATTGTTCAGTTTTAGAGTGAATCCTCCTGCCTCAGCTTGACCAGATTTCCTCACCCTCCATATCTAAGCACACAATATCTGATCAGGTTCCTCATTCTCCATGATCCCCTATGTGATATCTGATCACCCCAGCTTGCATACAGCAAAAATTGTTAGGTCGCTTTAGCCAGAAAATACCCTCTTACTCCTAGTGTTTCCTCTTAGTAATTTTTCATCCACTGGCCACACACGCACCCTGCTCCTTGGCTATAAATTTCCATTTTTCCTTGTTGTCCAGTTGAGTCCAATCTCTTTCTCTAATGTAATGCCCCATGCAAGAGTCCCTGTATCTATTGCAAGAGTCCTTCTTCTTCTTTTTTTTTTTTTAAGATTTTATTTATTTATTTCACAGAGAAAGAGCGCAACCAGGGGGAGCTGCAGACAGAAGAAGATACAGGCTCCTCACTGAACAGGGAGCCCAATGTGGGGCTCCATCCCAGGATCCTAAGATCATGACCTGAGCCAAAGGTGGAAGCTTAACCCACTGAGCCACCCCGGTGCTGGGCAAGAGTCCTTCTAAATAAAACCTGTCTCACTGTTCTTTAAAAAGTTTCATGAATAATTATTTTCTTTAATTACATAGAGCCTCTTCTTACTTTTTTTTTAAGATTTTATTTATTTATTTGACAGAGAGAGAGATCACAAGTAGGCAGAGAGTCAAGCAGAGGGAGAGGGGGAAGCAGGCTCCCCGCTGAGCAGAGAGCCTGATGTGGGGCTTAATCCCAGGGCCCTGAGATCATGACCTGAGCCCAAGGCAGAGGCTTAACCCACTGAACCACCAAGGTGCGCCAAGCCTCTTCTTACTTTTCAGGTGTTCTGTTTCATGAAGCAAAGATGCAATGTGTCATATGCTTTAGCCTGATTGAGAGAGAGAGAGAGAGAGAGAGAGAGAGAGAGAGTGTGTGTGTGTGTGTGTGTGTGTGTGTTATTGGCATCAATTAATTGCTAATATAAAAATTTGCTTCATAACAAAGTCACTAGAGGTCAGTGGATGAAAAAATGCTAAGAAGAGACATCAAGGATGGAGAGATTCATGCTTAACGAGTTTAATAGGTTTCCTGCTAAGGCAGATTAGTGACTTAGATATCAAGGATGTGGGGATGAGGATCTTGCTCACATAACAAAGATTAATACTTATTAAAACTGGGTTCAGCAAGCCATGGGCAGAGAACACCAAGGTGGAGTCCTAGTCATAAAACTGGTGAGAACTCACATCCTTATCTTCTTCCTGATTTTAGAGGAAAACTTTTAGTGTTTCACCATTGCATATAATGTTAGCTATAGTTTTGTCATTTATAGGCTTTATCATGTTGAGGTATGTAACCTCTAAATCCATTTGTTTTGAGTTTTTATTATGACTGGATGCTGAATTTTGTCGAATACTTTTCTGAATCTATTGAGATGATCATGTGGTTTTTATAATTGATTTTGTTATTGTGGGAGGTTGCCTGGTGAAGGGTGGGCACTGGTAGAAGGTGCTAATTCCAAGTTCTCAGGATGAAGTAGAGCTGGGGGAGCTTCTTCTGTCACTCAATAGCTGGGAGACGGAATGTTGTTGTCATTCGAGACAAATAACTTCTTTAGACAGATGTGAGCCAAGATTCAGCCCCTTTTGTGGAAAATCCAGCTCATACATGGACTCAAGCTTGCGAAAACAAAGAAGACTTCCTTCTAAAGAGGCATAATTGATCCTATCTACAATACATCATTCAGCTTCAATGTCCCCCAAGAAGAACTTGAAAATGCCAGCTTAGTGTTTACAGGATCTGAAAACCCTGTGACCAGCCTGTGAACAGTGTAGTCAGACAGACCTGGAGACTGATAATTTGGAACATAAAGAAACAATTCAATGGCTATAAAAGTAAAACAATTGAAAAAATAAATTCTGGTTAGTTGTTATGCAGTGAAATCTTAGTTTCAGATGTACAATATAGTGATTCAACACTTCCATACATCACCCCGTGTCCATCACAAGTGCCCTTCTTAAATTAATCCGCATTACCTATGTAACCCTTCCCCCACCCCCCTCCTCTCTGGTAACCATTAGTTTGTTCTGTATAGTTAAGAGTCTGTTTCTTGGTTTGTCTCTCTCTCTCCCTCTTCCTTTCTTGTTTGTTTTGTTTCTTAAATTTCACATGAGTTAAATCATCTGGTATTTGTCTTTCTCTGACTGACTTATTTTGCTTAGCATTATACTCTCTAGCTCCAACTACATCTTGCAAACGGCAAGATTTCACTCTTTTTTATGGCTAATATTCCATTTTATGTATATGTGTATACATAAAATATATATATATATATTCTTCATCCCTTCATCAGTCAATGGACATTTGGACTGGTTCCATAATTTGGCTATTGTAGACGATGCTGCTATAAATATTTTGGTGCATGTATCCCTTTGAATTAGCATTTTTGTATTTGTTTAAATACCAAGTAGTGCAGTTGCTGGATCGTAGGGTAGTTCTATTATTAACTTTATGAGGAAACTCCATACTGTTTTCTACAGTGGCTGCTCCAGTTTGCATTCCCACCAACAGTGAAAGAGGGTTTCCCTTTCTCCACATCCTCGTCAACACCTCTTGTTTCTTGTGTTGTTGTTGCTTTTAGCCATTCTGGTGTGAAGTGATATCTCATTGCTGTTTTGATTTGCATTTCCCTAATGATCATGATGTTGAGTATCTTTTCATGTGTCTATTGGCTATCTATATGTCTTCTTTGGAAAAATGTCTATTCATGTCTTCTGCCCATTTTTAACTGGATTATTCCTTTTTGAGGTGTTGTTTTATAAGTTCTTTATATATTTTCAATACTAACCCTTTATCAAATGTGTCATTTGCGTATATCTTCTCCCATTCTGTAGGTTGCCTGGTATCCCACAGAATTTGAACAACTGTATTTCTCTTTTCATTTTTTCATGTATTTTTTATTTATTCTTCAATTCCTCACTGACTGATTGCTTAGTAGAATGTCGCTTAACTTCCACATCTTTATTTTTCAGAAAACTTTTAAATGATTTCTAGTTCCATAGCACTATGGTTAGAAAGATGCTTGATATGATTTCAGTCTTCTTAAATTTATTGAGATTTGTTTTGTGGCCTAACATTTGGTTTAACCCAGAAAATATTTTATGTGGACTGGAAGAGAACATGTGTTCTACTATTTTGAGATGAAATATTGTTTATATATCTGTTAAACTTATCTGGTTTAATATGTCATTCAGAGCTGATGTTTCCTTATTAATTTCTTTGTCTAGAAAATCTATCCAATACTGAAAGTGGGATGTTAAAGTCCCCTACTATTATTATGTTATTGTTAATTTCTCCAATTATGTCTGTTGATGTTTGCTTTATACACTTGGGTGCTCCTAGGTTGGATATTGACAATTGTTATATTCTTTTATTTTTTTTGATTGATCCCTTTACCAATGTGTGTGTAGAGCCCAAATTTTCTCTTGTCACAGTCTTGATTTAAAGTCTCTTTTGTCTGATAAAATTATTTTGTCTGATAAAATCATTGTTATTCCACCTTTTTTCTCTTTTATTTGGATGGAATATATTTTTCCTTCTCTTTACTTTCAGTCTCTCTATGTCTTTAGGTATGAAGTGAGTCTCTTGCAGGCAGCATATAGCTGGATTTTGTTTTCTTCTATCCATTCAGTCACCCTATGTCTTTTGGAGTATGTAGTCCCTTTATATTTAAAAAGCATTGATCAATATATAATTTTAGATTTTGCATTGAGGTCTTTAATCCATTTGGAGTTAATTTTTAAGGGAAGGGGTCCAATTTTGTGGTTTTTCATGTGGTACTCAATTGTTTCAGTACCATTTCTTGAAAACAAAAACAAACAAACAAACAAACAAACAAAAACCAACAACTGTTCTTTACATATTGAATTGCTTTGGCACCTTGACTGAAATCAATTGACTACACACATATAGAGGTTTATTTCTTGACTTTCCATTCTATTTCATTGATCTCTATATTTTTATGCAAGTGTCACACTGTCTTTCATCCTCTAGCTTTATAATCTGTTTGGAAATTTGGAAGTATATTTCCTTCAGTTTTGTTCTTTTTCAATATCATTTTGCATATTGTGGGTCCCTTCAATTTCATGTAATTTTTAGGATCAAGCTTTTCAATTCTGAAAAATTTTTTAAAAGAATATGCAATTTAAAGAGTGTTGCTATCTTAACAATGTTGTCTTCTATAAACATGGATGTTTTCTAGTTACTTATACTGTTTTTAATTACTTACAACAATGTTTTAGCTTTCAGAATACAAGTTTCACATTTTTTTGTTAATTCAATTGTTTTATTTTTGATGCAAATAAAAATTTTTACTTTAAAAAAAAAGCATTGATCAGTATGTAGTTATTACTATATTGTTAACTGTTTTCTGGATATTTTTGTAGTTCGTCTCTATTCTATTCTTTTTCTCTTACCTTCTTTCCTTATGATTTGATGACTTGCTTTAGTGTTATCCTTGAATTTCTTTTTATTTTGTGTGAATCTATTATAGGCTTTGGTTTGTGGTTACAATGAGGTACGTATATAATATATATAACATCCTATGTATATAACAGGACATAGTAAGTTGGTTAGTTGAGTTCAAACACATTCTCAAAACACTACATTTTTACTCTTTTCTTCTATGTATTACATATATATGATATATGTGTGTATGAAATATAAATATATACATATATATGATGTTTTGTATTTTTTATTTTTTTATCCCTTTACTAATTTTTGTTGATGTAATTGATTTTTACCACTTTTTGTCTTTTAACCTCTGTACCAGCTTTATGAGTCACTGCTCTACAACCTTTACATATGTTTTCTTTTCCAGTCAAGTTTCTTCCTTTTATAATTTTCTCACTTTTTGTAATGGCCTTTTCCTGTCTCTTGGAGAATTCCCTTTCAGGTTTCTTGTAAGATTGGATTACTGGTGATGAATTTTAACTTTTGATGTCTGAATAACTCTTTATCCTTCAATTCTGAATTTTGCTGGATACAGTATTCTTGATTGCGAGTTTTTTCTTTCAGCACTTTGAATATATGCCTCTATCTTCAGGCCTTCAAAGTTTCTGTTGAAAAATTAGCTGATAGCCTAATGGGATTTCCCTTGTACATAACTGTTTGCTTTTCTCTTGCTGCTTTTCATTTTTTTATATTTAATTTATGTCATTTTAATTATCCTATGTCTTGGTGTGGACCTCTCTGAGTTCATCTTATTTGGAGCTCTCTGTGATTTCCAGACCTTGATAATTTTTTCCTTCCCCAGCTTAATGAATTTTTCAGCTCTTGTTTCTTCAAATAATTTTTCTGTCACTTTCTCTTTCTATTCTCTTTCTATGATGTGAACGTTAGTATACCCAGTGTTGTCCTAGAAACCCCTTAATCTATGCTCATTTTTTAAAATTCATTTTTTGTCTTGCTATTCAGCTTTTGTGCTTTCCACTCCCTGTCTTCTAGATCACTGATTTAGTCTGCTGCATCCTCTTATCTTCTATTGATTCCATGTAGCGTATGTTTTATTTCAGTTATTAGATCATTCTTCTCTGACTGGTTGTTTTTAAAATTTTCTCTTTGATGAAATTCTGAATTCATCTACTCTTCTTTCAAGTACAATAGGTACCTTTATGATGATACTTTGAACTCTTTGTCATGTAAATTGCTTATCTCCATATAGTCTAGCTCTTTTTCTGAGACTTTGCCTTGTTCTTTCATTTAGATAATATTCTTCTGTCTCATTTTATTTGACTCTCTGTGCATGCTAATTTGTATTGGGTTATTACGTAGGTCATTTAGATCTTCTGTTCTTGACACTAGTGACTGTATGTAGAAGGTGTCCTGTGGTACCCTCCTATTGTGGCTGGCCATAAGTGCTCTTGGTACACTGTTAAGCATGGCCAGCCTTCAGTCCAGCTGTCTACAAAGATGCATCCTTATTATTATGGGTGTATTGGTAGGCAGGTTTACCCTCGGTGCACATGTTCCCCCTACAGGTGAACTGGTTGGTGGGACTGGCCTCTCATCCAACTATCTGCAATGACTGGCAACAGTTGATTCCAATATTGTTAAAGAACCTGCCTCACAGCTATCTTTTTGTTAATTCCCAATATACCCTACTTTGTATTGTAATGATTCTCCATTCTGTGGGCATAATTCTTTTCTATTCAAAGTTCTATGCTCCAAGAATATAACTAATATTGGTTGGAGGTAAACAAGTTTTTCAAATTTAGTAAAATATTAATTTTTATGGAAATATAATAACAGATTTCACATGAATTTTTAGTTTTGTTTTACTTATTCATTCATTCATTCACTCATTATTTTACTTTTAGTTGCAAGTGAGAAATCCAACTCAAACTGGCTTCAGTAACAATGGGGAATTTATTAGTAATTACAGATGTAGTTCTTGCCCTAAGCATCTCTAAATCCATGAATTCAAATCATTTAAAGTTGTGCCATCACTGTAACTTGGCATTGCTTTCTTCTTTATTTGATCTATCCTCAAGCAAGCTCTCCACTTACAATGGCATCTGCCAACATCTCCAGCTTAAAGTGGTATTTATGAACATTCCCATCAAAAATTGTCTCCTCTTTCCAATAGTGCTGCAAAATCTCCAGAAATGAGAAACAGTGCTCTTCTTAGCCAGGCATATTTCACATGGGCACTCAAGAGTTAAGATGAATTCATTTTGACCCAATTCACCCAGGTTTGAATAAGGAAGATTCAATTTCCTAAAGAAAATCAAGGTGTCTATTCTAAAGAAGTCCATACTGATGTACACAAACTAGTAAGCACATGAAGATATGTTCTTTGTAACATTGTTTAAAATGGGGAGGGTAATGAAAGCAATCAATAAAAGACCAAATAACCTATGGCATTCCATTCTATAAGGTACTCTGTCTCAATGTCTTCAACAGCCTCCTAACTAGTCTCTTTGAATCCCCTCTGGCCCCTTTCAACTTTCCTCCAGCTCTGTAATGTCACTAATTTTTATCAAAATGAAAACTTAGTTGTGTCATTCCCTGCTTTAAATCCTTCAATTACTCTATTGCTCTTGCGAAAAATATCAAAATCCAACACAGAACCTCAGGGTATTGCCTAGTCTTCCTTTTAGCATCCTTCCACCTACCTTCCATTCTCCCTTTCCCTTTCTCTGTGTCATTCCCCTATAAGCTCTATTTTGTTGGGCATACCATGCTCCCTATGGCCATAGACTCTTTGCATGGTGTTCCCACCATCTATCAAATTGTCCTCCCTTTCCCCTTCTTCAATTCAATAATTCCTGCTCACCTTTCAAGTTTCAGGTGATGCATCACTTTGTCAGGGAAGCTGTCCTTAAAATCCAAGGTCAAAATCATGCAAATGTTTCTCTCTTTTAGAGCACTTATTTCAGTTTGCAGTTATGCACACATTAGCACAGTCATTGGAGGAATCCTATCTTACAACACCATGAGAGCAGGGACACATTTGCTTTTACTAATTTCTGGGCCTGGTAAATAGTAGGTACTCACAGTATAGCTATTAAATGAATGAATAATTGAGTGAGTGAACAGTGAATGAATAAATAAATGACTGAATTCAACTAGTATTCATTGCATTATTTCTAAGGAACAAACTGATATATTGATTAAAAGAAAGTTTCTTACTACTAATGAACTGACAGACTGGTTGGATATATTGGGAATAGATAGGTTTGTATAGTAATGAGATAGTACAAGGCAAAAATTAGTAAAACTGTATATAAAGGAGCAAAATAGGAGGGGGAGATTCATTGAGATAAAGGGAGATAACATGGTACAGAAAGAAAGAGAGAAAGAAAGTAAGTAAGAAAGAAAAAGAAAGGGGAAGAAAAAGAAGAAAGGAAGAAAAGTTGGATGTATTGGGAATAGACAGGTTTGTATAGTAATGAGATAGTACAAGGCAAAAATTAATAAAACTGTATATAAAAGGAGCAAAATAGAGTTCCTGGGTGCCTCAGTGGGTTAAAGCCTCTGCCTTCTGCTCAGGTCATGATCTCAGGGTCTTGGGATCGAGCCCTGCATCAGGCTCTCAGCTCAGCAGGGAGCCTGCTTTCTCCTCTCTCTCTCTCTCTCTCTCTCTCTCTGCCTGCCTCTCTGCCAACTTGTGATCTCTTTCTGTCACATAAATAAATAAAATCTTTTAAAAAAATAAAATAAAAGGAGCAAAATAGGAGGAAGTTATTTATTGAGATCAAGGAAGATAATGGTATAGAAAGAAAGAAAGAAAGTCAGAAAACAAGAAAGAAAGAAAGAAAGAAAGAAAGAAAGAAAGAAAGAAAGAAAGAAAGAAAGAAAGAAAGAAAGAAAGAAAGAGAAAGAAGAAAGAAAGAAAAAAGGAAGGAAAGAAAAAAAGGAAGGAAAAAAAGAAAGATTTGGTCTATAATTCAAAGCACCTGAGGTCTAGTACTAGTCATTCCCAAATTTGTATAATCTTAGCCAAAAGCATCTGACCTTCTTAAAATGCAGTGTTCTAGATAACTTCCATGTGCCCTTTCAGATTCATTGGTCCTTCCCCACTCTACTCTGTAACTCAGTGAGAATATTATTATGAACTGTGTTAGTGAGCTTCCTTGACCCCCAGCTTCCAACTGAGTGTGGTTTATGATAGCAACAGTAATAGACCAAAGAGAGAGAGAATATGATTAGATTTTTACTTCCTGGCTTCATTCCTACTAAAGCCCTATAGGTTGGCTGCATTCCTGAACCAGATCAAAATCTAGGCAGGCAGTCCTCTCTCTCTGGATTCAGATAACCCCTTCCCACCACTATTTGATCCTTCAGGACAGAAGGGACCAATGGCTTCTGCTGTTCCTAGCTCTCAGTTATAGGACTGTCCTTTGTTGTTTCCTCATAACTGACCACACAATATTAAATAGCGTATTTATTAAACTCTTCTTGCATTACTCAAATTGAATGAGCCTTGTATCTTCTGACAGGACTCTGACTGCCACATTAAATTTTATCAAATTGAAATGGGGATAATAATAATATCTGCAAGCCCTATACTAAATTCAAAAACTGTTATAAAAAAGATCATGCCTGGCCATAGAATGTATTCAATTTCTTGAAGGCATTATTGATAACGAAGCACCTTTGTTTAATCAAAGTGGACTTGTATGAGCAGACTGGCTGTTAAGTGTTTTTTAAGACCAAAAATGTCTCACCACTGGCTTATTTCAAATTCCTGAGATCATCAACAGAATTAATAATTAGTAAATCCCTAAGACCATGACAGACACTGTGCTGACACTTCCTGTGCAGTGTCTCCAGTCCACACAACAAACCCATGTCACAGGTGAGAAAACTGATTCTCAGAAAAATTGAACAGTTTGCTAGTAATGTGTAGAAAGAGCTTAAAGCAGAAATCTAGCTGGTTGCAGAGCCATTATTCTGTCTACTTCTCATACTACCGTTTTAGCATTACCTATTCATATTAGAATCACCATGTTATCCCAGTAAAGTGTATTCCTTTTATGTATCAACAGATACATCAGCAGATGTAAGTTAAATCAGTTAGGATTCAAAGGAGGTATTCTCTCCTGAGTTCTTGAAGATATGAATGTAGAAGAAAATACAAAACTAGAAATATGGACACTGGTTTCCATGAAGAAATAACGTGTCTGGTATCAGGGACTGCCCAAAGAGCATGGCTGGAAGGACACAGAGACAAGCTTTGCCTCTTTCTATCATCTCAAAGCCAGACCTGCTTTGAGCTATACCTATACTTTAAAAATCTAGGTAGAGCTTTAGATTTTAATATAAGATGATTGTCCTAATGTATCTCATCTGCAGTACATTTTCTTAATGCTTTCAGAATTCTGAAACAGGGTAAGGAAAAGTTAAAAATTCCTATCATTTTTGCATCCTTCCAACTCAAGCTAAGGAGTTGAACTCTAAGCACCTATAAGAGCCACAGACTAAAATCATGAATCTCTTTCAGGACCATTACCCATAAAAAATTTAAAAAACATGCAAATAAATTCGGAAAAATAAAACCTCAGAAATGTAGTGAACAGAAGCAGGTACTGACTAAAGCAGAGCCTCAAGCTTTCATCCTCTGTTGCTTCTATCATACGAAATAACTGATATAAGCCAGTGGCTGGAAAGTTTTACCCTTGGAACTTTGCAATGACCTACTAGTCTTCATTCATATAATATAATTAATAAAATTACAATGATACCAATAATTAGAAAAATATTTTAAACCAAACAGAACTATTTACGAGTCTCTAATTTTGAATACTCTCTTAATATTTTGCCTCAAAACACTAATTTAATTTTATTCACACTCCTAAATAATGGAAAACAAATAATTTCTTAAAATCTGCCCATTTTCTGTGTTCTTTGAACATTTTTGAGCATCAAATTATTTCACAGTATCAAAATTGTAATATGTTTCAGTGTGCTTAAACACAATTGATCAGAATTAACAACAAGATGGAACATACCGACAAGCAAATATGCATTGCCCTAAGAGTCCAAAGACCTTAGTTATACTTCTGATTGCACCTCTTCCTAGACATGAGAATATCACTTAATCTCACTCAGTTTCCCTGTCAGACAATTTACAGCTGTGAATAAAGTGAATGGCACTTGCAGAGTGTGAAACACAATATTAATGATTCATTGTATTATTACAAAATATGTATTTTTCTAAAAGTTTAGGGTGATGTGCAACTAATTATTGATACTGCTTTCAACCGCATAGTAAATAAGTAATGGAGCAACAATTTAAACTCATGTTAACCTAAATCATCATGTTCTGTCCTCTATAGTACTTATGTGAAGAGCTAAAAAAAACAAGCAAACAAACAAAAACAAAACTAAACAAAACAAAAACTAGCTAATTTAGGGCACCTGGGTGGCTCAGTCTGTTAAGCATCTGCCTTCAGCTCAGGTCATGATCCCAGGGTCCTGGGATCAAGCCCCACATTGGGATCCCTAATCTCCCTCTCCTCCTGCTGGTGTGCGCTCGCTCTCTCTCTCTCTCTCTCTCTGTTATGCTCGCTGTGACTCTCTCTCTCAAATAAAAAAAAAATCTTTTTAAAAAACTAGTCAATTTATCTTAACCTTAGTTTTCTCTGCATAAAGTGAAGAAAATAATATCTAGCTCACAGGGTTATTTTAAAGTTCAAATGAGCCTATACAAAACAGCAAAGCAGAGGCCTGGAGCATGGTGGATGCTCACTGTTGGTTGAATCTGAAATTCAGAATGATAGCAGATTGTATTTAACAAAGGTGACTAAACCAATATGCATTCCATCGCCCAGGCTCTCTTTACCATCAGACATTGACATCATTCCATCCTGCAATGATCTGTGTTCCTTTTTTTTTTTGTAATTGTCTCAACCAGTTCTATGCAGCAGAAGTGACTTGTGTGACTTCTGAGACTGGGTTAAATGAATCGGGCTTCTACCTGGTTCATTCTCCCTCAGACCACTCACTCTGGAGAAGGCATCCTCCTCGCTGTGAAGACAACCAAGCAGTCCTGGGAGAAGAACAGGGCGCCCAATCCATGGCTAATGTCAATTGCCAACCATGTGAAGGAGCTGTCTTCCAAGTGGGTACTTCAGCCTCAGTCAAGACTTGTATCTGCAGTCCAAGCCAACATATGCCTGTGACTGGGTCAGAGATCCTGGTTGATAGAATACTGCCAGTCAAATCCCCCCTAAAATTCTCACCAGCAGAAACCATGTGAGGGATAAATGATTACTGTCTTAAGCCACTAAGCTTTGGGGTGACCTGTTAGAATAGATAGCAAATAGATAACAAACACACAAAATATAGTTGACTTTGTTGATTAACCTCTACATGGAAACTGCAGAATTATACCTATCCAAATTCCAAAAGAAAATAAGCCAGTTTAAATTTCTTAAAATTCTTAGTTCTTACTTTAGATGCCCAAATACATGAAGTTTTACATTTCCAAATAAACCTTCTAAAAACAAGAGATCTTTATCTACCATCCATCTATCTATCTACCATCTATCTACCTATCCAACTTCTTATAGTGTCTGTTGTATTTTTAGGTACCATATGGCTCTAAAAAGTTTCAATAACATTGTTTCATGACATGGGAAAGTAGGAAAAGTCCAATATTTCTAAATTAATTTCCTATTTCTGTGTGTCTTCAGCTATGTGTATAAGGAAAAAAGCAAGATAGGCTACCCTATTCAATCAAGTTACCAAAAGGTAGTAAACACATTTTTAAATACTTAATAATACATGTGAAATATATAAAATAATCCTTAGCTTTGAGAAAATTTCTTTGGTATATCTCTAGTGCAGATATTTGGAAGGAATTTTCCAAAGTATTTAGCCTATTTCAAATACCATATAGAAAAAGCAAAATAAAAATTCTCTAACTTATGCCTAAAACTTGATTTGCCTTTGTATGGTAAAGTTCCAAAATGTCTGCCTTAAGTGATTTCTGTAACTTAAAGCCTAAGAAATTGTGAAAGATTTTCAGACCAAGGATAATTGGCCACAAAAATGAACATAAAATAGATTCCTAAAACTTTGTCATCCATGAGGTTGAACTAAAGTTTCTATAGCATACTTGCATCAATTTATGCTATTGCTATGAATAAATCATTTTTGCAGAGATTCTTGTTGGCCTAAATTTTGTCTCTGGCTGGCCATTCCTTCCATTATGGACAAAAGTATGTTCAAATTATTCAAAACCTCTTTCATATCTCAATCTCCTTAAATATTTGCCAAACCCAAGCTTTCTGTTCAAAGTTGAACACTAAAGTGAACCAAATTTTTTTCCTCTGAAATAAAACTCACTTCACTGATGTCCAAGATTGGCATAAGGACCTACACAAGAAAGCAGCTTACCTAAGACTCTCCAGTTGTAAACTGCAAATGATATCAATTTTACTTTTTTGCTTCATGTATTATCAGGTACTGACATTTCTACTTCTAAAGATCAAAGTAAAATTCATTATGCTATAAACATTTGTTCAAATACTTCTACGCAATGCTAAGTGCATTACTTAGTTATGTAAGTAATGCACTTACTAAGTGCATTACTTAGTAACTTACATTACTTAGTTACTCAAGTGCATTCTACGGAATGCTAAGTGCATTACAGATATAGGAAGATATAGGATATAGGAAGGCAGAATACACATATTTAGGATGGAATATAGTCACCAGCCAGACACAAACATTAGTTTATAGTTATGTTATATGAAATCATAGCTGAAATCATACATGAACTCCATGTCTATTTCTAAAACAAAATCAAAAACAATTTACTGCATTTCACCAGGTTATTTACCTAAATTTCATGACATGGTCACTATTTCATTCCTTCTGCATATGAATGATAAAGCGGGAGAGACAATACTGACTTTGCAATCAGGCAGAGGTGGATTTGAATCTCAGTTGTGACCCTCACCAGGGATGTGAAAGGACAAAAATATTATTGAGCTTTCCTGCTCTTGGCATCAATAAATGACTTCCAAGTCTTACTAAGAACTAATCTTTATAGTTTGTTTTCAGAAATATTTGCCTGACCATGTCTATCAGTCAAGGATGAAAAAAACCAATCCAGTATAGTTTAAACTTGCATAGGAAGAAAGTTATATTCTCATAATAAGCAGATTTTTAAAAAGTCTTTTGGAAAGGACAGAGCTATAAACTACATATGTACTGATTTCTCAGTGACCTCTAAGAAAGAATAAGATTGTTTGAAGTCTTTTTTCTCCTATCTCAATAAAAACTCACTCTCATATACTTTGCTCCTAATATGACATAAATGATACTCAGTGGATTAAAATAGTACCCTTGCCAGGAATATGCACATTTTCATAGAACACAAATAGTGGTATTTTAAGTGTGAGACATTTATTGGGCATCTGGGCCCTGCTGGTATATCTGAAATATCACTATAACTGGGCCAAAAAATGAGCTGTTGTTTGAAAGAGCACCAGTGTTGAAGTTCTGCCACACCATTTTTTAAAAAGGTCTGCGTGAGGTTTTTGTAGCATCCTATATGGATTGAAATAGGAATTCTATTTATTTTTCCTTTTTTCATACAGTACCTGTTTTATTTATTTATTTATTTATTTATTTAAAGATTTTATTTATTGATTTGACAGAGAGAGATCACAAGTAGACAGAGAGGCAGGCAGAGAGAGAGAGAAGGAAGCAGGCTCCCTGCTGAGCAGAGAGCCCGATGCGGGACTCGATCCCAGGACCCTGAGATCATGACCTGAGCCGAAGGCAGCGGCTTAACCCACTGAGCCACCCAGGCGCCCAGTACCTGTTGGTTTTAGAGTGGCTTTTTTATCCTACTGATTTGAAGTGTCCACTCCACAATACACAAAATTTCGCTACATGTATGCATCTATTTTGAAGAGCTCTGTTCTGTTATACTGATCAATATGACCAAGGTCTCATTGCTCCGAAGTAGTATAGCTTTATATTATGTCTTGATATCTCTCATGGAAATTCCTCTGGCTCTATTCTTCTACAAGAGTGTTGTGCTTATCGTTAACTTAGCTCTACCGTATAGCCTTTACAATCATATTGTAAATTGAAAACTTCTGTTGGGATTTAGAAAAGAATTGTACTGACTCTTTGTATCAATCTAGAGAATAGGTATTTTCAATTTGTGGTATAATATCATAATTGATGTTATCTCTGAAACTAGTCAAACTTTTCCCTGCTGACTTGTAATATATCAGATGTTAGAAGAGGATCCATAAAACTAGTTGTAGGCCTCTTTATGTTCTAAAAGGTTACTCAACCCATTAATTAATCAGGAAAATGCAAATTTAGTGAAATAGTGAAATATCATTTATCCCTCTTCAATGGCTGAAATTTAAAAATTTGATAATATCAAACTTATCGAGAATTCGGTCCAGCAAGAACCTTTATACAACACTAGTGGCAATGAAAATTTTTGCAAATATTTTGGAAAATAATTCGGCACTATCTTACAAAGGTGAACATTTGAAACCCCTACAACTTAGCAATTCCAATCCTAGCTACAAACCCTAAAGAGACTTTATATCTGTGCACTTAGATGAAATATACAAAGATATTTAGAGCAGCATTGTTTTTAAAAGTCCATTAGTAGGAGAGTAGAGAAATAAAGTGGTAGTATATGTACTGATTGGAATATATTAATGAAAATGAATAAATTGCAATTATAGGACACTACATGGATGAACATTGGAAAATACTGAATTTTAAAGGTGGGTCATAGAAAACTACATGTACTATGAAACTATTTTATAGAACTTAAAAATAAGCAACACTAAATAACATAATATTTAGACATATATAAACAATAAGACTACTTTTTATAAGTAAGGGACTAATAAACGCAGAAAAATAAACACACTGTTTACTTCTGGAAGGAAACAGGAAGATGGGATAGGGAAGGAAGACACAAATAAAAGCAAGAATATTGATAATATTCAACTTTTCTTCATTTGGGTGATGTATTCATAAATATGTATATTGATTTGCTTCGTAATTTACATGTATACTGCCTATCCTCTTGTCTTTAGTAAATATTACAAAATTCTTCAAACTAAGGACAGAATAAGTGTGTGTTGACTCAAGGTACATTTCTGTAGAATGACTTTCTAAAATCAGCCAACTCACAACTTTGGAAAAGTAGATCAGCCAGTATTATGATTTCGTTAAATTAACAGGTTTTTTTATAAAAAAGATTTTTATTTATTTATTTGAGAGGGAGTGAGAGAGAGAGAGCATGAGGGGGGAGGGTCAGAGAGAGAAGTGGACTCCCTGCTGAGCAGGGAGCCCAGTACAGGACTCAATCCTGGGACTCCAGGATCATGGCCTGAACGGAAGGCAGTTGCTTAACAAACTGAGCCAACCAGGTGCCTCTTGTTAAATTAACAGTTGTTAACTAGAGCCTGGGTCCTGAACCATGAGCCTGGCTCTTCAGTAAAAGACCACAAGAGAAACAAATAGAAATGTTTATTACGCCCAGGTCCTGGAGGAAGTACGTGGCACATCTCAAGGAGCCATATGGGGACAATAAGTCAGGATGCAGTCAGAGAGAGAGGCAGGACTTGGGGCACATGACTTTATTAGGTCTGTGGGTGGAATGCTTTGGGGTTCACAGGCTAAGTCCAGATTGGTCGATCCAAATCAAAAAGAGCAGGATTTTGGTGAGCTCCACAGGGGTCTTACCTAAGTGGCATGCAACGGGAAAGCCCTGGGAGGTAGTTGTGATAGCCTAGGATAGTTTAGCCAATCTCTTGGCTGTCAGCATTATTTTTTAAAAATTGCAAGTCTTTAAAAATATCATGTCTTTATTTTTTGATGTATGTTGAGTAAAATTCATCATTTTGGTACATAGTCCTATTAATTTTGACAATACATAGCAGTTTGTGATCACCCCCAAAAGAACATACAGATGAACTCCCCCACCAAAATATTCCCTCCTTGCTATACCTTTAAAGTCAATCTCCTTAATTCCCAACCCTTGACAACCCAATGTTCTCCATCTCTATAGTTTTCTTTATCCAGAATGACATATAAATGGAATCATAAAGTAGACTAGATAGCCTTTTACATCTGATGCCTTCTACTTGACATATGCAGTTGAAATTCATCAATAGTTCCTTTTCATGATGAATAATGTTCCACTGTTTGTATGTGCCACCATTTATTTATCCATTCCCAACTTAGTACACTTGTTTTTCCACTTTTGGCAATTACGAAGAAAGCTGCTATGAATATTCAAACACAAGTTCTTGTCTGAACGGATGTTTTAATTTTTCTTGGCTACATCCCTGAGAGAGGGACTCTCAGGTCATATGGTAAGAATGTATTTAACTTTATAAGGATCTTCTACACAGAAATCGTTTTCCAAATAGTACCATTCTCCATTCTACCAGCAATGTAATACAGTTCCAATTGTCCCACATCCTTGCCAAAACTTGGTCTTGTCAGAGGGTTTGTTGTTTGTTTGGCTAGTTTTACTACTTCAATAGGTGTGAAGTTATATTTCATTATGGTTTTAATTTGCAGTTCCCTAGTGACTAGTGATATTAAACATCTTTGCATGTGCTTGTTTGTCATCTGCATATCTTCTCTGGTAGAGTATCTATCTGACTCTTTTACCCTTATTTTTAATTTGGTTGCTAGGTTTCTTATTATTGAGGTTTGAAAGTTCTTTATACATTTTGAATTCAGTTATTTTCCCAAATATGTGATTTACAAATATCTTTTTTCAGTCTATGCCTTATCTTTTATTTTCTTGACATTGACTCTCACATATAAAAATTTTTAATCTTGATGATTTAGTAATTATATTAGATGGAGAATCCTATAAATGTCAAACAGGGAAGTTGGTTTGTAGTGTTGTTTGGGTTCTCTATAGTCTCAGTGATATTCTCTCTGCTGCTCCATTCATTACTGGGAAAAAATCTATTAAATTCATCAAGTGTAACTTGTTTTTACTGCCTCCTGGCTTCCACTATTTCTAATGTCAAATTTAGAGTCATTCAAGTCATTGTTGCCCTATAAGTAATGTGCCATTTTTCTACTGATGGTTTCATATTTTTTTTCTTTCTTCAGTCTTTAGCAGTTTGGTTATGACGTGTCTGAGCTTCAGTTTCTTTGAGTTTATCCTGTTGGTATTCATGGAGCTTCTTGAAATGATAATTTTATGTGTTTCACCAAATTTGGGGATTTTTAGCCATGTTTTCTCAATAATGTTACCTCATCTCTCCTTTGTGATTCCAGTGAGACTAATTGAAGACATTCTTATATTGCTTATTCATTTTTTCATATTTTTCTCTCCATTCTTCAGACTGGATGGAATCTACTGATTTATCTTCCATTAACACTTTCCTTTCTGATCACTCCATTCTCCTATTTATCCCATTCAGATATTGGTTTTTGTTGTTCTTCTTCTAAATTGTCTATTTGATTCTTGTCATCATTTCTATTTATTTGCTGAAAACGTCTATCTTTTTATTCATGTGTCTTTACCTTTATCTCATTGGAACTTAGATTCTAAAATCATAGTTTGGTAAGTCAACATCTGGACCATCTCAGGGTTAGAACATAGTGATTGTCTTTTCCCTTCAGAATTGGTCATATGTTCCCGGTTCTATGATGAATAATTTTGGACTATGTCCTCTGCCTTTTAAACACTATGTTGTGAGATTCTAGGTTCTACTAAAAAATCCTCTACAGAATTCTGATATTTCTATTAGCAGATAATCAAATCAGCTAGGTTCATACCACAGTTTTTTCTTGCCTTCTGGGGTAATGTTTCTACTGTCAGTTCAGTTTTCAAAGCCCTTAGAACAGTTTTGGGTCCTCCTACTTGTGTACCCCCAAGGTGCTAGTCTGAAATTTTATTTTATGTTATGTCTCAGTGCTTTTGCTGTGTTTCTTTGGGCTTGTCCCATATATGTGCAGTCTGAGATTCATATCTTCTCCAACTCCATGATTGTGCCCACCTCCCTAGATCTCAGTAGACTTTCCCCCCAGATCTCTAGCCAGCAAGATGAGATCTCACTCAGAATTTTAGCTGCTTATGCTGCCAACATATAGTTAGTTTGGTATGACTATGGCCACCCTAAGGACAAAACAGCAATAGAAAAGATAAGGAAAAAATACCAGAGAGCCCTCCCCCACAACACACACACATATACACTCTTCAGACCACAGGGACATTTCTTCCTGATTTCTCTGGCCAGAAAGATGGAGTTTCTCTCAGTTCTAGCTGCCCTCACTGTCACTGTATTGTTCTGTTATGGGGGCTGCCTTCAGACTGACCATGAGCAAAATAAGAGAAAAAAATGTGCATTACATCACAGTCTTTGTCTGAGATGACATTTTTCCTGGCTCTTTTGCCAGAAATAAAAATACAAGGTTTTTGATGAAGTTTTTGCTGTCAGTGCCCACTGCACAATTCTGCAACTAGGACTGCCATCAGGTCAATTCCAGATGAAGAAAAAGTTAAAAAATAAAATAAAATAAAATAAAATAAAATAAAATAAAACCACCCTTATACAATTGTTTCTTCAAGTTTTGACTGTCTTCCTTTTATGCCTGCTCTTATATACTTTTCGAGATTCACAGATAGCTGTTTGTTTGTTTGTTTGTTTGTTTTCTCTGAGTTTTTAGTTGTAACCAGCTGGAGAGAGAGGTTGTACTAGCCCTACTCTACCTTGGCTTAGAGTTCTTCTTTGAGTCAATTCCCTATGCCCAGTTCCCACAAGCAACATCATGAAGGCCAGATGCTACCTGTGCATATGGCAGGGTTGCATAACAAGAGAGGAAGCTCAAATTTAAGGGAACTGTAGTTTTATATAGCCTACTGGTACATCTGCACATATTCCCCTCCTGAGAGAGAAAGAGAGAGAGATGGAGATAGAGGTGAAGAGAGAGAAATAGAGAGAGAGAGAGAGAGAGAGAGAACTCTCTAGCCTGAAAAGTAAGCAGAAGACCCTAGAGTGGAAGGAAATTTTACATCCTGGAATATCTCCAGGGTTCTCTACCTTTAGGGAGACATAATCTCTAACTCGTAAGGCATGTTTGCTGTCCTTTGTTTAGAAGTCCCAGGTTATGTAGAAGTTGTGGAAAATCCAAGGAGAATTGTCTCTCAATACAAAGAAGGAAGGAAGGAAGGAAGGAAGGAAGGAAGGAAGGAAGGAAGGAAGGAAGGAAGGAAAAGAAAAGTAAGGAAGGGAAGAAAAGGAGGAAAGTGAGAGGGAGGGAAAGAGGGAGGGAAAAAAGCAGTTTAGAAAATGAGCAAGGCCCAGGGGCGTCTGGATGGCTCGGTGGGTTAAGCATCTGCCTTCAGCTCAGGTCCTGATCCCCAGGATCCTGGGATTCAAGGCTGCATCTGGCTCCCTGCTCATCTGGGAATCTGCTTCTCCTCCCTCTGCCCCTGCCCCTCCCCCTGCTCATGCTCACACTCTCTCTCAAATAAATAAATAAAATTATTTAAAAAAAGAAAGGAGGGGCGCCTGGGTGGCTCAGTGGGTTAAGCCGCTGCCTTCGGCTCGGGTCATGATCTCAGGGTCCTGGGATCGAGCCCCGCATCGGGCTCTCTGCTCAGCAGGGAGCCTGCTTCCTCCTCTCTCTCTGCCTGCCTCTCTGCCTGCTTTGTGATCTCTCTCTGTCAAATAAATTAAAAAAAAAAATAAAAATAAAAAAAGAAAGGAAAAGAAAAGAAAATGGGCAAGGTCCAGAAAAAATTAGTCGCTTATCAGAACAATAGCTAAAGTCATGATACATGAAAACCACACCAGACATTGAAGATGCCACCCATAAATCCTGAGTTTATATCTTTCCTCCTGTTGGTTCTGGATAACAATGCTAGAAAGCTGGAAGTGATAAAACCACAGAATGTCTATCCCTCTGTATTTGATACTGCTGTCCCTTTTGCCACAATCTGCCCCAGAACAAATTCTCTGCTAGTTCTATATATTTGCATCAAAACCTCTAGATTCAAAATCTGAGGCAAGTTCCCCTGAAAAAGAGAACATAGGTTATGTATTCCTCTCCAGACTAAGAAAGTGAGCATCTGCCCTGTTCAGTTTCTGTAGACAGAGGAAAGCTCTGGGTTGTGTCAGAAACAAGGCTCACAGGTTGGGGAATCTCTCAAATATATGAAATGCACTTATGAAGGGCCAAATATCCATTACAAATGTATATCAGTTACTCAGATTGTTTAAACATAGGTTAAAACCAAAATATTACCATAAATAGCCAGATTTAAGAGTAAAAATATTTGTTTTGGCAGACCAAGTATGTTATCAGAAAGGAGACAATATTTATAGACATAGTCAAAGCAAGTTAGAAGTTAAAATACACTATTTATATCTATACACACACACAGAGGAAATCATACTTGCTCCTAAGAAGGTCAGTAAGATCCTTTTAAAAAATGTTTCCATGTTAAAACTTCCCTTACGTTGATGTCCAGTACAAAAAGCCTTTCCTCCCCAAGCTGCACCAGAATAGTTTTAATTTAATTATCCAAATGATATTCTTAAAATTAAGGATGCCTAATTCTTGCTTAGGGAGTTGTGTCCAATTCTCTGTCATTCTTTTGGAGTGGAAAGGGAGGGACAGAAGAAACTCTGTCATTAATATCAGCTGAATGAAATGGTCAGTGTAGTACTTGCCTATTCAAACCTTTACAAAATGGAGATTCCCCTTTTATAGTCCATGATCTATTAAAATCTAAGTTCTTCAATGACTTTATAAAACAATTTCCTTAGGAATTCTACATTTTACATATTTCAGTGTACTTACATTATATATACATATATTTACATATATCATTCTTTTTTTCAAAATGCTAATAACCTAATACATAATTACAAATATTCTTATCTTTGAGTAAGTCAGTATTTAAATACCTTTAAAAATATTCTTAGTATGTAAATATTCTTAAACAGTTATGAAGTCTATTTTTCTGGAGTAGGATTTTGTTTCATTTCTCTTATTTTTTATTTATTTTTCTTTTGGAGAAAATGAGCGACCAGTCATATGAACACTAATAAAATATGTAACATATCACTTTAAAGATGGAAAATGAAAGAAACCATTTTAAACTAGTCATTCAGAAGTGGGCTACTGTACAGATAGGTTGTAGAGGGAGGTGATCTTGATGAAAGTGGTAGTGAACTACAGAACTGACTTCAACAAGTCATGAAAGAGCCCCTCATAAGGGGAATGAGAGAAAAAAAAAAAGAAAATTACCACTAAGTACTGGCTTTTGTCTACAGGTATCACAAATAGAACACTTCATAAAATTATCTCCAATTCTTGACACGGTGAGTGGATACGGTTTTGTCATCTTACAGAGATGTAAGCAGAGTTTCAGTGAGGTAAGCTACCCTACCTAATGTTACCTAACTAGCAAATGACAGAAGTAGGATTCAAGCTCATGACGATCTGGCGACAAGGCCAAACCCAAGAGCTTTGCAGTGTCTGCTGCCTTTATGAAGGAGGATGGAAAAAGTCTCAAGTTGGGCCTATGTTTCTCCTTCTTACTGTCCCTCATATAAGGTCTGACCTCTGAGTTAGCATCCTTTTCCAACATGGTGAATTATTAATATTATATTTGGAAGATGTGGCATTTATGTGTAACTTGTAACTACTTGATCAAAACATCTGATGGTGGTTATGAGGGGTACAACCCTGTGTCACTACACTGTGATAAAACAAATTTCTGCTCAGTTCATCTGAAAAGAAATATTCCACCCCTTACTTTGTCCTTGCTGGTAGAATAAATGTCACTTTCACACAAAAACATTACAGAAAAAAAAGCTGGCTTTATCTGAATTTGCTCTTCAAGTTAGAGTCCTCTTGGCAGTCAATCAAAGCACTGGCTTGGAGCTACGGGTTCAGAGAGCAAGTGAAAAACTCTGGTTTTACTCAGCAAAGAGACTTAATTTAATTGACACAATAATTGAATTTCACAAGAGTAACAAATGGAACAGGTATAGAAATACATGCATTCTGGAAGTTAACTTCATTTCTGGGAAAATTGAAGGTAATGTATAATCTCACAGCTTGCAGAGGATGGGGTGATAGATTGTAACATGTAAATATGTGCATTTGTTTTGTCATAGTAGAAAAATTTTAAATTGAGTGTTCAAAGAAATAAGAGAGTACAGTAAAAAACATTAAGTGGGGTTACTAGGAAATGTTGACAGTTTAGAACTTGGGATTTATTTCATGATCTCTATATTCTTCCTTCACACTCACATACACACATCCCAGTTTCATCCCAATCCAAACTTGAGCATCCTTGCCCAACCTCTCCACAACCATCATTAGCAGAGCGTTTAACTCTATCTTCAAGCCATCTCTCTTTTCTGTGACTACTTGCTGATACATAAGGCTCACTTCTTTATTTTGCTATTACCTACTTAAATGTTTTGATCATTGTCAACTGCTACAATCCAACCACTGCAGTTAGAGGGGTCCCTTTATGCTTGATTTGCTGCTACGTTTTAAAAATAGCTAATTTTACTGAGCAATCATTACATCGTCAGGCATTGTGCTAACCCCTGAAGGCTTAAGTTATCCTATTCACTCTTCACAACAACTCTAAGACATTTGTATGTTTCCTAGATCCATTTTATAATTGAGGCTAGAGATGCTAAGGAGCTTGTTTTAAGTTATAGAAATGGTAAAGGGCAGATCTAAGTCCAGAATCCAAATCAGTCTTCCCCAAAACAGAGATACTATTCTACACTGTTTCCCTAGGTCTTTTGTATGGTGTTTACACAGTTAAGGCCACATTTGAGATAATTTTTAGGTAATATCATCTTTGGATTCAATTAATTAGTATCAATATTATTCTTCCCATCTGTCAGTTTTCTGTTTATCTCTCAGCCTCTTAGCCAAATCCCAAAAGCAGTTTTTAAATTCCCCTAGATAAACCTTAAGATCAGAAACTGTTTAACCCTGTACAGATATTTTCACTTTCTTTGTGCTGAAAGAAAATATATATATAAATAGACAATCTGGAAAATTTGAGCTTTGGAGTATTTGGGGATAAATACCACTACAATAGCTAGTTTATAAAATAAGCTAATCATTTTAGTTTTATATGAAGATTATTGGCTTAAGTGTGTTTTTGCCTTAGTTTAAATTGGGCACATTAACATAAATACACAGAGCAAAGGGAAGTAAGTAATTTGCATTTTATAAATGTAATTAGCATTAATAGGACGTATGTACTCTGAAAGTCTGGATGATATAGTTGCATTAATTCTCCTCCCCTGATAGATTTAAGTGATTCTAGAATATATTCCTTTCTAATTAGATTGTTCTAACAAGGATAACTCAGTTTGATGAACATTTAGAGCTCAAAAGAATAGAACTTCTGGAACTTTAACAACATAATGAGATATTTTTTGGCTTTCTGTACATCAAGCTTTCAAAGATATCTTTAAAATTATTCCTACAATACTTGTTTGCTCCTACTTAGAAATTTCATTCTGAATAAAGTGAATTTTTTTAACACACCAAAGTGCAGCCTGTACCCAAAGAATGACTAAGTAATTGTGTGATTTTTCAAATATGTTCTACGCTCTTATGTAAGAAAAAAATCTATTTAAAGGAGGGAAAAACCCAGTTAGTAATATCTAATTCAATATGAACACTGAGCAGAGTATAATATAAAAAAATACAATAATTGCTAGGAAATACATTTAATCACCCAAAATGTGTATCTTATTTTGGAATATATTATATTCTTTTATGTTCTAGTTCACTTTTTTTTTGGTATAGTAAGAGGTTTACAGGGGGTTTTGACTTAACACACTATAATCTTTTTATTTATTAGTTAAAGTGATTTTCCCCCCTAAGGAACACAGTAGCTGTATCACCAAAGTGTGTAAATCCTCGGATATTAAGTCTTAAGACATGGCTCACTTACATTTTTAAAATGTTATTTACCAAGGAAATTATTATATAGTGTGCTCAAAAATTGGAATTTTCCAATTCCATTGACCAGAAGTTAAGTGTGCCTCTATCTAATTGTCTATAGGGCTATATTTACCCTTCCCCCACTACCTTTGTTTATTTTTAAGTTTTCTAGGATAGATACTCATGAAACTTTGCCTACAACCTAACATCAAATTTTCATTGTAGATAGTGTAATTCTGCAAATAATGACTTGCAACCAATGAACTAACTTGGAAAATTGACCCCGCTTTCCACTTTGGGCAATTTAGGAGAAATAAATACAGTGAGAAATATATTTGTATATATACACATGGTATTTTCATACAAATTGTCTAGAGTTCTAGCTCATAAATAAGAGGATACTGGCTTAATTATCTTCTTGCTTTCCTGCCTTTTTTTCTTCTTGATTTCCTCTTTCTTACCTTTTCTTCATAATGTTACACAAACCAGTAAAATTTTCATGGTAATTGTCATGAAAAGCTGCTATCTTCGTATTCGAGGGATGTCCTAACAGATTGAGTGGCTTAAACAACACAAATTCATTCTCTCACAAGACAGAAGTTGAAGATCAAGATATTAGTTGGTTTGGTTCATTCTGAGACGCTCCACGAATTACAGATGGCTATTCTCTTGCTCCTCTTCACGTGGTTGTTTCTCTGAGGGCTTATGCCCCTGAGACCCATGAGTGTGTTCTAATCTCCTCTTCTCTTGAAGACAGCTATCAGATTGGATTAGGCCCACCCACTTGATCGCATTTAATCTTTGTTAACTCTTTAAAGGCCCTGTCTCCAAACACCGTCACATTCTAAGGTCTAGAGTTGGAAGTCAATGTATGAATTTGAAGGTTGTGTATATGTATGGGGGGGGAAGGGGGAGAGGGAGACACAATTCACTCCACAGCATGACTAATTATTTTCTGCCAAAGAAACCACTTTTCCTCACTCTAGTACCCTTCCTGATGGGGAGATTATCATTATACACTCCTGCCTTTTGGTCCTTAATATGGTCAATGAAATATAAGGAGAACTTTTGAAAGCTACTTTGCGGCTCACAGGATCTCTCTTCCTTAGGAAGTGTTGTGGATAAAGGCTACTGTATCAGTTTGGATCACAGAGGAAAGATGACCTAGAGCCAATCAGCAACTTACCTTCAGTGGATATCTATGATGAGAAAAAAAATATATCTTTGTTGATATAAGCCACTGATATTTGCAGAGATGATTTATTTCTGCCACATGTAGCTTAATCTAAATAATACATATGTACCTACACATCCCTAATGTTCTATTAAGGCTTTCATGATTCCTTATACCCTAAGAGTAAAAATGGAGTCTCTCATTTTTGTTTACACCGGCTTTGAAAACAAGAAATCTCAATTATTCTTTCTAAAGATGCCTCAGTATTCGAAATATAGTGTATCAGAATCTAGCCTATTCCTAAACAAATCAGATATATGTGGTAGAAAAGATTAATTCTGATATGACCAGACAATCATATTATAACATTTTTTGGTTCTGTTGGTGCTGGCACAGTTGAGAGAAAAGATTTGTCTTTCTTTTGTGTTGTTTTACTAGGATATTGTATCATAGGCTTTAGTCAGAAAGAATGAATCCTCAACAAAAATTCACAACAGCAGGAATTTACTGCAGAGATTTCTTTTTTACATGGATGATGGAAGGGCTAGAAAGCCAAACAAGTAATGGTGAGTAGTCTCAGATATTAAGACATACATGAATCCACTCACCCCTAAGTAGGAGAGATGAAGAGAAAAGTGCAGGAGCCATTTATATCCAAATGAAGCTAAATCATGGCAGGGCTGTCCATTAGGAGCTAGTGCCACAAAGAAGAGATTAAGAAGGGCATGTATTGCATGGAGCACTGGGTGTAGTGCATAAACAATGAATCTTGGAACACGGAAATAATTAAATTAAATTAAATTAAATTTAATTTAATTTAAAAAAAAGAAGGCATGATCCCCACAAGATTGCTGCCTAAGGAGGAGGTAGGGGGGGAAAACACCCTAGTTTTTTTGTTGTTGTTGTTCCTTTCCTGCTTCACTGCACTGCATCCCTCTCCACTGCTCCCCCATTATCACCCTGCAATGTCCAGCAGAGCCTCCGATTAACTCTACCCAACTACAGACCTGCTGATACTGAAGCCTGGGAAATGCAGCTTGCAGGGGGAAAAATGAGGAATGGACAGGGGGCTAGTAGGACCAGGATAGCACAAGTAAGGATGAGTGTGTTGGTTTCTTATTCTCGTAAAACAGTACATCCTTTATCTGATTTGTTTCATCTTTGTTCCAAGTAAGCTTATCTAAGGTTAAGACTGGATTTCTAGTGAAGAGAGACAATTATAGACCTATTCCATAACCACAGAATACCTTCTCCATTATACACACTATGCCAAATATGGCTGATTATCTTTGGGAAGTTCTCCCAAACCTCTCTGTGTTATACTCTCTCCAGATGATTCACAAGGCAGAGGCTGGAGAAATCAGAGACCATTGCACATTCTTTCTTTGCTTCCTTTCAACCCAGAGACATTAGCTAAAGAACAGGTGCAATGCCCTAGGCTCTATTCTAAGTAGTTTACATATATTAGCTGCTCTAAATTATTTAGTTACTTTGTATATTAACAGCTTTAATATTCTTTAGTGTAGTTAATGCCATCTAACGAGTTAGAAAGAAATGTCTGTACCCCTAATCTATCTGGTTGTATATTACTCAATTTATCTGTAAAACACATTGAGTACTTACCACATGAATGTCCCCCTGCCGCCATCTTGGAATTCATTAGACTGAAGATATATGTGGAGGCATTGGAGGCCCAGAGGAGAGGTGTCTCAGTCCTATTTGGGTTGAGTGATGAGATGAAGGGCAGTTGGAGTTAGGACCAACTTAAGAAATGCCCACACTTTGAAGTCTCTCCTGACTGACCACTCTTATGGCAATATTAATTTGCTGGTTAATATTAGCTGCTGTAATATTATTATCCAATATTAGTTCCATCTTATTATTTAAAGAACTTGTATGCTTCTTTATACAGTTCCAGAAGGCAGGATTAGGGCAGGTGAGTGCAAAATCATCATCTTCCTAATTTGTTTTTACATTAAAGATGAAATATTCTGATGTTAAAAAGCTACCCTCAAACTGAACACTGGTAGTGGTAGGGGCCCTCCTTCTGGAAGTGTTCAAATGGGAACTGGGTGGTCCTAAGGATGTTATAGAGAATGTACTGAGTAGGATATTTGATGTGATGACTTCCCAGATTACTTCAGACACAAATTATGTAAATGTTTAAAGATATGACTTAATAATGATATCTATATGATGTTTTGTCATTGCATATATGCAAAATATGCAAAAATACAAAAAAATAAAGGAGTTAACTCTCTAGTGGTAATCCTTTCTTCACTGAGTCCTATAATACATTATAAAAAAGACAAAGCTGGGGTGCCTGGGTGGCTCAGTCTGTTAAGTGTCTGATTCTTAGTTTTGGCTCAGGTCATGATCTCAGGATCATGGGATGGAACCCCCAAGGGGCTCCACAGTCAGTGGGGAGTCTGCCTGAGGATTCTCTCTCTTCTTCTCACTCTGCTCCTTCCTTTACTCACATGTGTTCTCTCACTCTCTCTAAGATAACCAAAAATCTTAAAAAAAAAAAAAAAGACAAAGCTGTTGACAGTGGCCACCATTTTTTGAACTTCTATTGTGTCCCATGCACAGTGAAAGGGGCTTGGTAAGTATAATTTTTAATCCTTATAAAAGTTCTGCAAGGTAGGTATTCTTAGAACAGTAAGAATTAGAATGGTTAAGTAACTTACGCAAAGTCACACAATGCATTAGAGAGTTAAAAATTCTACCTCAGTCTGACTGCAGATTCTGCATTTCATTGTATGAATCTCAGGTTGAGGCATCAACTTTAAAAAATGAATCCCTAAATATTTATTGAACATTTGGTACTGGGACAGCACTAAGAATGTATAATGAAGTTTACTATAAATATAAGATGAGAGTCTTAACTTCAGGCATTGAACTATCCAGTTAGGAAAAGAAGACACTAACTATCAAGTTAAAAAAAAATGATTGCAATAGATCAACCTGAAATCAATTTTGTATCTATAATATAAAATATATAATTTCCCTTCATAGCAATCAATTAGCCAGTTATAACCTTTACTTTTTATTGAGTTTGGAAATCAAGATATGAGAATGTCTAAACATCACCATTTTTTATGGCTGATGGACTGTACTAATGATTTCCACTGAAAAGGCCAACAATTGTGCTATAATTTCTTCAGTGATCTGCACATAAATTTGCCCTTTGATTTACAAGTCTAGCTGCTATTTAGACAAGCTGGTATTCTTTGCACTGTCTTCTTCTTTAGAAATGTGTTTGAAATTTTTGTTCAAAATAACCCCAGCCTAGGGCTCCCTCAGCTGTTCCGCTCTCTGCTGCTGCTATCGTCCTCAATCTCTACTAGGCTGTGTTGTTTCAAGTGGTCTTTCAGTGTGAAATACAGAATTGAATTTTGTGCCATACACAACAAATTTTGAGTCTGAATTCCTTCATGGTATCTGGATGTTATATGGAGGCTATTATTTATCTATCTAGTGACATGGAGCAATGTTTTATTTAACAGATAATCACATTATATACTGTAGATGAAAGATACCTATGTAACTATGTGATACCTCTAGTCAAGTCTCTAACCTGTGGACACATAGTGGGCCAAAGAATTATTACAAGCAATTCTTAAACTCATATTCTCGACATAGGCAGAATAAATAATGTGTCATAAACATATATGTCATACTGTTTTCACATATATGATGAAGAAAACACTAATTTAGTTAAACAGTCACTGGACTTATATAGCTTTTATCATTTTCTTCAATCTTGTTTCTGCAACTAAATTATAAACTTGTTTTAATTCAAGTAGAATTAACATTGAGTGTTATATTCATTTCAAGTGTAAATATAATGATTTCACAATTCTATATATTCAGTGCTCATCACAAGAGTAATTAACTGCCTTCACCTATTTCACCCACCGGCCACCTCCCCTCTCGCACTTCAGTTTGTTTTCTGTAGGTAAGAGTCTGTTTTCTCATTTGTCTCTTTTTAAATTTGTTTGCTTTTTTTGTTTCTTAAAATTCATATGAGTGAAATCATATGGTGTTTTTCTTTCTCTGACTGATTTAATTCACATAACATAGTACACTCTAGCTTCATCCATGTCATTGAAAATAGAAGATTTCATTCTTTTTGATAGCTGAGTAATATTCCATTGTATGTATACCACTTCTTCTTTATCCATTCATCACTTGATGGACATTTGGGCTCTTTCCATAATTTGGCTGTTGTTGATAATGCTGCTATAAACATTGGAATGATGTGCCCCTTTGAATCAGTATTTTTGTATCCATTGGGAAAATACATGGTAGTGCAATTGCTGTGTCATAGGGTAGTTCTATTTTTAACTTTTTGAGGAACCTCCATACTGTTTTCCAGAGTGGCTGCACCAGTTTGCATTCCCATCAACAGTATATGAGAGTTCCCCTTTTTATACATCCTTGCCAACATCTGTTATTTCCTGTCTTAGCCATTCTGACAGGTATGAGATGATATCTTATTGTAGTTTTGATTTGTATTTCCCTGATGATGAGTGATGTTGAGCATCTTTTCATGTGTCTATTAGCTATTTGTATGTCTTCCCATTTTTAAATTGGATTTTTTTTTTATTGAGTTGTATAAGTTCTTTAGATATTTTGGATATTAACCCCTATCAGATAAACCAGTTAGAAATATCTTCTCCAGTTCAGTAGGTTGGCTTTTTGTTTTGCCGATGATTTCCCTGACTATGTAAAAGCTTTTTATTTTGATATACTTCCAACAGTTTAATTTTGCTTTTCTTTCCCTTGCGAAATGAGACATATCTAGAAAAATGTTGCAGTAGCTGATGTTGAAGAAATTAGTGCCTAGGTTTTCTTCTTGGAATTTTGTGGTTTTGGGTCCCACATAGAGGTCTTAAATCCACTTTAAGTTTATTTTTGTGTATGGTATAAAAAAGTAACCCAGTTTAATTCTTCTGCAAGTAGCTGTTCAGTTTTCCCAACACCATTTGTTGAAGAGACTGTCATTTAATATTGCATGTTCTTGTCTCCTTTTTTGTAGATTAATAAATCATAAAAGTATGAGTTTATTTCTTCACTCTCCATTCTGTTCCCTTCACCTACATGTATGTTTTTGTGCCAGTACCATACTGTCTTGGTTACTACAAATTTGTGGTATATCTTGAAATCTGGGTTTGTGTTCTTTCTCAAGATTGCTTTGACTATTTGGGGTCATTTCTAGTTCCATTGAATTTTAAGATTTTTTTTTAGTTCTGCAAAAAATGCTGTTGGTATTTTAATGGAATTGCATTAAGTCTGTAGATTGTTTTGGCCAGCATGGGCATTTTAATAACATTCGTTCCTCCAGTCCATGAGAATGGAATAGCTTTTCATTTGTTTGTGTCTTGTTCAGTTTCTTTCATCAGTATTTTATATTTTTTGTAGTAGAGGTCTTTTACCTCCTTAGCTAGTTTACCTTCAGTATTTTATTATTTTTGGTTCAATTGTAAATAAGATTGTTTTCTTAATTTATCTTTCTGCTACTTCATTATTAGTGTGTTGAAATGCAACAGATTTCTATATATTAATTTTGTATCCTGCAACTTGACTGAATTTATTAGTTATAGTGGTTTTTTGGTGGAACCTTTAGGGTTTTCCGTATATAAAATACTGTCATCTGCAAATAGTGACAGTTTTACTTTTTTCTTTTTAATTTGAATTGTGTTTCTTTTTTCTTGTCTGCAGCTGTGGTCAGGATTTTCAGTACTATATTTAATAAAAATGAGAGTGGACATCTTTGTCTTATTCCTGATCTTAGAGGAAAAACTTTCACTTTTTCACCATTGAGTATGATATTAAATGTAGGTTTTTCATATATGGCTTTTATTATGTTGGGATATGTTCCTTCTAAACCTACCTTGTTAAAACTTTTTATCATGAGTGAATGTTGTACTTTTTCCAATGTTTTTTCTGCACCCATTGAAATGATCATATGGTTTCTATCCTTTTGTTATTGTGATGTATCACATTAATTGATTTGTGAATATTGAACTATCCTTGCATCCCTAGAATAAATCACACTTCATCGTGGTGAGTTGTTTTTGATGTATTATTAGATTCAATTTGCTAATATTTTGTTGAGGATTTTTGCATCTATGTTCATCAGATATATTGGCCTGTAGTTGTTTGGTTTTCTTGTTTTTGTTTTGTGGGTTGTTTTTTTTTTTGAAGTGTCTGTATCCGGTTTTGGTATCAGGGTAATGCTGGCCTCATAAAATAAATTTAAAATCTTCTCCTCCTATTTTTGGAACAATTTTTTCAAAGATCTTATTTATTATTTATTTATTTATTATTATTTATTATTATTTATTTATTCTTTATTTGTCTTTATTTATTTTTTATTTATTTATATTTTATTTATTCTTTATTTTATTTATTCTTTATTTTATTTATTTATTTATTTATTATTTATTATTTATTTATTTATTGAGGGTAAGAAAAGAGAGAGACGGAGAGAGAGAATCGCAGATAGAGTACACACTGAGCACACAACCTGACATGAGGCTCAATCCCAAACCCTAAGATCATGAACTGAGCCAAAATCAAGAGTCAGATGCTTAACCAGCTGAGATACCCATGTGCCCCTATTTTGGGACATTTTGAGAAGAAAATGTATTGACTTTTCTTTGTTTTTTTATTTTTATTTTTTTTTACTTTTTTTATTTTTTATTTATTTATTTTTTTAAAACATTTATTTATTTATTTATTTGAGAGAGAGAGAGAGAGACAGTGAGAGAGAGCATGAGCGAGGAGAAGGTCAGAGGGAGAAGCAGACTCCCCATGGAGCTGGGAGCCTGATGCGGGGCTCAATCCCGGGACTCCAGGATGATGACCTGAGCCGAAGGCAGTCGCTTAACCAACTGAGCCACCCAGGCACCCCTATTTTTATTTTTTTTTAATGGAGTGTTTTCTTTCTTTTTTTTTAAGAATTTATTTATTTATTTGACAGACAGAGATCATAAGTAGGCAGAGAGGCAGGCAGAGAGAGATAGAGGAGGAAGCAGGCTCCCCACTGAGCAGAGAGCCCAATGTGGGGCTCCATCCCAGGACCCTGGGATCATGACCGGAGCCGAAGGCAGAGGCTTTAACCCACTGAGCCACCCAGGTGCCCTTTGACTTTTCTTTAAATGTTTGGTAGAACTTACTTGTGAAGGTATCTGGTTTGGGACTTATGTTTATTGGGAATTTTTAAATTACCGATTCAATTTTATTGCCACTAATTGGTCTGTTCAAATTCTCTGTTTCTTCTTGATTTGGTTTTTGAAGGTTATATGTTTCTAGGAATTTACCTATTTTTTTCTAGATCGTTCAATTTGTTGGCATATAATCTTTTGTATATCTATAGTGTTGGTTGTTATTTCTCTTCTTTCATTTTTTGTTTTGTTTATTTGAGTCATCTGTCTTTTTTTAATTTTGTAATGAGTCTGAGTAAAGGTTTAACAATTTTGTTGAACTTTTCAAAGAACCAGCTCCTGGTTTCATTGATCTGTTCTATTGTTTTTAGTCTCTATTTCATTTATTTCTGCTCTAGTCTTTATTATTTTTTTTCTTCTACTGGCTTTGGATTTTGTTTGTACTTTTTTTCTACCTCCTTTAGGTGTAAAAGTTAGTTCCTTATTTGAGATTTTTCTTGCTTCTTGACGTAGGATAAAATTCCCTCTTAGAACAGATTTCACTGCATCTCAAAGATTTTTGGACCCTTGTTTTCATTCTCTTTTATCTCCATCTATTTGTTTAATTTCTTCTTTGATTTCTTCATTAACCCATTCATTATTTAGCAGCATGTTATTTAACCTCCATGTATTTGTGTTTTTCCCAGATTTCTTGTGATTGATTTATTGCTTCATACTCGTGGATGAAAAAAATTCATAAGATTTCAATCTTTTAAAATTTGTTGAGACTTGTTTTGTGGCCTAACATGATCTATTCTGAAGAATGTACCATGTGTACTTGAAACTATTCTGTTGTTTTAGGATAGTGAGTTCTGTATCTATTAGATACATCTGGTACAATGTGTCATTCTAAGCCACTGTTTCCTTGTTGATTTCCTATCTGGATGATCTATTATTGATGTGAATGAGTTGTTAAAGTCCCCTACTGTTGTATTACTATTGATTTCTTCCTTTATGTCTGTTAATAGTTGCTTTATATATTTGGGTGCTCCCACATTGAGCGCACAAATATTTATAATTTTTATATCTTCGTGTTGGAGTGTTATCTTTATCATTATGTAGTACTCTTGTTTGTCTCTTGTTATACTCTTTATTTTAATGTCTATTTTGTCCAACATAAGCATTGCTATCTCAGCTTTTCCTTTGCTTCCAATTTGCATGATTAGTGTTTTTCTATTCCTTCAGTTTCAGTCTGCATCTATTTTTAGGTATGAAGTGAGTCTCTTTTACGCAGTATGTAGATGAGTCTTGCCTTTTTATCCATTCAGTCACCCTATATCTTTTGATTGGAGAATTTGTCTACTTACAGTCAAAATAATTATTGGTAGGCATATGATTATTGCTATTTTGTTACTTGTTTTATGGTTGTTTTGTAGTTCTCTGGTGGTGGTGTTTTTTTCTCTAGCTCTCTTCTCTTGTGATTTGATGATTTTCTTTAATGATATGTTTGTATTCCTTTCTCTTTATTTTTTTGCAGATCTATTACCAGTTTTTGATTTGTGGTGAAATGCATATAGCAACCTATATTAAGCTGATAGTCACTTAAGTTTGAACCCCTTCTAAAATGACCAAAATATATACTCCTCCCACACCACTTTTCAGATTTACAGTGTCATACTTTACATCATTTTGTGAATCCCTTGACTGATTTTTATGGATATATTTGTTTTACTGTTTTAGTGCTTAAACTTACATTCTGGTTTTATGTGACTAATATACTTTTATTATGTTTATATGTACCTGTGAAATTTTTTCCTTTCACAATTTTCTTATTCCTGATTATAGGCTTTCCTTTCCATTCAAAGAATCCTCTTTAACATTTCTTGCAAGACTAGTTTACTGGTGATGAATTCCTTTAAGTTTTGTTTGTCTGGGAAACTTTATCTTTCCTTCTGTTCTGAATGATATCCTTGCTGGAAAGAGTGTTCTTTGTGGCAGTTTTTTCCCTTTCATCATTTTGAATATACCATGCCACTTTTTTCTGGCCTACAAAGTTTCTGCTGAAAATCAGTTGATAGCTTTATGGAGTTTCTTTTGCATGTAACTGTTTTCTCTTGCTGCTTTTAAAATTCTGTTTTTCACTAGTTTTTGCTATTTTAATTATTATGTATCTTGGTGTAGACCTCCTTGGTTGATTTTGTTGGGAGTTCTCTGTGCCTCTTGACTCTGAATGTCTGTTCCCTTCCCCAGATCAGGGAAGTCTCCAGCAATTATTTCTTAAAATAAACTTTCTGCCTCCCTTCTTTGTTCTTACCCTGGAATCCCTATAATGGAATATTATTTTGCTTGACCATGTAGCTGAGTTCCCTTTACCTATTTTCTTTATTTTTTAAAATCATATTTATCATGTTTATCAATCTTTTATCATTTTTATTAATATATATTTAAAGATATTTGTTGTGAATTAGCTTTTCTGATAAGCAGACTCTGAGATGGAGTTTAGCACACAAGATGTTTATTAAGTGTTGTCTGTGGAACGGTGGAGAAGCAAGAATGAACAGAGAAAGAAATTTAGCTCTGATGCTGGACAAATGAGAGCTTCAGCTGTCCCCATGGGGGATACTGGAGCTAGAAGGTCCCTTCTGAGTAGTTACAAGTCAGCCTGAGATCAGCCATTACCTGTAATCTAATCAGGAAGTGTTGGCCAAATCTTTTGTCAAGTTGTTGTCTCTTCTCTGGTGGATGCTCACTGAGGGTGAATTAGCATGTGATAGAAATATTCACACTTTGTGCCCATTCCCTTATGTCCAACCTCATACTTTTAGCCAAATATACTTTTCCAATCTTCTACTCTTTCTCATTCTTGGACTCTGACAAAGGAGACTAGGCTGTATATCATGTACCTGACCGGCCAAGCAAATCACTAATGTCCATGAGTGTTAATATATTTTATATATGTGCCACTTCTCTCCACACCAGAGTAAATGAACAACTACATTAATCCTGATATATCTTCTAGTGTCCACCCAGCAGTAGGGCTGTGCTGTGGTTGCCCTCCATTTTCAACTTGAATCTATTGAGCTAACCCATTTGTGAAGCAAACTCAGCCTTAGTTCATAGATCCTCCATATGTCTACAGGTATAAGCTAAAGGAGAGGTACTAGTTCAACAGTGACAAGTGACATGAGAGTCTTGGGTACCTGCTCCTATGCCCTCTAGTCCTGCTCATAATTCAACCCAAGTGTGCCACGTCCACATAACAGTAGATTGCTGTTGGGCCTGCCCAACGTGATGACTTTTTAGTTCTGACAGAAACCAACTCATAATGAGTAGTTATGGCTACCAGGTCACTCAGTACTTGTATTCATTTCCTATGCCTACTATCACAAATTCTCACAAATGTGAGGCTTAAAGAAAACATGTATTCTCTCATACTTTTGGAGACTAGAAGTCTGAAATCAGTAACCGTGGGCCAAAATCAAGGTGTCCGCAAGATCATACTTTTTTTTTTCTAGTTTTCCATTTTATTTTATTTTATTTCTTTTCAGTGTTCCAGCATTCATTGTTTATGCACCACACCCAGTGCTCCATGCAATATGTGCTTTTTTAAGAGGCTCTACAAAAGAATCTATTCTTTACCTTTCAGTTCCTGGCAGTGACCATCATGCCTTGCTTTGTGGCTTAATCACTCCAATCTTTGCCTTCATGGTTACATTGCCTCCTCCTCCTCTGTTTATGTCAAATCTTCTGCCTCCCTAGTACAAATATACATATCATTATATTTAGGACCCACTCAGATAGTCCAGAATAATCTCCCCACTTCAAAATTCTTAATTTAATTACATCTGCTAAGAGTTTGCCATATAAGAACATTTATTGGTTTCAGGAATTTGAATGTGGGTATCTCTAAGGGAGCCATTTTTTAGCCCACTGCAGTACTTCATGGTCAGATATTTTGTCTTTACCAGCGCCCAGTAGCAGGCCTGAAAGTGGTTTTTCAAAGATATCCAGTTGTCTGCTAAAGATGCCATGATTTTGTGTAGAAACTTAGCAATCTAAACTGTGATTTTCTTTATACAGCATCTTTCCCTACCACTACAATGACTAGTTCCATAGGGTTTGCAGGGTTATATAACCCAACCTGCAGGGAAGTTTGTAGCACAGACCAGACCTGCGGCAGAGCCCTTTTCCTGCTCTGAGAGGCTCTCAAATTTGACAGTAGTATGTCCTTTGTCCTTTGCCTTTGATGAGCTATTGAAGCATGGCCCTAACCACTGGACCCCTAAAAATTTTACTGATGAAGTAGGCTTCTAAATCTTTATAAAGGTTATCTCTCGCATTTTTACCAAGATTTCCAGCACTATAGCCAGCTTTTGCTGGCTGATCAGCATGAAGTCTTGTTTCAGTGTGATGTCATGTAGAATGTCCAGACAGAACAGATCTCTTGGGGCAATATTATGGTAAAGGATAAGAAGAATAATATATTCCTGCAACAAAACTGTAAATATATACTGTTGGCCTTTCTGTGTAAATTTAAACTGTTTCTGACCCGCTTTCTTCACTAGGAATGGAAAATAACACATTTGTTAAGTCAGTGGCTACATATCATGTACCTGAGGGCATATTAATCTCTTCTAGCAAAAATAGAGCATATATAGCATAGCAGATGCAATTGAGGATTTCTTTTAATTGAATTTGGTGGAAAATTAGTCATTTTCTAGGATCCTTCTGATTGTTGCAAAGATACCAAACTGATAACTTAAGTGGAAGTATGATAGAAACCACCAGTCCTAAATGCTTTAGATGTTTTAGATTGGCGCTGATTATTACAGTCCCTTTGGAGCAAAATATTTGTTTTGATGTCTTTCTTGGCTAGACTGGAGAAGAAAGGAGGTCAATTTCAAAGACTTCCACTGGGCCTTCCCAGCTGTGATAGATTTAAACCCCATAAGAACCCAGTGGTGGTGTTTTGCCAAATACTAATTATTTATATTCTGAATATACAATCAAAAACCATAGAAATGGTCTTTGGGTAGGTTCACAGAACAAGTGGACCCACTATGCTTGGATGCTTATCATGACTTCATTTTTTACCTGTCTTATATGTGCCTTATCTCTGGCAGGGGCCTATGATCATGTTTTCAGTCTCAAGGTATTAACAACAACTCAAATTTTGTGCCTTGTAGCTCTTGAAATGTTTGTGCATTTCTCTTTTCCTAACATATAATTCCATCCAAGAAAATGGCAATAGGTCCCTTTGGGGAAAGATGGAAACCTTTACCAGGTATATCTGCCATCATCTTTCAGGGTCATTATTCCAGGGGAAGTGGCCTCATCTTTACAGAGTGGGCTCCAGATCCAAAAAGTAGCTCAGACATAGAAATTGGGAAAGAAATTATACCCTTATATTGGAGAAATTGCCCGCAGACTTATAATCACCTATCTTTAGTTTCCTTTGACGTTACAAAATGAGTGTATCATTGTTTCCTACTCACTTATTTTACTCTAAGGTCATCATGTTATATTAAATTTGTAGAGCCCTTGCTTCTCCTTCTACTCTACCATGAAATATGAAAATTGTTTCTATCTAACTTCTAATAGTTAATGCTATCAAATGGCCTCTATTTTTCCAGAATCCTATCATCCCTATTGCTATCAGTTACCCTAATTATCTAGTACCCTCTCTTATTGTCAGCCTTGTCCTACAGAGGAATACTAGTGACACTAATTTTAGTGATTCTGGTCACCCTTTCAATAGTACATTTTTTTTCAAGAGTACATTCTTTATAGCCTTAATAAATGGTCTACCCTCTGGGTCTTTCCATGACACATAATCACCTGGTATATCCCTTTGCCTTACATAACATGCCCACTTCCCCCAGGTTTTAAACAGTCTTTCCCTTCTGCCAAAGTGATATCTGGCATTTCAACTTAAGTTAACATGGGCTATTGATTATTTGATGCTTCTAGGAGACATCCTAAAAGTAAATTTATACCATCTCCTAGTGTCATTACCAATGTGTTAATCTAGTGGGAGAATGATATCAAATTAATAAATTTTTACTTATCCAAATTTACACATTTGCCCTTTTGGTCAAAAGCCCTCAAATTTAAATACAACACATATTTTCTTGGCTTTGTTGGCATACGACTGGCAAAGTCTTGAGAATCCTTTTGGATAGAGTCATTTTCCTCCTTTATCATTCCCAACTGGGCTATTCTATGAGTGAGCCTAGATATAGACCCAGTGACTTAGTAGGGAATAAGAACAGATCCTGAGAAAAGAATATGTCTTAAATGAAAAATGCCTCTAGGTTATCTCCAAGCAAAAAAGAGTTGGGCATTTCAATACAGAAGGATGAGCCATATCAGCATCTCATTAACCTTTAACTTACAGTTTCCTCCATATTTATTAGACTCACAATACATCAGAACAGCTAATTCAGTCCCTTCATTGGCATGCCATATCAAATCACTACTGATAAAAGTTTTTAACAACTAGAGGGGCTAGATAGCTGGGGGCTATCTCTGTTCTATCTTCTACTGGTTAGGAGGTCCTCATTGCCAGCAGAAAGTGAGTGATGCACCTCCAAACCCAATCTTAACACCTGTTTTCTCAAAACATTCCTAGTATCAAGTATCACGGATCAGTTTAGGTTGCCTGTGAAGCAAATTCCTAAATGGAGGTTAGCAGGCAGGATGTTTATTAAAGAGTGCCTATGGGATCAACACCTGTGGAACAGAGATTGATGTGTTCAATTTCTGTTGAAAGTAGAAATTTCTATTGTTTTAGATCATGACCATGGGACAAATGCAAATGTTATCAAATATGTAAGATTTAACCAGAGAAAAATAAAATGCTAGAAAAATTGACAAGTCCTTTTCAATGTTTATATCTTACATTAAACCTTAAAATTTACTTTGTTTTGAATGAATTTTTTTTCATGGAGGAAACTTTCATACATATTTCTTTTTTTTTTTTAATAATGTTCAGTTATCCACTGTATTTGAATGAATTTTCAAAACCTTGACTGAAGTGCATAGAGAATATTCACAGCAAAATTTAAAGAAGCTACTAGTAGAGTGGCACCTGGATGGCTCAGATGGTTAAGCATCCATCTCTTGATCTCAGCTCAGGTCTTCATTTCAGGGTTGTGAGTTCATGTTCTGCTGGGCTCTTACACTGGGTGTTGAGCCTACTTTAAAAAAAAAAAAGCCAGTGGTAGAAATCTAGGAAAGATTAAAAGGTAAATTTACTTATTCTTTTAACATAATAGTTATTGAATAGCTACTATTCAATAGCTACTGTTTTAGACACTAGGAATATGTTGGTGAACAAAACGGAAAAAGATCTCTGTCTCCAAGAAGATGAGGGAGACAGACAATGAGCAATAAACATACTAAATAAGTAAATGATATAAGGTGGAACATATGATAATTGCTGGGAGGAAAATGAGCATAAAGAGTGTGATGATGATAGCTTTAAAAAAAAAAAACACCACAAGATTTATTTATTTATTTAAGAGAGAGAGCAGTGGGGAGGGGCAAAAGGAGAGGGAAAGAGAGTCTTAAGCAGACTTCACACTGAGCATGGAGTCCAATATGGGGCTCAATCTCAGGATCCTGAGATCATGACCTGAACAGAAACCAAGAGTCAGATGCTTAACTGATTGTACTACCCAGGTTCCCCACCATGATAGTTTCAAATGAAAGGGGTATTCATTGAAACCATCTCTCAGTTTAAGTTTGAACAGAGATTTGATGGATAAATGAACCATAGAATACAGTGTCAATATTTGTCCTCAAGCCCCACTTCTCACAGGATGATATAGAGGACCCAGTGATGAGTAGACAGACAGTGGGTTGCATTAGCGCAAAAAATCCCTAAGTTTAGGGTATCCCATTCTTTTATAATAAGCAGTAATCCTACTTGACTTTTATCCTCATGGAGACACACTAGTTCTATCTTTCAAGATTGGTTGCTACACAGACATCCTTAAATCATATTCTAGAACAAAGGTAGTCAGTGTCTCTTCTCATAAAACTTACAGAAATGCTATAGACCCAAAAGGAATGATCTCTTTTTGGATGAGACCTTAATAAGAGCAGTACATAGGAGTGATGGGAATTAAAGCCCAATTGGAATTAAGTCTTTGAGAGAATGGAAGCAGAGGATTTAGAGACAATAATTACATATAGACAATTCTTTTTGAAAAGCTTCACCACAAAGAAGGGCGGGTAAGTGGGATAATAGCTGGAAGAGAAACACATTCAATCTATGTTTTCTCTTTTTTGTTTTTAAGATGAAAAAGACAAAAGTATTTGTATGCTGATGAGAATGACCTATTAGAGAAGAAAAATTGATAATTTGGGAAAAAGGATACAAAATTACTGAAATAGTGCCTTTGAGTAGAGAAATGGAATGAGATTTATTTTAAAATGTAGGTTTCAACCTTCAGATTGTAGCTTAAGGGAGAAGAGAGCACAAGACCACAGATAGAATAAATGAATAGATTCAGTGGTAAGTTTGTGGAAGCTTTCTTTCGATCACTTTTGATCATTTTCTCAGTGAAGTAGGAACTAAAAACAAAAGTTGAAATTGAAAATGAGAAGTGTTACAGATTTGAGTAGAGATGAAGAAGTATAAAATAGTATTATGGGAGAGTGGAAGAGCACATGGACCAGAAAACTATATGGTTGCCACAGAGTCTACCTAAGGCCCCTTACCATGAATTTGAAAGTAAGTCATTCAGCATGGTTTTGTCTTTTCCCAGTCTTGAGTAGTGGATTAAGTGGACGGTGTTTTAGAATTTTTCATCTTCCTGCTGCTTCCCATCAACTACACTGTCAAGGTGTCAAGACAATGACAAATATAAAGGTTCTGGTTTATCTTCATGCATTCCAGTTTTACTTGTTTTCTCCCCGTCAAGCTTTTTCTCCCAGTTATGGGCACTGCTGACCTACAGTGACTCTTAGCCACCCCCAGATGCAGAGATAGACCCTTCCATAAGCTCCTTCACCAGTTCCAGCCAATGTGTAAAAACTGATCCATATTATAAATTCCTTTGTTACTCATCACTAAGTGTTTTCTGCTTACTTAACCGAACCTCAGCTGTTGCTGGTAGCTTTTTATATACTCCAACAGACCTTCTAAAACTGGGTTTAGAAGTCAGCTAGGTGTTTTCTTTGTCATTATTGGTTACAATTAGATTCCGTATTCTTCCCTAACCTCTGTCCCCCATCTCATTTTCAAATTTCAAATTTCATTTTCTCATATTATATCACCCATTACTTTCCTTATTGCTTTCATCTTGACACTTTCATCCCTGTTTCAGTCACTCCCTCCAATGGCAAGCCAGCCTCTTTTTCTCCCTTTCTCCTCTCTCTTTCTTTCATATCTAAAATTCTTTAAACATTTTGGGTTTTTTTTATATTTTCCATATTGAGGTATATTCTATACAATAAAATGCGAAGATGAAAGTGTGCACTTAAATTAGTTTTGTCAGATTATACCTCCATGTTACCATCACCAAATCAGATACAGAGCTTTTATGTCATTCCAGGAAATTCACCTATGCCCATTCCCAGACAGCATCTGTCCCCCAGCCTGCCACACATACACAGGGCAATAGCTTCAGGTTTCTCTCATATTAGATTAGCTTTGCCTGTTCTTTGTAGTTCATATAAATGAAATCACATGTATTCTTTTGCATTTGCATTCTATCACTTATCATAACTTACAGTCCAATATTAACTCTTGGTAAATTCAATATCCATATAGATAATAGTTCTAATACCCTATATTTTGAATGCTTTTCCTTCAATGACTTTTTTTTCCTAATCCATCTTAGCCATTAATTTCCGCTGTTAACCCTTGCCTGGTTGTTACCAACAATAGAATCCACACACCTTAAAATCTTAATTCCATGCATCCCACTCTCCAGTTACCACCATACAACTCTCCAGCAAATGCATTTTTATATCCTCACTGCAATAGCCCTTCAATTTTATCAGAGCAAGAATTTATTAATACTATCACAATTTACTTTTTCTCATCTCCAGAATGTCCTCTTCCTCCTCCTTGCTCTCTTTAAATTATCCTGGCCATCATTGTAATCACCCTCTTGCATATCTCCTCAATTCCCTTGATGTTTTCTCATGGCTTCCAAGATTGACAAGACTTGGGTGACCTGTAGAAGATGAAGACGCTCTCCATGGAGCTACACATGTACCTGGCACAGAACTTGAAGAAACTAAAAAAGGTGATTAGGAAGGTTTTCATGCTACCCCTTGAAAATAAGATGAGCCAAGAGAGCAGTGAAACTATGGCCCTGGCATACTTCACTGACCTTCAGAACATAATGGCTACTGCTTCACTTTGGTCTTTCAAATCCCATGAAAATTTCTCTTGTTGCCAACTTTTGCCTAGAGCCTTACAAGGAAGAGAGTTTTGAGAATCATAGTTTTACTTTAGCTGAGTTGACCCAGTACAAAGCAACCACAGGATCTCTTTAGAGAGTTGTAGGGGAGACAAGATTCTTAATAGAAAGCCAAGTTTCTTTTAGAATGAGAGGATAAAAAGGAACATTTAGAGAAATTATAACAAAGCATAAATTCCAGTGGGAAGAACAGAAGTGTTTCTGTAGATGGAGAGGCTTTGGTCATTAGGACATAATAGGGAGTGCGACCAGTTAGTTGGAAATTAGAATGCTGGTGTGGAGAGTGAGGCAGATTGTTGGTGTTTATTGAAGCCACATATATAATGATAATGGGGTTAATGAGATTTCTTCTGTTGGACTATAGGCTGATCATGGTGGAGAGACTCTGGTGATTGGTGACAGAAAAATTGGTTGTCTGAGAGCAACCTTTCAGATACAAAGAGGCCTGGGTTGTTGATTTTACTACAAACTCAAAAGAATCTCCCTTGATGGAAGTGAACAGATCAGGGGAAGTCAAGCTTTTCCTTATCCCATACTTAATTTCCACGAGAGCCACTGTTTTATAATTTAATTTGTTTTCAACTTAATTTTTCACCAAAGGTCCCAAAGACTCTTTTTCCTCTTATGGTATTCACCTTTTCAAACTGTTTTTTAAATAAAATACATTGGTATTTTTTAGTCAATCAAAGATTTAACTGCCAATCAGAGGTTGATTTTCATGAATCAGTCACTGTTACCACAAAGAAGGGAAAAATCAACATTCTCATTGGTCTGAGAAAGTTTATAAAGGAAACAGATTTTTTTTAATTTGCTCAGATTCCAAAAATATTGAATATAATGTAGACTTCAGTTGAACCTGATAGACTAAAAAAAGGAAGCTCCACTAAATAACATTAAATAGATTTTTTAAATTTTTTTTTAAGTAAACATATAACGTATTTTTATCCCCAGGGGTACAGGTCTGTGAATCGCCAGGTTTACACATTTCACAGCACTCATCATAGTACATTAAATAGATTTTTAAAGTTATTAATCTATAAAGAAAAATAGGACATGAAACATCAGTAGATAAATTATTTTTTTTAAATATTTTGTTTATTTATTTGATAGAGAGAGAGAGACAGCGAGAGAGGGAACACAAGCAGGGAGAGCAGGAGAGAGAGAAGCAGGCTTCCTGCCAAGCAGGAAGACAGATGCAGGGCTTGATCCCAGGACCCTGGGATCATGCAGAGTTCCATCCCAGGACCCTGGGATCATGACCTGAGCTGAAGGCAGACACTTAACGACTGAGCAACCCAGGCGCCCCAGTAGAGAAATATTTTAACAAAACTCTAGTATCTGAAAAGTTCCATGATTTACTCTCTAGTCATGCATATTAAGCCTTCACAATAGCCAAGATGGAGGAATCCCAGTTCTCTTTCTTTCAGTGGTCACTAGCCTTGGCTTGGTTAATATTTTCTTCTAAAGCAACAACAACAAAACTTCAACTTTTTAAATTTAAGTCTATCAGTATAGCTAAAATGCCATAAAACAGTTTTCCTATCTATTCTCCCTAAGTTCCTTGGTCCAGCCAAGTTTAAGACTGATTCTGGAATTCCTTCTTTCCATTTCTTAGTTAAATATATGAACATACTCTCAAGGCTTAAATAAAATACATGGCACCTCCTCCATGAATCTTTCTATGAACCCAAAAGTCTAGACCAATTATTCTATATTTAATGTACACATGGTACTTTGCTTGTACTTCACTTCGGCAATTAACAAAACTTGACACATATTTATCATGCCCTGTAGGCCTTACATTATTGAATCACTAGTGCCTTGAAAACAGTAGCTACTTAGTAAATGTATATTGAATTTTGAATGTTGGTAAGTTTGGTTTTTTTTTTATCTTTCAAGTTGGTCACAGTATTTTGGAGCAGGAAGGAAGAAGCCAGGTTGATTTATAGGAGAGGTCTTAACATGAAGGAAGGCTTCCCTACGCATCCAAAAGTGATGAAAGTCTATATATAACTCACTCTTTTTTTTTTTTTTTTTTTAGATTTTATTTATTTATTTGAGAGAGAATGAGTGAGAGAGAGCATGAGAAGCAGAGTCCCCAAGGAGCTGGGAGCCCGATGCGGGACTCGATCCTGGAAGTCCGGGATCATGACCTGAGCCGAAGGCAGTCGCCCAACCAACTGAGCCACCCAGGTGCCCCTATAACTCACTCTTATTCTACTCCTGTCTTCCCCCTCCAGCAAAGGATGATAGTAAGAATGATAATACTTATTGAATGCTTACTATATACCTAAGAGGATGCTGATTGTTTTACTTCTTTGTTTCTAGTGCTCTTTTAAAAAGTTTTTAAAAATTCTATCAAAGTCATACTAGTACAAAGTTAAAAATCAAATTATGTTTGAAAACATAATTTGCAAATAATAGTTTCTTATTTTACCTATCTCTACCTTCCTCCTGTCTTGATCCCTAGAAGTAACCACTGATAACTTAATCTAGTTCCTCTGATATCCACCTCCATATTTCTAAACAATATGTGCATGATGTTATTTCCCGATTTTTCAATTTTAGTTACCATCTATTGATTTCCTGTTTTACTAAGGATTTAATCCCTTTATACTACCATTTCTTTTTTTTTTTTTTTAAGATTTTATTTTTTTATTTGAGAGAGAGAGAGCATGAGCCAGAGAAGGGACAGAGGGAGAGGGAGAAGCAGCGACTCTGCCAAGCAGGTAGCCGAACACAGGGCTAGATCCCACAACCTTGAGATCATGACCTGAACCGAAGGCAGATGCTTAACCAATTGAGCCACCCAGATGCCCCTATACTACTATTTCTTATATGTTACCAACATCCATCCAGCAGAATGTTTTCACAATGTTTACCTCTAAGCCAAATAATAAACTATGATTGTGTCTTCCTTTGTATATGTTTTTGCTGGAATCTATAAATTCCTTATTTCTTCACTTGCTTAGTTTTATATTTTTTTGTAAATTTTTTCCTCAAATGCTCCACAATTATATGCCTTGACACGGGTCTTTGAAATTTACTGTGCGAGGCCCTGAAAGTGAGTATTTAAATCTAAGACCTCATATTCTTTCTTTCCCAAATGTGACTGGCTGTATACAATTTACCAGTTTTGAGTGATTTTGTGGAAGACCTAAGAAGAATTGTCAAGTGCATGATATTATCACTATAAAATTTCCACAAGTAAAAGCATTTAGGGCAGAAAAAGGAATTAGAATGTATTTTTTTGCCCAATTGACTCTCCAGGCACAGGCTGGCCTCTTATTTTCATTTTTATTTGGCACTTGTGCAAACTTGCTATTTCACACAGTTTCCATTTTCTAATTTGAGATTTAAAAAAAAAAAAAACAACTTTGAAGGGTCTAAGCTGTTTTTCTTCAATACTTTCTTATTTTTCTCGGTCTTAGTTTCTCCATTAATAAAAATTAGTCTCTTTCTTCAGTATGGTAAATAAAACATACACACAAATCTTTGGATATACTAATCCGATTTTGGTAGGCCGAGTAACGGCCCCCAGAGGTGTGTCTACACCCTAAGCTCCAGAACCTGGAGAGAACGTATTACCTTACATAGCAAAGGGACTCTGCAGATGTGACTAAGTAAAGGATCTCGAGATGGGGAGATTATTCTGAGTGATCTGGAAGAACTCAATATAAGGATAAGGGTCCTTATAAGAGGGAGACAGGAGGTCTTGAACGAGAAGAGTGGGTATGATGATGGAATCAGTGGTAAGAGAGAAAGGAATATGCTATGTTGCTGGCTCAGAAAATGGAGGGAAGGATCAAAAGCCGAAGTAAGCAGGCAGCCTCTAGAAGCTAGAAAAGTACATATTCTCACCTAGAGCCTCTGGAAGGAACCAGCCCCACTCACACTTGATTTTAGGCCTCCAGAACTATCAAATAATATGTTTCCATTATTTCAAGACACCAAAATGGTATTAACTTGTTATGCAGCAATAGGAAATAATATATCATTTTATAGCACATCAGTTTTGGAACTCATATTAACCTGGTTTTGACACATAATTATCATGTAGTACTTATTGATTGATTTTGTAACAATCTCTTTTTAAGGATATATACTGAACTTTTACTACATCCTAGGATGGAGGACCCAGAAGTATGGATAGAAAAAGACCCTCTATGGAAAAGAACACACAATTTATTTCTCCCTGTCCACTACTCACCCTGGACAAGAATCTGGTCAGGTACACAGTGCATCCAGCAAAGACAAATCTTTAATACTACAGAGGAACAGTTAATAGCAGAGGTCACAGAGCCAGACTACCTGGATTCAAATGCTGACTCTGCCACTTGCCAGCTTTCTGATTTTGCAAGTCTCTGTTTCCTGAATTATAGAACAAAGATTAGAATTCCTTCCTTGTAGAAGTTTTGTAAAAATTAAATAAATTAGTCCGTATAAACTACTTAGCACAATGCCTGGCACAAAGTAGGTGTAAGCACTCAGCAAGGATAAGTTATTATTAGTATGAGTTATCACCATTATTATTAAAATCAGTTTATTAAATTACTCAAAAGAAAACACATTCCTATTACTGCCACAATATTCTTGCTCTTTAGGACTGTGTCCCCAAGTCCCCAAAGGAATTTTTCTATTAAAGGCAATATTTGAGCTCGATTTTGGAAATATTTTTCTCTTTTTTGTAATTCAAATGTTCTTCATTTCAGAAGAGTTAGAGACTTTCTAAATAATACTATTTCAATATCCATTAAACATTAAACTGCCAAATGGCAAGAGTCTGGAAATATTGTCTCCCACATTATGAAAATATAACACATTGCCTTCCATCCACCAAGCCTACAAAATATTCATCAGTTGGAATAAATCATTCCTCTTAGCAACATGAGAACTGGCTTTACATCATGACTATTTTCTTATATGGCTCAGATCCTTTGCCACAGCTACTTTTTTGTGATAAAATATTTTAGGAATACTTCTGCCAAACAAAGCAACTAATTCAGAAAGTTAAGCTGCACTGTCAATTCTAAAAAGAAAAAGAGAGAAAGAGAGAAATAGAGAAAGAAAGGAAGGAAGGAAGGAAGGAAGGAAGAAAAGAAGGAAGGAAAGAGGGAAGGAAAGAAGGAAGGAAGAAGAAAAAGAAAGAAAAGAAAACAAAGAAAAGAAAGAACCAGAATATTGTTTTGATGGTTAGGATTTTAATCTGTTCTTACGGCCTTTTGCCAAGACTAGTTGTTTTCTGACATATTTTTAAGTTTGTACTTAATGTACCATGTCAATTTCTTTATCAGTCAATTTGAGTGCTAATTGCTGGTGCATAATCTTAGCAACATTATTATTCCTGTTGATAAAATCTTCAGCAGTGAACAATGGGACATTTCCCAGTTGGGTGTTCCATTACCACACTAGTTGTATCTCCCATTCTCTGGCTTCGGTAATTTACCACAGTATTTCCCAAACTTGTGTGTCCTAAGAGTCATCAACTAAAAATAGAAATACTCAGCCTTTTCTCATGGACAGTCTGATTTAGTAGGTCTGGGGGGTGGGGGTGAGGAGGTCAGAAAAACTATCATTTTAACTGATGAACCCAGTGATTAGGCAAATTAGAAACATTATATTTGTGAAGTGGTTCTGTTTGTTTATTTGTTTGTTTTAAGCTCCTCAGAGGTGGTAAGGATTGATAGTAAAAACACGGAAAGATTTGATGAGCTTCCCTGGTTGAGTAAGAACCTTCCTTTCCTATGCCTGAATACAGATCTCTTTAAAATCCTAGGGAATATATTCTTTCTCAGTCTGGCTGCACAAGCAATAGGACACAGTGAAGAGGCTAAAACCAATTTTGAAAAATCTATTTTACGAACTCTTGATCCTTGTCCACAACAACCTGGTGTACTAGTGCTTGCCATGGCTTCTAGATGAGAAATTCTGCATTAATAATTGTAAAAATACCTTGAGTGGAAATTAATAACTTCCATCTCACACTGGAACACATAGGTTAATTATCCAAACTCTAGAAGAACTCAGGATCTACATTCATTAACTTGACAGAAAGAAAGTTAAGGTGAACTTTGATTTATTGTTTCAAAACATGATTCCTTTATTGTATATATTAATACCTTGGCCTCAGGGTCCTTTATAATTGAGAATAAGGGTGTTTGCTGTTTTTTCATGTATTTTACATATATATATATACACACACATAAATTATACATATATATAATATATAAATATAATTCTGATCCCTTAATATATATTGTATAATATATATATTTCATACCTTACCAAAATTTTCTTCATATAGATCTGTACAGTTGAACATGGAATTTTGTGGAAATCAGACAGATGGTAATCTGGCAAAAAGAAAAATTCTGATCCCTTAATATACATATTTCATACCTTACCAAATTTTCTTCATATAGATCTGTACAGTTGAACATGGAATTTTGTGAAAATCAGACAGATGGTGATCTGGCAAAAAAAAAAAAATTGGAAAACATCCATTTTCTTCGTATCTTTTAAATTCCTGCTACTTTTTATGCTTAAAGAAAATTAGGAGTCTGTGCCTTTTCTGAGTTTTATCAATTTTTTAAAAAAAACTTAAAACTCTTACAAAACTCAAGGACTCTCTAAGGATAAAGACAAGACAGTAGAAAAAGATGTAAATCAGGACAATTTCTATAACCTCCCATTATCTAAATTATTTCTTGAGCACTAAGTACTGAGAACTTGATATTTGCTGGAGATTCAAAGAATAAGTCTTCACACTCTTGTAGTTAACAGTCTACTGTTAAAAGAGAAAAAAGAGAGAAAGAAAAGAGAATTATAGTTATGTAAGAAATATACAAAGGGAACAAAAGGGAGAATTTGCCAAACCAATAGGTAAAGCCAGACAGAAAGGAGTAGAGGTAAACAAATGTTAATAGATAGGTAAACCTTGAACCAGAGTAATAAAAGATGAGTCAAAACTTGCTCTGGGCATACTGTGGGTAATAAAAAATTCCTTCTTAATGGGACAGACTTGAAGACATTTTATTAACTAAAATGAAGGACCCTGTGAACAGCAAGAGGGATGGATGATTGACAAGATCTACGAGGGAGGATGAGCATAGGATCTAACAGCAGGAGATCAGATTAGCTAAAACTAGAGATAGAGTCCATTTCCTTAGAAAGTGGACCAAGATGACTAAATGGAATTAAGTGAGATTATAGATAAATGTATAGGTCCAAAGATAAAACTTGAGGTAGTTTAATCTTTGGTTTCCTTTCAAAGTGAAATAAGGAAAAATAGACACTAATGAAGACAACAAAAGCCAGTTGATTGACAGTAGTATGCCACTCACTGTGCTAAGAGCTTTATGTGCATTACCTTAATTTATTTCTCCCAACAGAGTTGGTACTGTTACTGTCTCCATTTTACCAAAAAGGAATTTAAAAATTTAAGAAATGATGTAACTGCCCCAGGTTACAGAAGTCTTGACTGGTGAAATTATAATTTAAAATAAGAGCATCAGCTAAGAATGAGAGGGATTGTTAGGGGAAGATTTGAATGGTGTGGATAAACTGTCTTGAGAAGGGGAGAAGCAGCTAAAAGAACAGCTGAGGAACATTAGGGACCTAGTAAGAAGAAATTCCTTTGCCTTGATAAAAACCAACCTTATTTTTCAACTAGAGAGAAAAGAATGCGTATTGGAGAATAGTGTCAGAGTTTTTTCTTGTTTTTTCTTTTTTAAAGTTCTAACTTATCAATAATATCTTAGGTCAGTTTCCTTTTTTTTAATCTAATTGTCTGTGAAATTTGCAATCATGATGCAATACTGTAAAAACATCAGATTAAATATTATCAGAACAAATTATAGACTTAACTTTGGCTTTGTAGTTTTTAATATCTATGGACCTCACCTCATCTTTAAAATGCAGATGATTTTGAAGCTCAGATTTCATCCCCATAAATTAACTGACCTAATAAGTTAAAAGTAAAATGAGTATGAATACATGAAGGGACTATATTTTGATGTTTCAGTTAATCAAAATATGAACATGTATATATTTTTTATTTTAATAAGTTATTTCTCATTATGCAATTCTTAATAGGAGATTCTAGAAAGTTTTGACTGTTCAAACACAGCAAATAGCAATAAAATTTATCTCTCTATTATTTGTGTGCTTTAAATGAACAAGATTTAATTCATCTTCTATCTTCTTAAATCTCTCATTTATAGCTTAATTCAGCAGTCAGATTTAAATTAAACATTAAGACAAAAGGAAGCTCAATGCTTGAAAGTTACCAAAAAGGGAAGCATAAAGTTCTTTTGATAAAGTTTCAATGAAGATGAGCATCTTTGAGAAGGTTAGAGGGTAAATTTATCCGTGGCTAAAATTTACTTGAATATTATAACTTACATTCTATCTTGCTTTACCTGGGAAACAACTAAACTCATTTAGTTTAAAAACAAAATAAGTTTAAAATAGAATACACATACTTTTTCAAGTACACATGGGACATTTACCAGACAGATCATATTCTGAACTATCAATAGATTTCAAAGGATAGAATATGTTTTCTGTCAAAATAGAATTGAATTATAAATCAGTAACAGAAATATATCTAGAAAATTCCCACATATTTAGAAGCTAAATAACACAGAAGTCAAAAAAGAAATTACAAGGGAAATTAGAAAGTATTTTGAGCTGAATGAAAGTGAAAATACACATATCAAAATTGGGGGTGCTCCTAAAGGAGTACATAGGGAGAAATTTTTGGCATGGAACGTATAATAGAAGAAGAAAGTCTTCAGCTTCAAACTTCAAAAATCTAAAAAGTTAACCAAATGAAGCAGAAAGAAGGATATATTCAGATCAAAGTGGAAACCAAAGCAATCAAAAACAGAAGAAAAAAAAAGAATAGAAAAAAAAAAGAAATCAAAAGCTGGTTTTTTGTGAAGTTCAATAAAATTAATAAACTTTTAAAAAGACAAATCACAAAAAGAAAGGGTACAAGTTAACAATACCAGAAATGAAAGAAGTGACATCATCACAGGTATTATAGCCATTATAGTGGTAATGGGGGATAATATGTACAAATGCATACCAATAATCTCAACAACTCATTAAAAAAATGACAAATTACTTGAAAGATAACTTACTAACACTCACTTATAAAGAAGATAGATGGAAAAAAAAGAAGAGGGATATTAACTAGACTTATTGTGGGCATCATTTTATAATGTATAAAAATATTGAATCACTGTGATATTCACCTGAAGCAAATAGGATTTTGTACATCAATTATACTTCAACAAAAAAAAATTTTGAGGTGGATAATTCTATATCTATTTTTTAAGATGAATTTGTAGTTAAAAACCTTCCTATGGAGAAAATTTCAAACACAGATGGTTCTACTGGTGAATTTCATCAAAGATTTGAGGAAGTGATGATACCAAATTTTACACTAACTCTTCCAGGATATTGAAGAGGAGGGAATACTTTCCAACTTTTCTCATGAAACCAGCATTACCCTGATCACAAAACCAAAGATACTATAAAAGAATGAAACCAGAGACCAATTTCCCTTATCACTATGGATGCAAATATTCTAAATAAAATTTTAGCAAATTTAATTTGATAAAGTATGTAAGAGATAATACATCCTTATGAAACTGAGAAGGGATTCATTCCTGGAATGCAAAATTGGCTTAACATTTGAAAAACCAATCAATGCAAATCACCTTATTCACTCAAAAAGAAAACCACTGGAATTTCTCATCCAAATGGTGACATAGGAAGACCTTAAACTCACCCCCTCCAAAGAACATGCCAGTTTACACATGTTTATAGGACTCTTGAAGAAGAACTGAGGGCTGACTAAATAGCTTCTGCACAACAAAAGATGGAACAGCAAAAGAGAACATCACGAAAGAAGGAGACACAGTAATTAAGGAAACCCGCACCCCCAATGCTGTGAACTCTAGTGAGTAAGGATGGTATTGAGGGACTGGGAGCAGTTTTGTCTATCCTTGGGTACAGAAAAAAGCCATGGTTTAAGTTAATAAAAGATTCAGCCCTAGAATTCTGCCAAACAGTGGAGGAGTTGCTGCAACTCTCTCTAGGTCAGAGGGACTGGAAACCAACATGAATTATGGTATGCCTCCACCTTGAAAGCACAGATCAGTTTATGGTCCTGGTGTCCTACTAGCCTGTCACCTCAGTGAGCCCTACACAGAAGAGCCCCTAGCCAACACCAGCCTCACCCATCTGGGATGGTGCACAGCAGGACATCCCTGGTTAGCACTCATTGCAACTCCAGCCTGCATTCATGTCAAGGTAACAACTGCACAAATCACCCAGGAAAACTCCAGGTCTGTACCACTTCAGCTTCACACAGCTTGCTAGGACACCCTGGTACTTGGTGATCTAGAACCTTCAGCAGATGTCTGTTTCAGATCCAGCCACCCACCAGACTGACCCCTGCGCAGAGCACCCCATAACATGCCCACCCTTGTCAGCTTCAGCCCCATTCACCCAGCCAGGGCACCCCCCATGCTAAGCACCCCAGAACACCCCAGCTTGGACCCACTTTAGCTTCAGCCATCCTACCAGTGCATATTTTCTGCAGAGAACCTGGGTACTACACCAGCCTGCACTGACTTTAGCTTTGGCTATCTTGCCAGGAACCCCCAGCCTCAATCCCGCCTTGGTGCCAGCTGCGCTACAGAGCATCTTCTGTGCAGAGTCATGGAACAGTCCAGTTTATAACACTTCAGCTTCAGCTATCCTGCCAAGGTGCCCTCTGGTGCTGGGACAACCTAGCTTGTACCACTTCAGCTTTAGATGTCCTGCCAGGGTGCCCGCAGTGTGGTGAGCCTTGGGACCCTCAGCCCACACCAGGCGCAGCTCCAGCCAGCCACCAAAAAGTCACCAAGGACACACAGTCTACATAGGGAATAACCATACACAAGATCATTCCTTCAAGTTTAGGAGAAGTAGTTGTCCTACCTAATCCATGAAAACAAGCACAGAAAGTCACAAGACAATGGAAAGAACTCAAGCTGAAGAGTGAAAGGAATTTTTAAAAATGAGGTTAAGGTAAGGAATCTCTTGAGCAATATCAAATGAACAACCATTTCCATTACAGGGGTCCCAGAAAAAGAAGAAGAGAGAGAAAGAAGCAGAAAACTTATTTGAAGAAATAATACCTGAAAAGGTCCCTAACCTAGGGAAGGAATAGACATCCACATTCAAGAAGTGCAGAATTCCATACAATATGAACCCAAGAAGTTCCACACCATGACACACAATAATTAAAATGTCAAAGGTTAAAAATGAAGAGAAACATGTAAAAGCAACAGCAAAGTGAAAGAGTACATACAAGGGAAACTCTGCAGGCCAGAAAGAAGTAGAATGATATATTCAAAATGTTGAAAAGAAAAACCTACAACCAAGAGCACTGCCCAGCAAGATTATCATTCAGAATTGGGAGAGAAATTAAGAGTTTTGCAGACAAAATTAAAGAAGTCTATCACCACTAAATCAGCCTTATAAGAAATGTTAAAGAGACTTTTTAAATGGAAAAGAAATGGCCATAACTAGACATAAAACAATTTTGAATGACAAGATGTAAAATATGACAGCATATACACAAAACATGGAAGGAGTTTTTAAAAGATTTTTTTTTTTGAATGTGTTTGAGGTGTTTTTTTTTAAATATTATTTATTTATTTATTTGACAGAGAGAGATCACAAGTAGGCAGAGATAGAGGAGGAAGCAGGCTCCCTGCCAAGCAGAGAACTGGATGTGGGACTCCATCCCAGGACCCTGAGATCACGACTTGAGCCGAAGGCAGAGGTCTAACCCACTGAACCACCCAGGCGCCCTAGAATGTGTTTGAATTTAAAAGGCCATTAATTTAATATTGGCTGTTATATCATTACGATGTTTTATATGAATCTCATAGTAATCATAAATACAGAACATGTAATAGATACACAAAAAATAAAGAAAGCCAAACTAACACTATAAAAACTCATCATCACAAAAGTAGAGAGCTAGAGAAGAAGGAACAGAGAAGAATGTAAAAACAACCAGAAAACAATTAACTGAATAGTATAAGACATACCTATCAAAAATTACTTTAAATATAAGTGGCCTAAATGCTCCAATCAGAAGACATAGAATGTCAAATGAGTTAAAAAAAAACAAGACCTATATATATGCTGCCAGCAAGAGACTCCCTCAGACCTAAAGACACATACAGACTGAAAATAAAGGGATTGGGGAAAAAAAATAAAAATAAAAAAATAATGAAGGGATGGAAAAATGTTTATCATGCAAATGAAAGTGAAAAAAAAAAGAGCTAGGGTAGCAATACTTATATCAGACAAAATACACTCTTTTTCTTTTTTTATAAATTTTTTAAAGTTTTTTAAATGTTTTAAATTTTTTTATTAACATATAATGTATTATTGGCCCCAGGGGTACATGTCTGTGAATTGCCAGGTTTACACTTCACAGCACTCACCATAGTACATACCTTCACCAACGTTCATAACCCAAGCACCCTCTCCCTACACACCTCCCCCCAGCAACCCTCAGTTTGATTTGTGAGATTAAGAGACTCTTAGGGTTTGTCTCCCTCCCAATCCCATCTAGTTCCATTTATTCCTTTCCTACCCCCGAAACCCCCAATGTTGCCTCTCAACTTCCTCATATCAGGGAGATCGTATGATAATTGTCTTTGTCTGATGGACTTATTTCGCTAAGCATAATACCCTCTTGTTCCACCCACATCATCTCAAATGGTAAGATTTAATTTCTTTTGATGGCTGCATAGTATTCCATTGTGTGTATATATACCACATCTTCTTTATCCATTCGTCTGTTGATGGACATCTAGGTTCTTTCCATAGTTTGGCTATTGTGGACATTGCTGCTATAAACATTTGGGTCCACGTGCCCCTTCGGATCACTACATTTGTATCTTTAGGGTAAATACCCAGTACTGTGATTGATGGGTCATAGGGTAGCTCTATTTTCAACTTTTTGAAGAAACTCCATGCACTTTTGCAGAGTGGTTGCACCAGCTTGCAATCCCAACAAGAGCGTAAGAGTATAGGAGGGTTTCCCTTTTTCCACATCCTTGCCAGCATCTGTCATTCCCTGACGTGTTTATTTTAGCCATTCTGACTGGTGTGAGGTGGTATCTCATTGTGGTTTTGATTTGTATTTCTCTGATGCCAGGTGATGTGCAGCACTTTTTCATGTGTCTGTTGGCCATCTGGTTGTCTTTGCAGAAATGTCTGCTCATGTCCTCTGCCCATTTCTTGATTGGATTTTTTGTTCTTTGGGTGTTGAGTTTGATAAGTTCTTTATAGATTTTGGATACTAGCCCTTTATCTGATATGTTGCTTGCAAATATCTCTCCCATTCTGTCAGTTGTCCTTTGGTTTTGTTAACTGTTTCCTTTGCTGTGCAAAAGCTTTTGATCTTGATAAAATCCCAATAGTTCATTTTGGCCCTTGCTTCCCTTCCCTTTGGTGATGTTTCTAGGAAGAAGTCATGGCAGCTGAGGTTGAAGAAGTTGCTGCCTGTGTTCTCCTCAAGGATTTTGATGGATTCCTGTCTCACATTGAGGTCCTTCATCCATTTTGAGTCTATTTTTGTGTTTGGTGTAAGGAAATGGCACAGTTTCATTTTTCTGCATGTGGCTTTCCAATTTTCCCAACACCATTTGTTGAAGAGACTGTCTTTTTTTCCATTGGAAATTCTTTCCTGCTTTGTCAAAGATTAGTTGACCATAGAGTTGAGGGTCTATTTCTGGGCTCTCTATTCTGTTCCATTGATCTATGTGTCTGTTTTTGTGCCAGTACCATACTGTCTTGATGATGATAGCTTTGTAATAGAGCTTGAAGTCTGGAATTGTGATACCACCAACTTTGGCTTTCTTTTTTCAACATTCCTCTGGCTAGTCGAAGTCTTTTCTGGTTCCATATAAATTTTAGGATTATTTGTTCCATTTCTTTGAAAAAAAATTGATGGGATTTTGATAGAGATTGCATTAAATGTGTACATTGCTTTAGGTAGCATAGACATTTTCATAATATTTGTTCTTCCAATCCATGAGCATGGAACATTTTTTCCATTTCTTTATGTCTTCCTCAATTCCTTTCATGAGTACTTTACAGTTTTCTGAGTACAAATTCTTTGCCTCTTTGGTTAGGTTTATTCCTAGGTATCTTATGGTTTTGAGTGCCATTGTAAATGGGATTGACTCCTTAATTTCTCTTTCTTCTCTCTTGTTGTTGGTGTATAGAAATGCAACTGACTTCTGTGCATTGATTTTATATCCTGACACTTCACTGATTTCCTGTACAAGTTCTAACAGATTTGGAGTGGAGTCTTTTGGGTTTTCCACATAAAGTATCATATCATCTGCAAAGAGTGATAGTTTGACTTCCTCTTTGCCAATTTGGATGCCTTTAATTTCTTTTTGTTGTCTGATTGCTGAGGCTACGACTTCTAGTACTATGTTGAATAGCAGTGGTGATAATGGACATCCCTGCTGTGTTCCTGACCTTAGCAGAAAAGCTCTGTTTTTCTCCATTGAGAATGATATTTGCAGTGGGTTTTTCATAAATGGCTTTGATGATATAGAGGTATGTACCCTCTATCCCTACACTCTGAAGAGTTTTGATCAAGAAAGGATGCTGTACTTTGTAAAATGATTTTTCAGCATCTATTGAGAGTATCATGTGGTTCTTGTTCTTTCTTTTATTAATGTATTGTATCACATTGATTGATTTGAGGATGTTGAGCCAACCTTGCAGTCCTGGGATAAATCCCACTTGGTTGTGGTGAATAATCCTTTTAATGTACTGTTAGATCCTATTGACTAGTATTTTGGGGAGAATTTTCGCATCTGTGTTCATCAAGAATATTGGTCTGTAATTCTCTTTGATGGAATCTTTGTCTGGTTTTGGGATCCAGGTAATGCTGGCCTCATAAAATGAGTTTGGAAGTTTCCCTTCCATTTCTATTTTTTGGAACAGTTGCAGGAGAATATGAATTAATTATTCTTTAAATGTTTGGTAGAATTCCCCTGAGAAGCCGTCTGGCCCTGCGCTCTTGTTTTTGGGAGATTTTTGATGACTGCTTCAATCTCCTTACTGGTTATGAGTCTGTTCAGGTTTTCTATTTCTTCCTGGTTCAGTTGTGGTAGTTTATATGCCTCTAGGAATGAATCCATTTCTTCCAGATTGTCAAATTTGCTGGCATACAGTTGCTCATAATATGTTCTTATAATTGTTTGTATTTCTTTGGTGTTGGTTGTGATCTCTCCTCTTTCATTCATGATTTTATTTATTTGGGTCCTTTCCCTTTTCTTTTTGATAAGTCTGGCCAGGGGTTTATCAATCTTATTAATTCTTTCAAAGAACCAGCTCCTAGTTTCATGGATTTGCCTACTGTTTTTTTTTTTTTGGGGGGGGGGAGTTCTATTTCATTGATTTCTGTTCTGATCTTTATTATTTCTCTTCTTCTGCTCAATTTAGGCTTTCTTTGTCGTTCTTTCTCCAGCTCCTTTAGGGGTAGGGTTAGGTTGTGTATATGAGACCTTTCTTGTTTCTTGAGAAAGGCTTGTATCGCTATATATTTTCCTCTCAGGCCTGCTGTTGCTGTGTCCCACAGATTTTGAACTGTTGTCTTTTCATTTTCATTTGTTTCCATGAACTTTTTCAATTCTTCTTTAGTTTCCTGGTTGACCCATTCATTCTTTAGCAAGATGCTCTTTAGCTTCCATGTATTTTGGTTCTTTCCAAATTTCTTCTTGTGATTGAGTTCTAGCTTCATTGTGGTCTAAAATATGCAGGGAATGATCCCAGTCTTTTGGTACCTGTTGAGACCTGATTTGTGACCCAGGCTGTGATCTATTCTGAAGAGTATTCCATGTGCACTAGAGAAAAATGTGTATTCCATTGCTTTAGGTTGGAATGTTCTGAGTAGATCTGTGATGTCCATCTTGTCCAGTGTGTCACTTAAGGCCTTTATTTCCTTCTTTATCTTTTGCTTGGATAATCTGTCCATTTCAGTGAGGGGGGGTGTTAAAGTCCCCTGCTATTATTGTATTATTGTAGATGTGTTTCTTTGATTTTGTTATTAATTGGTTTATATAGTTGGCTGCTCTCATGTTAGGGGCATAGATATTTAAAATTGTTAGATCTTCTTGTTGGACAGACCCTTTGAGTATAATATAGTGTCCTTCCTCATCTCTTATTATAGTCTTTGGCTTACAATCTAATTGATCTGATATAAGGATTGCCACCCCAGCTTTCTTCTGATGTCCATTAGCATGGTAAATTATTTTCCACCCCTTCACTTTAAATCTGGAGGTGTCTTTGGGTCTAAAATGAGTTTCTTGTAGACAGCATATGGATGGGTTTTGTTTTTTTTATCCATTCTGATACCCTGTGTCTTTTGATTGGGGCATTTTGCCCATTTACATTCAGGGTAACTATTGAGAGATATGAAATTGTGCCATTGTATTGCCTGTAAAGTGACTGTTACTGTATATTGTCTCTGTTCCTTTCTGGTCTACTACTTTTAGGCTCTCTCTTTGCTTAGGGGACCTCTTTTAATATTTCCTGTAGAACTGGTTTGGTGTTTAAAAATTCTTCTAGTTTTTGTTTGTCTTGGAAGCTTTTTATCTCCCCTTCTATTTTCAATGATAGCCTAGCTGGATATAGAATTCTTGGCTGCATTTTTTTCTCATTTAGTGCTCTGAATATACCATGCCTGTTCTTTCTGGCCTGCCAGGTCTCTGTGGATAAGTCTGCTGCCAATCTAATATTTTTACCATTGTATGTTACAGACTTCTTTTCCCAGGCTGCTTTCAGGATTTTCTCTTTGTCGCTAAGACTTGTAAGTTTTACTATTAGATGATGGGGTGTTGACCTATTCTTGTTGATTTTGAGGGGGTTCTCTGCACCTCCTGGATTTTGATGCTTGTTCCCTTTGCCATATTAGGGAAATTCTCTACAATAATTCTCTCCAATATACCTTCTGCCCCCCTCTCTCTTTCTTCTTCTTCTAGAATCCCAATTATTCTAATGTTGTTTCATCTATTGTATCACTTATCTCTCGAATTCTTCCCTTGTGGTCCAATAGTTATTTGTCTCTCTTTTACTCAGCTTCTTTATTTTCTGTCATTTGGTCTTCTATATCACTAATTTTCTCTTCTGCCTCATTTATTCTAGCAGTAAGAGCCTCCATTTTTTATTGCACCTCATTAATAGCTATTTTGATTTCAGCTTGGTTAGAATTTAGTTCTTTTATTTCTCCAGAAAGGGCTTTTATTTTTCCAGACAGGGTTTCTCTAATATCTTCCATGCGTATGTCAGATCTAGAGTTCAGAATGATGATTCTCAAGGTTATCACCTTGAGAATCATCATTCTGAACTCTAGATCTGACATATTACCAATGTCCATATTGATTAGGTCCCCAGCCTTTGGTACTGCCTCTTGTTCTTCTTTTTTGTGGTGAGTTTTTCTGCCTTGCCATTTTATCCAGATAAGAATATATGAAGGAGAGAATAAAATACTAAAAGAGTGCAAAGACCCCAGAAAAATGTGCATTAACCAAATCAGAGGAGACACCAAATCATGGGGGGATGAAAGGGGGGTAAAATAAAGGGGGGGGTAAAAAAAGTTCAAAAAAAAAAGGGGGGTTAAAAAAAGTTGAAAAAAGATTTTTTTAAAAAGGAAAAAAAGAAAATATAGATATTAGACTGGTGAATAAAACAGAGCCACCCACTTAATTTTGGGAGTACTTTGGTCTCTTAGAAGAAACTACCTCCCAAAATTTTAAGAAAGGAAAAATTATACATATATATATATATACACACACACACACACATATACATCTATATATATATATATATATATATATATGTGTGTGTACAAAATTAAGGGTAAACATGATGAAGGGATGGAATATGACTGTAAAGATGAAAATTTTTTAAAAATTCTAAAAAAGGAGTTGATAAGATAAGTTGGTTGGAAAAAGAAAGTTGAAAGAATTTGCTCAGGCTGGAGACTAGAACAAAGCCCTGTGCTAGATTTAGGGTATATATTGATCTATTAGAAGAAGTTGTATCCCAAAATTTTTTAGAAGAAAAAACCCTATGTGTATATGAAAATAAATTTAGATACAATGAAGGATAAAATATGATTATAATAATGTAGGTTCAAAAAGATTTTTTCATGAAAGGTATTGTTAAGATAAACTAGTTAAAAAACATTAAAAGAGGAAAGAGTAAAAGTTAAAAAATTAGAATAAGAAAAAAATAAAATTAAAAAAATTAATTTTGCAAGACTAAGGAATCATGGGAGAAAGCCATGAATTCCATGCTTTGCTTTCTCCTCCTCTGGAATTCCACTGTTCTCCTTGTAAGTGAGCTTGGTCTTGGCTGGATTTCTTGCTGATCTTCTGGGGGAGGCGCCTGTTGTAGTGATTCTCAAGTGTCTTTGCCCGAGGCAGAATTGCACCGCCCTTGCCAGGGGCTGGGCTAAGTAATCTGTTCTGGCTCACTCTCAGGAGATTTTGTTCCCTGAATGCTTTCTATAGAGCTCTGGAGGACGGTTATGAAAATGGCAGCCTCCCAATCTCTGTCCAGGGAAGCTGAGACCTCTGGGCCCCACTCCTCAGTGCGGCCTTGGAGAAAAACACTCAATCACTCCATCTCCCTGGCCTCTGGCTGCAAGCTGAGCTCACCTGGCCTGTGACCGAGTGTCTCTCTCTCTGGCACACAGCCCCATCTAGAGTCTCCAACTCCAGCAGATCACTGCCACTCTTCCAGGGATTTGCCACTTGTGGGGTCCCTGCTCATAGACTAGTGGTCTGACTGTGCCACAGATCATAGTTTAAGGTAACCTCAAGCTGAGAGCTCACTCCTTGGCTCTGTCTCTGTAGCTAGTTTCCCTTCTCTAATATCTGCAAGCTCTGCGACACTCAGACACCCCTGATCCTTTGGTGACCCCGCAGGACCCGAGACCACACTGTCCCCTTGAGGGCTCCACCCCGCTTAACCTCTGGAGCAATGTCCCTTAGTGGAGCAGACTTCTAAAATTTCCGATTTTGTGCTCCGTTGCTCTGCTGCTTGCTGGGAGCCAGCCCCTCCCCTGCAGTCTATCTTCCTGTTGCTTTGGATTCTCTTCTCTGCAGATCCTACCTTTCAGAAAGTGGTCAATTTTCTGTTTCTAGAATTGCTGCTCTTCTCTTCAATCTCCTCTTGGAGTTGTAGGTGTTTGGAATAGTTTGATAAACTATCTAGCTGATCTCCTGCTACCTGATATCATCTCAGCGAGCTACTCCTCCGCTATCTTGACTCCTCCCCCCATATCAGACAAAATACACTTTAAAACAACGACTGTAACAAGAAACAAAGAAGGTCATTATATAACAATGAAGTGCTCAATCCAACAAGAGGTTATAACAGTTATAAATACTTATGCAGACAACATGGGGGCACCTAAATACATAAAACAAACAATAGATACAAATAGAGAAATTGAGTAATACAATAAGAATAGAATAAGAGTAGAGGACATTAACACCCCCACTTACATCAGTGGGTAGATTATCTAGGCAAAAAAATCAATAAGGAAAACAAGGTCTTTGAATGACACATTGGTTCAGTTGGACCTAACAGATATATATAGACCATTCTATCCAAAAACAACAAAATATGCATTCTTTTCATGTGTATATGGAGCATTCTCCAAAATGGATCAACTGTTAAGCCAGAAAACAAGTTTCAATAAATTTAAAAAGATTGACATCATAGATGGATCTTTTCTGACCATAACAATATGAAACTATAAATCATTTGCGAGAAAGAAACTGGAAAAAAATGCAAAGAGTTGAAGGCTAAACAACATGATGCTAAACAACCAAATCAAAGAAGAAATCAAAACATACACAGAAACAAATGAAAATGAAAACACAATAGTTAGAAATCTTGGAAATCTCCAAAAGCAGTTCTAAGAATGAAATACATAGTTATATAGGCATACCTCAGGAAATAAGAAAAAGTTCAAACAATCTAACCTTGTAAAGGAACTGGGAAAAGAAGAACAAACAAAGCCCAAGATGAGTAGAAGAAACAAAATAAACCTCAGAGCAGAAATAAATAACAGAGATACTAAAAAGCAATAGAAAAAATTCAATAAACCAAAAGCTGGTTAGTTGAAAAGATAAACAAAATTGAAAAGCCCACAACCAAACTCATCAGGAAAAAAGAAAAGACCCAAATAAATAAGTAAAATCAGAAATGAAAGAGAAATAACAACTGATACTGCAGAAATACAAAGGATTATGAGAATACTATGAAAAAATATATGCCAACATATTGGACAATGTAAAAAAAAGAAAAAAGATGAATTCCTAGACACATACAATCTTCCAAACTGAATCATTCAAGAAATAGAATATAAAAAGGCCAGTAACAAAACTGAATCAGTAATCACAAAAACTACCAAAAAAATACAAGTCCATAACCAAATGGATTCACAAGTAAATTCTACCAAACATTTAAAGAGTTAATACTTGTTCTCAATCTAGTCCAAAGAATTGAATAGGAAGAAAAACTTCCAAAGATATTCTATGACACTGGAATTACCCAGATACCAAAATAGTGAAGGACACCACAAAAAAAAAAAAAAAAAAAAAGGAAAAGGAAAAGAAAAAGGAAAAAGAAAAATGCAGGCCAATATCCCTGATGACTATAGATGCAAACATCCTCAATAAAATATTAGCACAACACATTCAGCACTATATTGAAAAGATCATTTACCATCATCAAGTGGGATTTATTCCAGGATGAAGAATAATTAAATATTCACAAATTAATCAAAGTGATACACCACATCAACAAAACAAAGAATAAAAATCATGTGATCATCTTCATAGATGCTGAAAAAGCATTTGACAAAATTTATTATCTTTTCATGAGAAAAACTGTCAATAAAGTGGGTTTAGAGTGAAAGTTACTCAACATAAGAAAGACCATATATGACAAACACAAGATAACATTATACTCAGTGGTTAAAAATGGAAAGCTTTCCCCCCACAGATGAGGAAAAAGACCAGGATGTCCACTCTCACTACTTTTACTAATATAGTACAGGAAGTCCTAGCCACAGCAATCAGACAAGAAAAGAAAATAAGAGGCATCCAAATTAGTAAAGAAGTGAAACTTACTATTTGCAGATGACATAATGATGCACATTGCCCTAAAGACTCCATCATAAAAACTATTAGAAGTAATAAATGAATTCACTAAAGTTGCAGGATACAAAATTAATACCCAGAAGTTGGTAGCTTTTTATATACTTGTAATGAAATAGCAGAAAGAGAAATTAAAGAAATTATCCCATTTACAATTGCAACAAAAGAATAAAATATGGAAGAATAAATTTCATGAAGGAGATGAAAGATCTCTATTCCAAAAACTGTAAAATATTGATGAAAGAATATGAACATGATTCAGACAAATGGAAAATTATTCCATACTCATGGATTAGAAGAATTAATATTGTTAAATATCCATACTACCCAAAGCAGTCTACAGATTCAATGCATCCCTATCAAAATACCAACAGCACTGTTGGTAGGAATGCAAGTTGGTCCAGCTACTTTGGAAAACAGTGTGGAGAGTCCTTAAGAAATTAAAATTGAGCTACACTATGACCCTGAAACTGCACTACTTGGTTTTTACCCCAAAGATACAGATGTATTGAAAAGAAGGGCCATATGTTCCCCAATGTTCATAACAGCAATAGCCACAATCACCAAACTGTGGAAAGAGCCAAGACGCCCTTCAACAAATGAATGGATTAAGAAGATATGGTCCATATATACAAGGGAGTCTTCAGAAAGGATGAATACCCAACTTTTGTATCAACATGGTTGGGACTGGAGGAGATTATGCTGAATGAAATAAGTCAAGCATAGAAAGTCAATTATCATATGGGTTCACTTACTTATGGAGCATAAGGAATAACATGGAAGACATTAGGAGAAGGAAAGGAAAAGTGAATTGGGGGAAATCAGAGGGGAGATGAAGCATGAGAGACTGTGGACTCTGAGAAACAAACTGAGGGTTTTGGAAGGGAGGGGGCTGGGAGGATGGGTGACCCTGGTGGCGGGTATTAAGGAGGGCATGTATTGCATGGAGCACTGGGTGCAGTGCATAAACAATGAATCTTGGAACACTGAAAAAATAAAATTAAATTAAAACAAATAAACAAGGACAAAAAAATAAAACAAAAAAACAAAATACCATTTCTCATTATTGGTGGATGATGTGATCTTCTATGTAGAAAATATGATGAAATATCAATATAGCTATTAAAAGTAATAAGAGACTTAAGCATCATTGCAGAAATGGAGGTCAATATACACAAATGAATTATATTTCTACACATTAGTAGTGAGTTAGAAAATGATAATTTAAAATGTTTATATAAATTTAAAAGACAGTATCACCAATTGTAATAGTATCAAAATATGAAAACTCATAGTTAAATATGACAAAAGATGTGCAAGATTTGTACTCCAAAAAACTACACAATACTGAGAAAAATTAAAATCTAAATGAATGATGATACACAATGTTCTTAAAATAGAAGACTAAATATTGCTATGATGTCATATGTTCCTAAACATTTATATAGATTTAATGCAATCGCCTTCAAAATTCCAGAAGTCATTATGTAGAAATTGACAAGCTGAGTCTACAGCTCACAAGGAAATGCAAAGAACTGAGAAGATCCAAAATAACTTTGAGAAGAGGAATGATGTTGGAAGATTTTTTTACTATGTGATTTAAAGACTTAGAAAGCTATAATAAGTCAGAGATATTTGTAAAATATAGAGAAAAAAAATCAATGGAACAGGAAAGGATTCCAGAAATAGACCCACAAATGTATGGTCAATTGATTTTTGGCAAAGGTACAAAAGGCAATTTAATTAAAAAAGAAAATTCTATTCAACAATGATGATGGAAACATTGGACCTCACACAAAAAATAATCTTCATACCTCATACTATATATAAAATTGGCTCAAAATAGATCATAGTACTAAATGTAAAAACTATAAAACTTCTAGAAGAGAATAATGGAGAAAATCTTTTGGGCCTTGTGTACAGCAACACTTTTTTAGATAGGATGTCAAAAGCCTGATCCATTAAAAAATGAATAAATTGGATTTCATCAACTTTTTAACTTTAAAATACACTCTTAAGAGAATGAAAACATAAACCACATCCTGGGATATGACAAAGGCCCTGTTTCCAAAATATATAAATAACTCTCAAAATTTTATGAGAAAACAAAAGCCCAGTGCAAAATGGGCAAAGATTTTAACAAATCCTCATCAAAGATGGCAATGTATTGCAAGTAACTGCAAAAAACGATATTCAACATCATTAGTCATTGGTGAAATTCAAATTAAAGCCACACAGAGATATCATGATAAGAGGAAAGGAATAGAAGAGGAAGAAGAGATTATAAAGGGGATAATCTCCTGAGAGTGATGGACATGTTTATTATCTTGATTATGGTGATGGTTTCATGAGTGTGTACATATATAAAACCTGTCAGATTCTATATTTTAACTATACTCATTTTATTTCTATCAATTATACTTTATTTTTAAAATCCCAAAAAGAAGTAAATGAGAGTGGCAAAAATCATGTAAGAGTAGGTGCAGTCAATTGCATTATTTTAACAAAGTGCTTTTGGCACTATTTAATTCTTTAAATAAGTGTTATTAGTTTGTTGAAGTAAAATGAAAATAATTTTTTCTATATGAGGCAAACAATTTAAGAACACATAAGATTATTACTTTTTATATCATGTTCCAAATTTCAATGTTTTCAACATTATTTCTCTATCTACCATCTCTCATATTCCAATTTATTTCAATATCTGCTTATGGTTAAATCTTTCTAATGTAGCATTTGAAGCATGCCCGAAATCTTTAATGGCTGTATACTGCTTACCAAAGAATGTTCGCATATCTTACATTAGTGTTTGCTGCATGGTAGGTGGGTTATTGATTTAGGAAAAGGTAACATCACACTCCTGCTATAAATTCTGGATTTATGAGGCTTGAAGTACAAATCACAACAGAGCAAAGTAGTCACACAGAGCAGGGAATGATGAGGCTTTCTTTAGAATGTTTTCCCAGGATGCCTGGGTGGTTCAGTCGGTTAAGTGTCTGCCTTTGGCTCAGGTCACAATCCCAGGGTCCTGGGGTCAAGCCACAACATCAGGCTCTCTGTTCACCTGGGAGCTTACTTCCCCCCTCCCTATGCTCCTCTTCCAGCTTGTGCTTTCTCTTCCTCACTGTCTCTCTAAAAAAAAAAGGGAATGTTTCCCCTTGGTAGATGATATGATCATCTACATAGTTAGTCTTTGGTCTCTAAAGGGATGCATACCTGTCTGTGTAACTCTTCAGAGATGAGAAAAATGCTGACATCTCGCTACTCAACAGCTCTTTTGTAATGAGGCTTAGATCACCATTCTGAAACATAAGACAGAGTTATAGTCATTAGGAACTCCTGGATCTTGAACCTGATTCATCATTATTAGGAAGATCTCATCCTCCAGGGACTAAAGTGACATGTATGTAACTTTTACTCATATAAGGTACCAAAACAAACATACAAAAAGTACAAAAGATGGGGGGAAAGGGTTACAGATAATTAAAATCCTAAAATGTGAAGCAAATTGAACAACACAGTCAAAAGTTTTAGAAGGCAATTCTTCACGGATCACCTGTTTCTCTTTCTTTTCTGTGCAAAAATTGACAGATTTGCTCCAGACTCTTTTCAAAAATGTTTATCAAACAGCTTTGGAGGACAGAGATGGTGTCTCTCATTAGACTTAAGGAGAGATTTGTTTCTTGACTAGAACAATAAAGGTAATTTCTGTTCTGGGGCAAAGGATAGGTGGGCTTGCTAGCAGCCCATTATTAGATTGGTGGCTTCTTAAACTCTGGTTTCCTCAGCTATGTGCACAGTATCTACCTGAGGCAGTCTGTGTGTTGTTACCCTTGTGGGATTTCAGGACAACAACTTATGTAACCATTGAGTTCATCCTGCCCACCCTGCCATGAGGAATAAAGTGCTTTTCTCTGACCCAGGAGTGTTGTGTCTTTTGCCAACATCAGTGAAACTGATTGGCTAATTTGTTAGCTTGCAAGTACAGTAAAATCTTAGACCCTTCATAGTTCTTGACAAACATATACTGTTACATTTCTATTGACCTTGCAGAAGACAGCAACCCAGGGGCTTTATAAAGAATTCTTGCTTTAAAAGAAGGGTCTCAGAAATATGGGTAGACCTTGAGAGAAGCAATAAATGCCCTACTAGAGGCCCATTTCAACCTGAAGAGCAGTGGATAGATTACGGGAAAGAAGAAACTGCATTGTCATATTTATTTTCTTCACCCGCTCTCTTAAATGAGAAACAACGGGAAAATTGATAGCTAAATGGAATGCTCATTTTATCCAGATACTATCCTGAGTTCTTCATATTTATTATTTAATTTGTTCCTCACAACCCCACTTTGAAGAAGATAATTTTAATATGTCACTTTATGGACAAAGAAACTAAAATGTACATAGATTAGAAGATCTTTCCCAGACCACATAACCAAAAAGTATGCTTGAGTAAATGTTGAGGAGCAGTAGAGAAAAACTACTGAGATTACTCTTCATGGATCTCAATACAACTTGTCCATTCAAAAGTGAGTGAGGCTTTTGGCTTTCATTTAGGACGGAGAAAACTAGAAAGAACATTGCTCCTACTTTACTACCAAAAGAGCAATTAAATCTACATGATATGCAAATTCACAAGTTTTCATGAACCCATCACAGAACTGAGATTACAGGACAGCCACACAACTTGAATTGTAAGTGGAGATAAGTGATCAAAGGACAGACAGAAAGCAAGAATTTACGCACCTGGGACAGAGGCTGCTTTTCATCAGTAAAACTTTGGCTAAAACTTCTAATGAATTGCTAAAAGTCAAGGGTGAACTAATGAGAGAATATAGGGGTCCTGAGAATTGCAGGCAAGGGGTATGTGCTTCAATTCACGGGCTCATCTTACAGATTTAGCCAAAGCAAACAAACAAAAAAACAGTTGCAAGATTAGAGTCTGAGAAAGGCTCACTCAGGCAGTAGTACCAGGGAGAGCAACACCAGCTCTCAGAGAAAAAGAGTGATAAGCATGATGCCCTTTCTGGAGCTCCAAAGCCTTATACTGCTAGAAGAAGGTAAACAAAGCCTGTCTTTCTAAGAGCGTGGTCAGGCACCCATTGCAGATGGGAGAAAGTAACAAAAAAATTCTCTATTCCAGGGAGAGGATCGGGGTACATCCCAGACTCAATCTACAAATCGGATCAGGATTGGATCACACAAAAGGCTCACTGAGAGTTAGATACATGAGGCCTACCTAAGACAGAGGTTTAATCAGAATAACGGAGAACACCTCTTCCTATTCCTTCACAAGAGGCTAAAAAGTGTTCATTAATAACAGTCTGTTGCTGGGAAAGGAACAGCATCATAAAGAGAAATCCTCTCTCAAGTGTAGTGCGAAGGAAATACCTAAAACTGAAGATGTATGAAATATCAAAAAAAAAAAATGAAAAGAAAAAAATAGTGATGTCAACCAAGTGGTGAAGTAAAGATTTCCAAAAATGCTCGTCTCCATAAAACTAACAAGAAAATTGGCAAAAAATGTCAGAACCAACTTCTTCAAAACTGGAAGTTAATTAACCAAAGGCTTGCAACAAACCATGGATGTTAAATTTTAAAAAATATAGCTAAATCTTGGTAAGAACAGAAGTCTTCATGGTATTTTAACAATAAGGGGGGGAGGAAATGAAGATTCAGCAGACCCTGGTCAAGTTTCCATATTAAGTTTAAAAGAAATCTTGCAGGGACGTTGAGAGAACGAGAAGGAAGGAGAGAAAATGGCGTCCACGGATTACAGTACATACAGCCAAGCTGCAGCCCAGCAGGGCTACAGTGCATACACCGCCCAACCCACTCAAGGATATGCACAGACCACCCAGGCATATGGGCAACAAAGTTATGGAACCTATGGACAGCCCACTGTTGTCAGCTATACCCAAGCTCAGACCACTGCTACCTATGGGCAGACCGCCTATGCAACTTCTTATGGACAGCCTCCTGCTGGTTATACTACTCCAACTGCCCCCCAGGCATACAGCCAGCCTGTCCAGGGGTATGGCACTGGTGCTTATGATACCACCACTGCTACGGTCACTACCACCCAAGCCTCCTATGCAGCTCAGTCTGCTTATGGCACTCAACCTGCTTACCCAGCCTATGGGCAGCAGCCGGCAGCCACCGCACCTGCAAGACCGCAGGATGGTAACAAACCCGCTGAGACTAGTCAACCTCAATCTAGCACAGGGGGTTACAACCAGCCCAGCCTAGGATATGGACAGAGTAACTACAGTTATCCCCAGGTACCTGGGAGCTACCCCATGCAGCCAGTCACGGCACCACCATCTTATCCTCCTACCAGCTACTCCTCTACACAGCCGACTAGTTATGATCAGAGCAGTTACTCTCAGCAGAACCCCTATGGGCAGCCGAGCAGCTATGGACAGCAGAGTAGCTATGGTCAACAAAGCAGCTATGGGCAGCAGCCGCCCACTAGTTATCCCCCCCAAACTGGATCCTACAGCCAGGCTCCAAGTCAATATAGCCAACAGAGCAGCAGCTACAGGCAACAGAGTTCATTCCGACAGGACCACCCCAGTAGCATGGGTGTTTATGGGCAGGAGTCTGGAGGATTTTCCGGACCAGGAGAAAACCGGAGCATGAGTGGCCCTGATAACCGGGGCAGGGGAAGAGGGGGATTTGATCGTGGAGGCATGAGCAGAGGTGGGCGGGGAGGAGGACGCGGTGGAATGGGCAGCGCTGGAGAGCGAGGTGCCTTCAATAAGCCTGGTGGACCCATGGATGAAGGACCAGATCTTGATCTAGGCCCACCTGTAGATCCAGATGAAGACTCTGACAACAGTGCAATTTATGTGCAAGGCTTAAATGACAATGTGACTTTAGATGATCTGGCTGACTTTTTTAAGCAGTGTGGAGTTGTTACGATGAACAAGAGAACCGGACAACCCATGATCCATATCTACTTGGACAAGGAAACAGGAAAGCCCAAAGGTGATGCTACAGTGTCCTATGAAGACCCACCAACTGCCAAGGCCGCTGTGGAGTGGTTTGATGGGAAAGATTTTCAAGGGAGCAAACTTAAGGTGTCTCTTGCTCGGAAGAAGCCTCCAATGAACAGCCTGCGGGGTGGCATGCCGCCTCGTGAGGGCAGAGGGATGCCGCCGCCCCTCCGTGCAGGTCCAGGGGGCCCAGGAGGTCCTGGGGGCCCCATGGGTCGCATGGGAGGCCGTGGAGGAGACAGAGGTGGCTTTCCCCCAAGAGGGCCCCGGGGTTCCCGAGGGAACCCATCCGGAGGAGGAAATGTCCAACACCGAGCTGGAGACTGGCAGTGCCCCAATCCGGGTTGTGGAAACCAGAACTTTGCCTGGAGAACAGAATGCAACCAGTGTAAGGCCCCGAAGCCTGAAGGCTTCCTTCCACCACCCTTTCCACCTCCTGGCGGTGACCGTGGCAGAGGTGGCCCTGGTGGAATGCGGGGCGGAAGAGGCGGCCTCATGGACCGCGGTGGTCCCGGTGGGATGTTCAGAGGTGGCCGTGGTGGAGACAGAGGGGGCTTCCGTGGTGGCCGGGGCATGGACCGGGGCGGCTTTGGTGGAGGAAGACGGGGTGGCCCCGGCGGACCCCCTGGACCTTTGATGGAACAGATGGGAGGAAGAAGAGGCGGGCGCGGAGGACCTGGAAAAATGGATAAAGGCGAGCACCGTCAGGAACGCAGAGACCGGCCCTACTAGACGCAGAGACCCCGCAGAGCTGCATTGACTACCAGATTTATTTTTTAAACCAGAAAATGTTTTAAATTTATAATTCCATATTTATAATGTTGGCCACAACATTATGATTATTCCTTGTCTGTACTTTAGTATTTTTCACCATTTGTGAAGAAACATTAAAACAAGTTAAATGGTAAAAAAAAAAAAAAAAAAAAAAAAAAGAAATCTTGCAAGAATTCAGAAAAAAACAATTAGTAGCTCACCCAGGAAGAATGAAGAAAAGAATGAAGAAAAAGGACCTGAAGGAAAAGGACCTGAAGGAGAAGGAGGAGAAGGATTAGGAGAAAGAGAAGGAAGAGAAAAAAATCAGTGTCAACAGAATAGAAGAAAAAAAATATATGATGGTTAATTTTATGTCCCAGTTTGGCCAGACCATGATCCTCAGACATTTGGTCAAACATTATTCTGGATGTTTCCATTAAAGTGTTTTTTGGACGAGATTAACATTCAAATTGATAGACTTCAAATAAAGCAGATTATGCTCCATAATGTGTGTGGGCCTTGTCCAATCAGTTGAAGACCTTGATAGACCAAAGACCAACCATCCCTAAATAAGAGGGAATTCTGCCAGCCAACTTCCTTTAAACTCATACTCTATTTCCTAAGTGTCCAGCTGCAGGCCTACTCTCAGCTTTTGGACTCACCAAGCCCCACAATTTCAGGAGCCAATTTCTTATAATAAATGTCTTTCTCCCTCTCTCTCTGTCTCCACAAACACACACACACTAACACACACACATAAATCTCTATACATAGTATGTACGTGTGTATATATATGTATATTTAGTTCTGCTTCTCATGAGAATCCCAATATATGACTCAAGAATAATTTTGCCCAGAGAGGGTATCACAATAATCCCAGTATTCAAGAAATTAGGAATTATTATACTCATGGACCTTATTAAAAACTTAGTTGGAAAATTAATACAGCCACCCACATATTAAATGTAAATAAAATACTAACAATTGAGTGTGTCATAATATATAAAAATTGATCATGAAAATAAGATCTAAAGAAACATAAGATTTGGTATAAATGACTTGGTAGCTAGAAATGTATTATAATCATTATAATTCATAAAAGAAAACTACACAATAGATAAACAATAAGTTGTTAGTAGTAGGTTAAAAAATATCTCAGAAAAAAAATTACTTTAAAAATAGCCATTAATGGGGCACCTGAGTGGCTCAGTGGGTTAAGCCTCTGCCTTCGGCTCAGGTCATGATCTCAGGGTCCTGGGATCGAACCCCACATCGGGCTCTCTGCTCAGCGGGGAGCCTGCTTCCCCCTTTCTCTCTGCCTGCCTCTCTGCCTACTTGTGATCTCTGTCTGTCAAATAAATAAATAAAATCTTAAAAAAAATGGCTATTAATGGAGAGAATGGGAGTTGGTTGGATATAAAGTTTCTACTGTTTCTCTTTCAGAGGAAAAATCAAAAGGTACCATTAAATTTTTTTATTTTAAACTGAGAATTATAGACTATCATTTAAAGATGTGAAGGCAATAGCTAATCTAAAACAACATTATATTCAAAGTTTTCCAGAGGATCGTAGGGGAAGAGAGGGAAAGATAAAACAAGACTAAATCAGAGAGGAAGACAAACTACAGGAGACTCTTAACCATAGGAAACAAACTGAAGGTTGCTGAGGATGGGGGGATGGGGTAACTGGGTGATGGGCATTAAGAAAGAAAAGAAAAAACAACAGAAAAACAAAAAAAATTTAAATAACAAACAGGGTTTTGGGGGAGGTGGGGGGTGGGGTGAGCCTGATGGTGGGTATTAAGGAGGGCACGTATTGCATGGAGCACTGGGTGTGGTACATAAACAATGAATTTTGGAACACTGAAAAAAAATTAAATTAACTTAACAGATTGAGCCTTCCAGGTGCCTGTAGAGCAGGTTTAATTTCACTGAAAAAGGAGATGGAAGTACAGAGAGTTCCTATATACCCTTCACGCCTCCATTTATGTAGTTTCCCACTATTAGTATCTTGCATTAGAGAGATAGAGCTGTTAAAAGGATGAGCCAATACTGTTACATTACTACTAAAGTTCTTAATTTACCTTAAAAAAATAAATTTAAAAAAACCAGAAAAACAGACCAAAACAAAACAAAAAAAAAAAAAACCCCAAAGTTTTAAGAAAATGCTTTATGAAGCTGTGGGTCAATAATTTTATTGAGAATTTGGTAATACCTTCTTGACACTTTAATTTTCAAGGCGCTTTAAATACTTTTAGAAAGTAGGCAAGTTAAAATGAATGTTACAGTAGTTTGTGGTAGAGTGCATTCTGTTCCTGGGTCTATGCCAGATTTACCTTCACTTGAAAGCAGCAGGTTGGCTCTGGGGCCAAAGAAGGAATCACATCTAGGTATAAAGTTCTGACTGCACCTGTATCTTACTTATGATTACTGAGCAGGCTCACCGTTTCTTTCCTTCTTTCGCTTCCTCCCTCCTTCCTTCCTTCCTTCCTTCCTTCCTTGGTTCCTTTCTTTCTTTCTTTCTCTCTATCTTTCTTTGGGACTTAACTCAAAGAGGGGCTCGAACTTAACAAGATCGAGAGTCACATGCTCTACTGACTAAACCAGCCAGGCCTCCCTGGTTCTTACATTTTTCAACCTTGTCCTTAATTTTCCCCCAATTTTCCCTCTTTTTGTGTCATCTACATAATCTCTCCTTGGTGCCTTGGTTTATTTTTCTGTCCATTCTTCGTTCTTTCTCCTCCTGTTTCTCTTCTGCTGTTATCTTCCTTCCTCCTCTCTTTCATGTATAACTGTGCTTCTCATACAGCATATTGGGATATATCATGGCTTTTACCCTAGCGGTGTGGAACTCACTTCTATATAACACCACTTCTCAAATATTCATTAACAAGGAAAGTTGCTCTTTGTCGGTGTTTATAATTTCCACTGTAATATCCAACTGGGTTTATTGCGGTGTCATTTAGATGTTTCACTCTCTGCAACATTACTTAAGGGAGTGCTGTTCTCTTGTAATTATGTAGATATTTAGATCATATTTTGTTCATGTGTGTTGTAAATGATGAGAGTTAATAGCTGTAAGCTGACAAACTAGCTCTTTTCTTTCACAATAACACTTATATTTGCAGTGGTGATTTCTTTTTATATTTTAGATTTTTTTTAAATAACTATGTGCCAAGAGTAAGTTGAGCAAGAAAATTAATGTAACAGGGATACTAAAAAATTGCGCATCGTTACAAAGCATGCAGCATGCAAAATAAAACATCGTCCTTTGGATGCTGTAATACTTTTAAATATTTTAACTATAAAAGACAAAGTAGAAGATTGTGAAATCTGGGTGCTGATTCACATTATGAGCTCTGAAGGCAGAACTCCACCCTCTTCATGGGGCAGAGCTACATGCCTCCTGCACCTTCAAGGTACACAATCACTGTGTTTTATTTTGATTTTTGCTATGGAATTCCCTACTGTATTGATTTATTGAACTATTTTTATACTTATGTTTATTTGGTGTTTATAATATTCTTCAATATCTCCTTTATCTTATTTATTTTATGATGATATGTCAAAGCAGTCACATAAAATGGTATTCAAGATTCCTCTGGAAGCAGGCTCCAAAATCAGGGGAACCTGCATTCAGAATTATGATTTAGCCACTTACAAGTGAGTTGGCTTAACCTCTCTCCACCTCAGTTTCCTTATCTACATAATGGGTGTAATAAAAGTTGCCTTACATGACGGTGGTTAAGAAAGGAAGAAAATAATGTAACTATTCTAGCTCAATGCTTGGCATATAAATGACATCCCATAAATGATAATGCTTTTACTTAATTTTGGCTGGAAAATCAATGGACTGCTGATGTTAGACTTATTTCTGGAACCCTTTTTTTCCTGATTGATAATCTATATGTTAATCTATTGGCCAAGACCACACTGTCTTGATTATTGCAGATGATGAATCAAGATTCATTTCCATATGAATTTTAGGATGAGGTTGTCGACTTCTACTTTGGTATTTTTTAAAAGATTTTTAAAAGATTTACAAAAAAATTCAGTTCTATCAGGTGTCAATCTTTAGTGAGATATAAATACTGCCAAAGTCAAACATACATTTTTCTTTTCTAACTTGATCTGCTGAGGAATGATGATAAGACCTCTGGGTGATGAACTAATTCACAAAAGATTGATTGATAATCTAGTTGTGCATTTTACTCAAATTCTACTCCTTCAGTTCTAGTATGAAAGGTCATTCAGTAGCCTCCTCACTCTAGCCAATGTTACATTTTCCTCAGTTCTTTCTTCCATGTAGCATTTGAAATCAAATTTGGAAATGTGAAAACATTAACCTAGAGAAAATGACAATGGAGTTTTTATTAATTGTTTTCATATACAAAAATTTATACAGTACATCTTTTAAGATTTTATTTATTTATTTGACAGAGATTGAGGTGAGAGAGAGAGTACTAGCAAGGCGGAAGGTCAGAGAGAGAAACAGACTTCCCACTGAGGGAACCTAATACTGGGCTTGATCCAAGGACCCCAGAATCATGACCTGAGCTGCAGGCAGACGGTTAACCCACTGAACCACCTTGCACCCCTATACAGTATATTTTGTACAAAAATTTATTATTCAAAAATTTTTCTTATATCCTTAGTACTTTCCCGTAATTTTCTATCTTTTAAAAATGATACCAAAGAGTTTTAGGGGACTTTGGAGAAATGTATAAAGAGGTCAAGCTTGCATAGATTTTTACAGTTACTCATTGTTAATGACTTTCATGGTTGAGTTAACTGAATTTGATTCACCCTCATCTACCACCTCAGAAATGCTTCACTGATCTTAGAATTGACATATATTTCCTACATGATTATGTCCTTGATATATTCAGCATATAGTGGACATTAAAACAATTTCAGAGGAATGCATTGCCAACCAATATACAGAACTCATGATCTATTTCAACTTTTTAAAGCAAGTTATTAAGATGTTTCTAATGTTCTCACCTGACCTTAATTACTGACAGTTTCATTTTGTTTACTACTTTCGTTGTTGCAGACTGCTTTTCACTTTGATTACCCTAGGATATCAGTCATTTCCAATACATTACGCTGGGACTGTGCGTCTTTGATACATACATAGCTTCTTGATACTATGGCAGGTGATTTTTTCCCCCAGAATAGTTTGGGTTTCCATTACCGTGAAGATTACTTTTCTTAATTAAAGTGGGTAGGTTTATAAATTGGAGCTGAAAGCATTTGGCTCTTCCATGAAACTCGCCATTCATTACTTGAAGTGTTCTCTCTCACATTCACACTACCATTAACCAGAGGGCAAAAATGCTTCTGATTAAGACAAGCTGTATTTAGATAGTTAATTCTATGAAATGTAATAGGTTACTCACTATTCCCTCAATGTTTGCTGAATAAAAATGATGAGTAATAGACACAAAATATAAAAATGGGGGTTAGTCATCATGAAGAATATATTTCCAAGTGAGCCTATGGTTTTCATGGTAGTGGATAATGTTAAGTGTTTATGTTATTTAAGTTTAATTTTAAGGAATAAGCTGATTAATTTTATACTTTTTATACAGTTAATTGAATTGATGTTAATTGGGAAAAAATCAATAAAATGTGATAGGATTTTAGAAAAATGAAGGTTTTTAGAGACATCTAGGGGCGCCTGGGTGGCTCAGTCGGTTGAGCATCTGCCTTTGGGTTGAGTCATGTACCTGGGGTCCTGGGATTGAGCCCGACATATCGAGCCCCATGTCAGGCTTCTTGCTTGGTGGGGAGCCTGCTTCTCTCTCTCCCTCTGCCTGCAGCTCCCCTTGCTTGTGCTTGTGCTCTTTCTCTCTCTCTCTCTCTCTCTCTCTCTCTGTAAAATAAATAAATAAAATATGTAAAAAAGAAAAAGACATCTAGTCCATGGTACCAATACCTAGATTCATTTCTTCCTTTATACTCACAATTGAAGTCATTAATCAATATCTGTACTTTCCTTGGGAACCTGAACTTCCTTCTGAACAAAAACTGTAGAGGGCTCTATTCGTAGCTCAGAGTTGTCACTTGAGATCACAAATATTGGCCACAATTTATCTTATTCCAAACCTTTTTTTATAGATGAAGAAACTGAGTAAAAGAAGTAAATTGATTTGCTTAAGTTCATAAACCGTTATTACCAAAGATAAAACAAGAACTCAAGTTGCTTTCTTACCACTACAGAATTCTTTGTACCTCCCCAAACTGACCTCCACCCCATTCCTTCCTCTGTATTAACTCTATTGCCAATCACACAAACGCAGACACACTTGCAAAGTCAGAGACAGACAGACACACACACACATACACACACACAGGGCTGAGGTGAATAACAATTTAAACTTTAAACAATTGTGAAAGTTTCCTAATATTTAATATGAGACACATTTAAGGTTTGCACAACACTATTGGATGATTGCATTTTCTGGAAAAATGGTCAAATTCAATAATGTATTCTGCAAAAGGAGAATTTCTTTGTAGTTCAGTTTATACTGCACCCTATATAATTACTAAACATCACATGAAACAATTGTTAAGCATCACCTGTATTATAAATATTTCACCTCCAATTATGTATTTCCAGATTTTTGTGCTTGTTTGATTGGTCCCCCACCACGACATAACTGGCAGATTTCTACAAATGTTGTATATATATATATATGGTGGATGTGTGTCATCTTGAAATAAAAGAATAAATAATACAGTCTTAAATTTCATTTTTATTTTTAATTTATGACTAACATACAATAACATTTGCCCCTATAAAGTGTATAATTTAATGCTTTTTACTATGTTTATAAAGTTTTCTTACCATCACCATTTCCTAATTCCAAAACATTTCCGTAACTCCCAAAAGAAAACCAGTATGCATTGTTGTCATTCTCCACTCTCCCTTTGCCCTGGTCTCTGCTAACTACTAATCTATTTTCAGTTTTGATATATTTACCTATTCTGTAGGTTTTATATACATGGAATCACATACAGTGTGGCCTTTTGTATCTGGCTTCTTTAAATTAGCATCATGCTTGTGCTATCTCTTACAATTTCCTTTTCTAGTTTTATGATTTGTTTATTATTTTCATAATTTTTACTTTTTATCATTTAAAAGAAAGTATTTTACACAATAATATATGCTTTTATATTTACAGTTATCTCACATTATAGATGTTATGGTTTTATCCATATAGTGTGTGATACTAAGAAAAGAGTAGAAAACTAAATGCAAAATAGAAAAATGAGACATAGAAAAAAATTCAAATTTTTATTTGTTCTCTGTAATGAAAGCTATTTATTTATTTATTTTTAATTTTTTATTTTATTTTATTTATTTTTTTTAAAGATTTTATTTATTTATTTGACAGACAGAGATCACAAGTAGGCAGAGAGGCAGAGAGAGAGGAGGAAGCAGGCTCCCTGCTGAGCAGAGAGCCCGACGACGCGGGGCTTGATCCCAAGACCCTGGGATCATGACCTGAGCCAAAAGCAGAGGCTTTAACCCACTGAGCCACCCAGGCGCCCCAATGTAATGAAGGCTATTTATACACATATATATTATTATATGTCAATATATATAAAAGATATAGTGATCTATAGCTATCATAGATATAAAATATATAGAGAATATTATGTGTGCAGGTATATATACATATATATATACACACACACATACATATTACATAGAAGAGTTTTCTTTTAATTAATTGAATTAGATTAGGGTATCAAGTCACTTCTTATCAAAAGATAGTCTCGGTTTCTATAATTTTTTTCCATAGAATTGTAAATAGGCATTAAATAATCTATATATTTGGAGGAATGGTTACTAGTCATAGTAATAAATTTGAACTTTGAGAAAATAACCTAGGGTTAGAGCAGTATATGTCTTTAAAGGTTTATTTAGGGATACTTCTAGTACATACTTAAGTAAAGATCTAAAGTTCCAATGCTAATAATCCCTCATCTTTTCATAAAACTAAACATAAGTTTTATGCTCAAATTTGTATCTAAGCAGGAAGAAATAATTTCATTTTAAATAGAATCAATCTAAATTAAATTGCTCTCTCTATTTGAAAATGTTTATTGAACTATGCCCATGACACTACAAGACTATCTTAAAATCGAATCAATAAATGAAATCTTTGTATGCAAATAAGTCACAAAATAACATTTGCTTATACAACAAAAACATTATTACAAGAGTGCTGTGCAGTCCTGTATTTTAGGCTCATTGATTTGGCTCCCTGCTTGCTCTCATATACACATCTGCTGACATAAGATTTATCACCCATCTTTTAATTAAATTGTTGAAGCATGATGGAGGAGTCATGATTGCGAGAATAATGATTGCATTTTATTCTCTTATTTGGCTAATTTTAGGATAGTTTTCAAACTTTTTTGGAGCTTAAATTCTAATCGAAGCTTATTAAAGATGGTAAAAACATTAATATCTTCTGGTAATAATTCCAGAAGTATATTTTATATAATCAGCATTTTTCATAGCTCCTCCCTCTGTTACAGCTAAGTAGACTTTCAACTAATTTACTACTCATAAATTATAGAACCTTGAAGCTGTAGTAAAATCAGTGGTCATAGTGTTGTCAAAAGGTCTATATCTGCCCCCAAAAGGAATTGGATAATTGTTCTATTTTAAAATATTTTTATACATAAAAATTCTCTAATTCTTGGACTGAGTAGTCTGTTCAATAGGAAACAAGAGTCTTGGCATGTGGTTATGGCCTCTTTAACCTTTAATCTATCTAGATGGAGAAACTGGAGGTACATATGGATGAAACAATTCGGAGACTCTGCTCACTGGTGGCTTTTAAAAACTGCCACATTCTGGATGTTGTTCCTGCAGCCCCCTTCCCTACAGTATACCTAATTGGAGTCAGATAGACTCCAAAATTGTATCCTTCCAATTTACCTCTTCATCCTGCTTTTCCTTTCATCACCTCATTTTTCTGGAGTTGCATGCTATCTTCTTTGATCACATTTTAGATGAATTTAAATTCAACCAGTTCTCCCTTTTTTTGCAAGATATTATGGAAACACTGAGGGGGAGAGAAAAAAAACAAGGCATGGTCTTTGCTAATAAAGATTCTTGATTTTGTAAGTAGATAGACATGTTTAACTATCTTTAACATTATGAAGACTGAGATTAATGCTCAATTGGATTTTGCTTCCAGCTGTACCATTTAATGACATTATGACCTTGAATAAGATATTAAACTTCTGAAAGCCTTCATCTCCTCATTGGTAAAGGAGATAATTTATGCAAACCACTTGGTCCAGTGCCTCTCACAGTTATAAAAAAATGTTGTCCTTCCTTAGATACTTGTTATTTAAACACCAACCTGCATTTCTACAAAATCAAAAGAGTCAAATAGGATGCCATGAAACATCCCCTACTCTATATTGTAGGAAACCTCTGCATTATATGAGAGCAAAAAAAGTTTTTATTGTATATAGAAATAAACAAGTGATAGAGGAGATTCATGAGTTTCTCCCTCCATGATTTTTCTCATTTATTCATATTTCTCTTTACCTATCCAATTCCAGCCTGCAACCTGTTATTGCCTCTACCCACAAGAAATTTCTCAAAAATGCTACCATTTATCCATCAAAAATACAGTAAGATTTTTCTGTGTGCTAGGCTTAGGAGATATAGAAATAAGTAAGTCAAAATTCCCAGCCACATAGAGTTGTTGAGAGAGGGGAAAAAAATAAAAGTAAACCACTGCTTACAATAAAAATGATGAAAGTGATTGCCAAAGCAGAATGTACAAGGGCTATGTGCAGTTAGTTTATTTAGGACTTGATCACAGAGGCATAAGGGCAGTGGGAACAAAATAGGGAAGAAAGAAATCCTTTACAAGGATGTATTATCTAATTGGCCCCAAATATTGGAGACTGGCCCATCATCCCCTGGGGACCTTCTGAGGCACTTCATGAAACATGTCTCAGAATTGATGTCCCTTTTTGGCCACTGACACCTTTTTCTCATTGGTCCCCTTCCCCATTGGTCAAGGCTAATCCAGACTTTTAATTCCCTTGCACTTTCAAGTTGTGCATGTTTGAGTGACTAGCAGGTCCCACAGGTAACCCACACATTCCAACCTACCTAGCCTCTGATTCCTTCCTTTAAAGCCACAAGGAGACTAATTTGTGCTTGAGTAATTGTGACTGTGTGTGACTTCCCTGTTTCTTTTCATTTTTTTTTTTCAAGTAGATAGGGATATTAATAAACCTAATGAAGGACTCATTTTTTGATACCCAAACCTATGGTTTAGTCTATGGTAGAAGTCTTTTCACTATCATTCTCTCAGGAGTGTACATGGGGTTTTCCAGAATTTATATGATGCATGATATCACAATGGATTAAATGTAGAAACTGTGAGTATATGGCTGTCTTCTACTGAGCCAGACATGAAGAAGACTGACAAAAATGTAAAACGGTATCACTCTTTTTACTAATGCTTTAAAAACTTAAAAAAAAATGTTTTTCATATTAACAAACAATGGGCTTACTATTATTTTTAAATAAGTCATTTAAATTTTTTTCTCAATTTTACTCTATAATATGCCAAACACTGATATATATGTATATATATAGCCCACATAAACAAAAGTTCCTAGGATCCTCAATAATTTTCAAGAGTATAAAGGGTCCTGACTTCAAAGAGTTTAAGAACTGCTACAACATATCAATAAATGTTCCATTTTTTGGACAAAGAACTCAGAGTTCAAGGGCAGACTAGAAGATTTTGTGAGGACTTCTTGGAGAAACACAAACTTGTACTGAGTCTTAAATGATATTGGAGGATTTGAACACTGTAGAAAGGAAAGGAGCCAAAGAGTCAGCAAGCCAATAAGAACAAAGACACAGATGCCAATCACAGAGTGGTTTGGGGGTACAGAAATTGGATCAATTTGGCCCTAATGAGAAAGCAAGTAGTAGCAAAGTACTTAGAAAAGAAAGGTAAGGAAGACAAAGGCTGGAACCCAGGACTAAGGGAGTTCAAATTTAATCATATTGGCTTTAGGGAGCCAGTGAAGGCTTTTAAGCGGGAGGTGACATAAACTTAATTCTGCCTAGATGAAATTTGTCTTGCTAGCAGATTAGATTCCATAAAGAGGGAAACTAGTAGAAACGTTATCATAGGAGTCCATGTATAAAATGACAAGGACCAGTGCTAGAGTGTCAGGGCTTGACGCCTGAGTGATGCGGGAAGAATGGGGTAGGATCAAGGGAAATAGAGCACTCAGTGGGAATAAGAAAGAAAGATAAAATAATGATTAAGATAATACATTGCCACTTAACATTCAAGAGGCTTCTATGTCATAACTACTAATCAATATTTGGTATAGTTCAACTGTGAAGTTTCTTTTTTGTCATATTAGAATTTTTATAAGCAAAGAATATAGAAGTTAAAATTTAAATAACTGATAAGTTTTCTATTTTCTTTTTATAATTAAGTTTTGACTTCCAGTGTAGCTAACTTACAGTGTAATATTAGTTTTAGTTGTACAATACAGTGATTCAACAACTCCCTACATCCCCTGGTGCTCATCATGACAAGTACTCTCCTTAATGCCCATCACATATTTCACCCATTTCCCCCACCCCTGAGCTCTCCATTTTCAATCATGCCAGGTCACTAAAAGTTTACTATAATTTGCACATTGATATATACTATTGGTCTGTTTCACTTAATGATAAAGAAAATACAGTCTCTATTGATTTAATATTGTTGATTCATGGGGTGCCTGGATGGCAGAGTTGGTTGGGTGTGGGACTCCTGATTTCAGCTCAGGTCATGATCTCAGGGTCCTGAGATCGAGCTTTGGGTTGGGTGGGTTTGTGCTGAGTAGGGAGCCTTCTCAAGATTTACTCTCTCCTTCTCTCGTACCCTTCTACTTCTACTCTCCTACCCTTCACTCCTACCCTCTTTCTCTCTCTCAAATAAATAAATAAATAAATAAATAAATCTTTTTGAAAATTGCTGATTCACACATTATTAACCCTTTTCTGTATGAAGCATGAACTCCTGAAGCTTGCTTTATTCTCAGTCAGATAGGTACTATACGCAATTACTATGCATTGCTACCGAGCAACAGTTTTAATATCATTGGACAAAATAAATCCCTGATTTGGAAAACTTCTTCTCTCATTCTTTAAATGTTCCATATACATTCCCTTCTTCCTACCCTATATTCATTGATACATAATTTTAATGAGTAAATGATTTTTTAGCAATGAAACCAATGTTGATTAAACATCATTAACTAATAAATTGAGGTACTAATTTTAGAGCTCCCTGGTTTTAGCCCAGAGAAATATCCTTTGACATATGTCTTCATAACTAACCTAATCCCTGGAATAAAATGCAGGAAACTAATAGAATTTGTCATAATTCTGCCAATATAACTTAATTACTGATAATTCCAGCTTAAAACTTTAATATTACTAGGATAAAAAGCCATACTTAGCTCAGCATTTGTGATTTTTTAAAAGAATTTTATTTATTTATTTGTTTATTCACTCATTCATTCATTCATTTAGAGAGAGCACATGCTGAGCAGAGGGAGGGGCAGAGGGAGAGGGAGAGACAGGATCTCAAGCAGACTCCACACTGAGTGGGGAGCCTGACATAGAGCCCGACACAGTGCTTTATCTCATGACCCTGAGATCATGACCTGAGCCAAAGGCAGCCAATTAACCAACAGAGACACCCAGGCACCCTGCATTTGTGATTTTTTTTTAAAAAGAAAATGATACATCATTTCTTTCCTTAAAAATGAAAAGATTAAAATGAATATTTATCCAGTGAAATACAATTATTAGCATATGGATAAGCATAAAAGTTGCCTGATTTGGTGATTTTAGGAGATAAATTAGGAAGAAAGTTTTTCACTTAGAGATTCAGTCCATATTTTACTCATTAATTTTAAAAGTTCAATTCGACTTTTTATATATTCAAAAGAACAGAAAATTGAAAGGGAGTAAAACATAACTTGGTCATTGCATCTAACAAATTACGCATTTTTAAAAAGATTTGATTTATTTATTTGTCAGAGAGAGAAGAGAGTGAGCATAAGCTGGGTGAGCATCAGGGAGAGAGAGAAGCAGGCTCCCTGCCAAGCAAGGAGGCCAATACAGAACCAGATCACAGGACCCTGGGTTCATGACCTGAGCGGAAAGCAGACACTTAACCAACTGAGCCACCCAGGTGTCCCAAATTACAACATTTTAAAACCATGAGAACCCAAATAAAGATAACACTGTTAAGTATTCTTCAACAAACTCACATATCTCCAAGCTTAAACAACATTTGTCATAATAAGGGTAGTAAAACTATCTCTTAAGCTCACCTTGCTTCATATTTTCCTTTCCAATATTTTTCTTGCTCTGTAGAACATTTCTTTAATTATTTTAGAATCTCAGAGATACTTTCTACACATTCCTGGGTTCCTCTTGGATTCTTTTCTCTTTCTAAAACCTTGCTACAGATCGCTTGAATTAAGTAGTTTCCATGATTTGTTCATATCCCTACCTTGCTTCTACACCATTTCATTAAGATAAGTTTAATTTTCTTACTGAGTCTAGAAAATTCTGAAAGTATCCTGCCTAAAAAGAGCCAGACTTGGGACTTTGATTATAGAACATCTGATATAGAAGCATTTAAAAAAATAATGCCTTCTCCCTTGCTCCCCACGGTAGGCCCCAAGTTACTAACCAGTCCTTTGAAATGGTATTTCTTGGTGCTAACATATGTTTCAGTGGCCTTTTCAGATACATGGAACATGCTGAAAAAATAAGTGGAAAGGCTGTTTGAGTTAATCATATGTTCAACATAATGAAATCGTATGCTGAGGGTTGTTCTGAAAACATCCCAAACATAGGTCCTAAATGTAATTGTGCAGGTACATGTTCTTGAGTACATTAATTCATTTGGTAAATCTTTTACTAGACTATTCCTTAATTCTGCATTTTAAATATGAATTTATATTGATTTTGATAGAAATTCTAGGCAGAAAATATCATATGCGATGAATTTTTAGAAATGCTACTAAGTTCTATGAATAAAAGAAAATGTTTTAATTAATTCCATGGGAAGTGGCATTAGGCTGAAGTTTAGCAATAATTTTTTTTAAAGATTTATTAATTTATTTGACAGAGAGAGAGGAAACACAAACTGGGGGAGTGGGAGAGCTAGAAGCAGGCTCCACGCCAAGCAGGAAGCCTGATGCAGTGCTCAATCCCTGGACCCTGGGATCATGACCCAAGCTGAAGGCAGACGCCCAATGACTGAGCCACCCAGGTGCCCCAAAGTTTAGCAATATTTACAAAAATAATCTAATCTCTGTTTTTTACACAGACATAATACTTCAAGAGTTCAGCTATTTATTAAGATACAGTTCTAAAATAATTGAGTGTAATTTATCATAATATGCAAAATCACTTTTATTCTGGAATATTTCTAGGAAACACTCATTATAGAAAACTAATTTTAAACAGTCAATTGTTTGAAAAATACTAAAATTATTTAGATGTACTAACAAATGAATATATTTTTAAAAATGAGAAAAGGCAGTTAGGATTAAGCATTAGTGCTATTTCCAACTATTGGTTTTTCAACTGTGTTTCTTGGAACTCTAGGGGTTTTCCCTTTACACTTTCCTCTGTCTGTTCCATATGGGCATCCATATAATAGTTATGGGTTAAAAAAGTTTTTATGCTCCTGTATTACATCATATACAGTACTAGGATGTGAGTGAGTCACATCCTTGCTCCCAGGTTCTGTTTGCCATGCAGCATCTTGGGGGACATTGATATGTCACTAATTGACCCATCCCTCCACGGAAACATGCTAAGTATCTATGTTTGTTTCTTAGAAAAGGACTCTGCCCCTCATTTCTTTCTTGTCCTTACTCCTGTATTTACCCTAGTGTCTGTTAGAGGAGAAGAATTCATGTCTGGAGTCGGTAAAATATTGACTGAGTACCTATACTCACAATGGGAGTTAATCTATAGCATTTACAATGCATCAAGTGCTCTTCTAGACATTTTGTGTGTCTTCCCTTCTTTCATCTTCAAGGTGCTATAATTCTTTTCATTCTATGATAAAGAAACTGAGGAGCAGAGTGGTGATATAATCTGCCTCCGGACACATAGTTAAGAGGTAGAAAGTCCAGACCCAAAGCCCAGGTTCTCAACACCCTTCTTTGTGTAGTGCTGATGGAGGGAGCACACACTGGGGTAGGAAATACAGATTTGAATAAAGTTCTGAGCACTTATTATTCAATGGGAGGTAAGCGAACATATGTTCAATGTGGTAGTAAATGATGATCACACTAGCAAATATTAAGAATTCATACATTCTGAACTTTGTAATAATTTCCTTATATCTATTAGTTAATTTAATCCTCACAAGAGTCCTATGGTTTTTTTGATTAGGAAATTAAAATAATTTTGCCCAAGATGTAGAAAGAACAAACCAGCTTCTGAGCTGATCTGGCTCTAAGAGGCCTTGGTATTCTTCTGCTGAATATAAAAAAATTCTGCAGAAGACCAACATTGGACAAGGCCACTCTGTGACCATGACAGAGCAAGACAAAAATGAGTCCCTTCTATAATCTTGTCAGGAACAAGAGTGCCGTATAAACTACAAAAAAGACCAAACACCCACCTCTCTCAGCTAATATAAGTGTTCCTTTTTTGATCCATTTTATATTTAGTTTTACTTTATTCCTTTTACCTTCTAGACAAAAATTAAGATAACCTACCATGGAATTTCTCCTGCTCTGACAGCTCTAAATCCAGAATAGAACCACACTTCCTTGAATCCTCCCCAAAAGATTAAAAAACAAATCTAAGTGCTGTAACACTTCCCTTCTAATAATTTCTTACTTAGATTCCCTGAAACTCCTCATGGAATAGGCTTGAGCACTTGGAATGAGCCAATAAACCCAACGTACTTTGACTTCAGTTGTGTTGTTTAGATGGAGGATAGTAACAGAAACAGAGATTCTACCAAGGGTTAGCTGAGCCCCTAGCTGTTGGATGATGAAGACTTTAGACTCAATAGTAATGTACACATTGGAGGTCTTGAAATCTCTGTTTAAGTCAAAATGTCACTGGACACAGGTGGGAGGTAAGTTCTACTCTGAACTGAGCTCTGATTAATATTCATTGTGATTCTTCTGCACTGGGTTTGTTTTGTTTTCTCAGGAATAAGTTCTTTTGGGGCTTTTTGGTTAAATGATCATATTCATATTATATTCTTGGTGAATTTCTTTTCTGCCTTGTGGCATCTACTTCTATGGCCAGCTGGTTTTGTCTATACAAAGAACAGTCTATGAGGAAGGTCTGGACGTAGACATGATAAGTCCATCCTTGGGCCATGGCTGAGGAAGGGGGAGTTCAGAAGGTGTCCTCAGACTGATGTTCTTGGGTACATGTTGCTTTAGGCCAGCGTTTCAAAACCTTGTAAGGGGTCCTCCCCAGTTTTGTGAGAAATGATTTCTTTAATTTCATGTGCCCATGGTCAGTTTTGTCTGGCCCCTGATCAGTGCCAAGTTCCTCTAGCACAAACCATACTGACCACTAGAGCTCTCATGTGCTCTTCTCAGTCTGAAGCTGTACCTCTTTCAGATCAAAACCCTGTTTCCTTTATGTTTTCTAAATATAATGTATATTTATTTTCTGCTGGTAGTACTTTTGCAGAGGTAAATTGGAATTGCAGTGACTACTAAGGGCAACGTTTGATTTTAGCAAGATGATCTTTCAGTAGCTCCCTTAGAACAAAAGGAGAAGAAACACACATGAGAAGATTGTCCTGTGTATAGAAGAGAGATCATTTTCTTTCATGTTGAAGACTCCTCTTCCGGTTCATTTCTATGCTTCAGGGTTCCAAAATCTCTGGCTTTTTAATTGTATGGCTTGACAAAATTGCCAAGGACTTTCTCTTGTCTGTGTATATATGTCAAAATGGGTTTTGCCGCATCTAAACTTTGTCATCTCTCTTTTAGATAGGACATCATTAGCTCTTTACAGTGACAACTTAATATTTGTCTGAAGTTGGCTTCTTTGCACTTCTAGTTTTTCTATTTCTGCCTCTCCCTCCCCTTTTCTGATGCTGGGAAACTTTAGAGTAAGAGATTACAAAAAATCACTCTGTTGGTATGTGTGCACTCTGGGAATATTTAGCAGAGACAAACTGAAAATTGTTTTTTAAAGTAATAAAGACATCATTGTTACATTTATTTTAAATATTGTGGTGGCTAAAGAGTGCATTAACTTAATAACCTCCATTACTATAATTATGAGGTTTTAAAAAAAGACCTTAGTTCCCATATGAGAGAATTTTTGGCATTATATAAGGAGTGTAAGATTTAGTTTACCAAAAAAAGAACATCAGCACAACACTTATATTTATACAAGACCAGGGTTAAATGTCACACGGTTTAAATTCACTAAAGTGATTTCATGAGTTAAGTAAATTATTGCTGTTTTCATGACTTTTCAAAAAAAATTGAGAAATATAAAAATATATAATAATTGGAAATATAAAAACATATATATATTTAAATAATAAAATGATAATAATAGATGTCTTTTTAAAAGTTTGATTTTAGAGGGGCACCTGGGTGGCTCAGTGAGTTAAGTGTCTGATTCTTGGTTTCAGCTCGGTTCTGATCTCAGGGTGGTGAGATTGAGCTCTGCATTGAGGCTCTGGGCCAAGCAGGGAAACTCCCTGAGATTCTCTCTCTACCTCTCCTTCTCCTTCTGCCCCTCCCCCTGCTTGCACACATACTCTCTCTCTCTTTCTCTAAAATAAATAAATAAATCTTTAAAAAGGTTGTACAAGTTTAATTTATAAAATTCTTACAGTGTTTCCAATCATGAAGACTTAAGATATTAACTAAGATTATATTCCTGGTTTTTAACTAATTTTAAGAACTTAAGACTATTCAGGACAGTAGCAAGTACTATAATAGCTACTGTAGTTATTTAAATTAATTAAACTTATATAAGTTAAATATTCAGTTCCTCAGTTGCATTAACCATGGTTCAAGTGTCCAATAGTCACATATGGCCAGTGGTTACCCTATTGGACAGCACAGATACAGAAATTTTCCATAATCACAGAGTTCTATTGATAGCACTGCTTTAGATATATGATTAAGCTAACTAATAAAGAATCTTTGGGTATCTGGATAATTTTTAAGAAACAAAAAAACAAACAAACAAACAAAAAAAACCACTGATCATTAAAAGGATTCTGCACCACATACCAGTGGCAGGGATTTTTCCACACCACCAAACAATTTTTGACACTAGGTAGACGTCCTATAATTTAGGACATTATAATCTATCAGTAGATAGTATCAGATCCCACAGATTAAGGGCTCAGTCCTGCGAGACTGCTTCTGTTTCCCCACCACCCCACCAACCCCAATCACATGGCCAGGTTAACATCACCGGGGCTTCTGAACAGCTGGCCCTAGACTGGAGGTTTCAATGATCCCCTCCTTAGGTTTGATTAATTTGCTCGAGTGGCTCACAAAAGTCAAAGAGACATTTTACTTACTACATTACTGGTTTATTATAAAAAAATATATAACTCAAGAACAGCTGGTTGGAAAAGATGCATAGGTATTGTATAAGAAAAGGAACATGGAACTTCCATGCCCTTTCCAATTATGCCATTTTCCCAGAATCTCCATGTGTTCACCAACCCAGAAGCTCTCTGAACCCAGTCCTTTGGGTTTTTATGGAGGTCTTATAACATAGGCATGATTGATTCAGCATCTAGCCCCTCTCCCTTCCCGGGAGAGGAGGGGTAGGACTGGAAGTTCCAACCCACTAGTCACTTGGTTAGTTCCCCTGGCAACCAGCCCCCACCCTTAGGTAGAGTCCAAAAGTCACATTACTGACATAATAAAAGACATCTTTATCACTCACAACACAGGAAATGTCAAGGATTTTAAGGAGTTCTGTGCCATCTGCTATGATCCTCTGTTTTAATTGTTAAATTTTACATATGAGTGAGATCATGCTTTCTCTGATTGAGCTATTTCACTTAGTATAATACCCTCTAGTTCCATCCACATCGTTGCAAATGTCAAGATTTCAATTTTTTGATGGCTGAGTAATATTCCATTGTATATATATACCACATCTTCTTTATCCATTCATTTGTCAATAGACATCTGGGCTCTTAGGGGAAGAGAGGGAAAAATAAAACAAGATGAAATCAGAGAGGGAGACAAACTGTAAGGGACTCTTAATCATAGGAAACAAATTGACGGTTGTTGGAGGGACGGGGTTGGGGGATAGGGTAACTGATGATGGACACTGAAGAGGGCATGTGATGTAATGAGCACTGGGTATTATACGAGACAGATGAATCATTGCTCTACCTCCAAAACTAATAATACACTATATGTTAATTGAATTTAAATTAAAAATAAAGTTGTGCTAAAGATCTAAAATATGAAGCATGAAAAACTAAATAGGTGGATAGAACTAGTTTATTTTTATTGTGATTATATATACTGTGGGATTTATCTTGTGTTTTCTATTTACTGGTTTTATTTTCTATCTTTTGTTTTTAATTCCTTACTCCCTTTTGTTTTATGCACCTGGGTGGACAGATAAGGTACTTTCTATCTCTTCCCTATGCTTCTGTTTTTTTAGAAGTAATAGAGTATACAACTCTTCTTGCAACAGTTAGCTTTAAATATATAATATGTATCCTTAACTATTTTTTCAAACACAATGTAAAATTATGCAACAGCATTATCTCTTCAAAAGACAAAAAAGTTCATTGTTAACCACTCTCTGAATAATCCCACTCTTGCTGCTGAAAGGAAAAAAAAAAAAAAGGAGCACTGTGCCAGAAATGGGGATGAAGACCAGATATACATTTCTTATTATAAATCACAATATCATAATCACTAAACATAATTTAACATTTTGTAGAATATTTATAGATGGGCAAAATACACAAATGCATCTGAATTATATATATATATATATATATTAACCCTTGTAAGTAGAGATAAAATAAGACACTAGCACTCATGAAGAGAAGATAGCCAAATAGTTATTGTTTTCTGTCTTCTGTTTTTCTCTTGTGTCTGGAGAAAAAAGTGGTTACTTTGGTTAAATATGGTAATTAATATAAATGTCTGAGTATTCCAGGCACTCTGACTACAAAGATACATACATATTTATATGAAATAATGCATGTAATTTTCTGCGCATTATGTTATTACAGTTTATCAATAAGGTATATTATGATATATACCTATTTTATTTAATATATTAATAGGTTATAGTTTGAAAGTACAGTCAAAAGCCTTAATTTACAGATTTATTCATTTTTATCTGTGAATGCCTCAAACATGTATGGTAAGGTGTCTTAATAAATCTTTTACTACAATATTGTTTTAAGAATGATATACAGAAGGCCTAAAATTATCATTTTAATCTCTTTCTATAAAATCACCATGTTATTTTATGACTAGATTGACTAGATTAGTACTTTATTTTTGTCACAAAAAGATGCTTTTTGTATCATCTCGAATAACTTTTGGAAAGATTACTTATATTTGAAAGAAAAGTTAAGTTCTTAGTAATCATTACTATTTATTGCAGTGTTTTGACACAATTACCTGTAAATATTTGTCTTTAGATACTGATGATTTATGTGACTTTCAATAAGCAACTCGCAAACAAATATATATGGGAGCAAAGAGAAAATATTGGTTACTGCTGGATAGGAATTGGAAATCACAACAGAGATGATATTTAAGTTGTGCACTGAAGAATGAGCAAGATCTTGAAGTACCTTTGTAGACAAGGTCATTCCATAAAGATGCAACAGTGATAGGGGCAGGAACATGCAGAATGTGGTCTTCAAAATGCTTTGATAACATCCCTCTATAAGAATTTAGAAGACTAGGGTGGTGGCTCTGGGTTAAAGCCTCTGCCTTTGGCCCAGGTCATGGTCTCAGGGTCCTGGGATCAAGCCCCGCATCGGGCTCTCTGCTCAGCAGGGAGCCTGCTTCCACTCCTCTCTCTCTGCCTGCCTCTCTGCCTACTCTGTCTGTCAAATAAATAAATAAAATCTCAAAAAAAAAAGAATTTAGAAGACTAGATATCCCTTTGTGCATTTTAAAATAAACATATAAAAGTTTTCATTATAAGCTTAAATACTTGTGAAGATTATAATTGCCATCAAGTTATAAATATTGACATTAATAATAGTAAATAAAACTGTCACAGGATTCTTATAAATATTTCCAAAGAATGGAAATAATAGCAATCATTCTCCATGAAAAAACAAACTCACAAACAAGAAGAAACTCTTCTTTTTAACAAATGGATATTTTATATTATCTTTTTATCCTCCTGAACTTGTATTTCCATTATGCTGCCTCCAAGGGATTTGCAAATTTTACTTTTTAAAAAATCATTCTTATTTATTAAGATTTTATTTTTTTAAGTGATCTCTGTACCCAACATGGGTCTAGAACTCACAACTCCAAGATTAAGAGTCACCTACTCTTCTGACTGAGCCAGCCAGGTGTCCCCAAAATTGTACTTTTTTAAATGGAACTTTTTATTAAAAAGTAAATTTTGTATTAAAATATAACATATATACATAAATCACAAAATTATGGCTCAATAAATTTGCAGAAAGAATATATACTTACATAATAACCACCAGTCAGAACAAGAAATAGATCATAGACTTTTTCTAGTAGTCCAGAGCCCTCTTGGGCCCTCTGCCACTATCCTGACTTTTCACCTGAGATATTTAATACACTAACCAACTTACTGGTCAGATCATATATAGAAATAGAACTCTGACTTGTAACCTGCAGCATGTGCAGGAAACCAACCCTTTATCTATAATAACCGCCCCACCCCCGCCCCGCCCCGCCCCGCCCCGCCCCAAAAGCCAGCCTGGACCGCAGGAGGTCAGATTGCTGTCTCTAGTCAATCCAGGCGTCCAAACAGTAACTTCTTTAACAATTGGCCCCAAATAGCCAGCACTTGATTAAAACTGACATCAACCTACTTTTTGTCCCTGTTTCCAACTTAGAACCAGCTCTAGAAAGTTAAATATACAGCCCTAACCAATCACAGAGATGCCCTCCTATTTAGCCCATCTACAGCTTCCTTCAAGCCAATCAACTGCAAGGGGGTGGGGATTACCTGAGGCCTTCCCTTTTTTCTATTAAACTTTCCTACTCTTCTGCTTGTCTTCGAGTCTGTCAAAACTGAAGTGGGAGGGGCTTAATTGCTTGCTACAACAAGCTCTGAAAAAACAGCTTCTGCCTGTTCTCATCTGGTTGGTCTTTGCTTATTTGCACATTACATTAGTTTGATGTCTGGATCCTTATATTGTAAAATGCATTCATATTATGTATAGATGTCATTAGTTCATTTTTATTGATATATAGTATGACTGCATCACAAGTTAATTATCTAACTGTTAACAGATGTTTGGTCTCTTGCAAACTTTGGGCTGTTATGAATTAAGTGGCTACATACATTTGTATATGCCATTTGGTGAATATATGTCTATCTGGAACTGCTGGGTCATAGCAGGTAGGTGCTATTTAACTTCAGTAGATATTGCCACTTTTACAATGTGGTTGAACAAATTTAACCTCCTACTGGCAGTGTAAGCAGTTAGAATTTTATCCTAAGATAGTTTTTTTATGCTTCAGAGCCTTCTCTGCAAAAAAGAGCTGTATGAATTGAAATTTGATTTAAACAAACTTCTGACCATGAGGCTATATTAAAATTTATCATTTGCACTGAGTTACTATTAGTTATTAGGTGCAGCCAATTGATCAAAATAACAGATATTATGAATTTGAGAAAATAGTAGTAAACATGAAAAATGCAAAAGTGTATTGAGAAAACATTATTTACAGAAATAATTAATGTTTTAAAAATCATTTAAGTATTTGTGGATGAATATTAATTATTGCTAGAATTAGATAATATTCAGCATCATTTTCTTCTTTTTTTTTAAGATTTTTTTAATTTATTTGACAGAGTGAGAAATCGCAAGTAGGCAGAGAGGCAGGCAGAGAGAGAGGGGGAAGCAGGCTCCCTGCTGAACCTAGAGCCAGATGAGGGGCTTGATCCCAGGACCCTGGGATCATGACCTGAGCCGAAGGCAAAGGCTTAACCCACTGAGCCACCCACGTGCCCAGCATCATTTTATTCTTATTTTAAATTTATATTTATGGTAAGTATTAAAGAACTATTATCACAATAAGGTGACAGGAATAGGGGTCTGTTACCACAGTATCAGTCAATTGTATGAACTCCTTTTGAGTACTGGGCCAAAAATTACATAGTGTTCTATTCCCGAAACAATTTTTAAATCTATAGCTGACAACTGAGCATGTCTTCTTTCAATATTGTTGAAAGCAAAAAATGGGGATAGAGGGAGATATCTCCTTCTTTAGCTAAGATAAAAGGCAATTTTCCTAGCAAAGTTGGGCAAGAAGAAACAGTAGGAGTTAACCTGCACCTCAGGCACTTCTTCAAAGTCCATCAGTTTTAGGAAAGAACACAGGATTGTTGAGATTTGGGAAATGAATTCTTTTAAAACCATTTGTCTATGTTGTCCTTGGTATAAAGTCTTCTGAAGGCTGCTATGTTAAATCAAGGGTCAAGACTTTAACTTGGCTCCAAGCCACTTGGACCTCCTTTGGAACATAGGATGAGCTACTGAAAGCCTGTGGACTAAAGACAGTGACATGCGTAGTGTTGTACTTTAGGGAATAAACAGAGAATGGCTGGAATCATTCATTCATTCATTCATTCATTCAACAAATGCACTATTCTGTGTAGTGTGGACTCAAAGAAGACAAAGTCTCTGCCTTCATGGCATTTACATTCAATTGGGGGGAAAGACAGATAAGTGAATACATGAATACATACTATCAGTTAATGATAGATAGTATAAAAATTGTAAAACGGGGATTATTCTAGACAGTGTAGATGAAAGAAAGCCCTGTCTAACCGAGCCTACATCCTAATCCTAAATAAATGAATCAAAAGCATAATTTCAGGTAATGATGAGTGCTATAAGAAAATTTAAGGGTGGGTGTGTGTGTGTGTAGGTTAAGATGTTTAGTTTTTAGAAAGAGTTGTCGGGAGAGACAGAGACAAGATTGATACAGGCAGCCTAGGTCCTGAGGACAAAGAGGGTCCAGCAGGACCGGCCAAGAGGGTCCTTGCTAAGCATAGCAGGATAGGGATCAAATGTGATCCAGTGGGAAGTGTAGCAGAGTTTAGTGAAGACATGTAGAGAGTGCAGGTACAGACAGTGTCCAGGAGACTTCAAAAGCAAAGGAGAGAGAGTCTCTCCTTTGTTTGGGTCTAGGGTTTTTACTGATGATTGTGGTCTGGTGCACATGTTCTCTCAGGCATCTAAAAGTAGTCTAAATAAGGACAGGGTCCAGATGTCTATCATAAGTCACTGATTCCCTGGAGCCAGGAGGTCTTGGTGTTGAGATGTCGAGTGCCAGTGGTCTAGAATATACACATGAAGGACTTGCCTGGTCATTCCTACCCAGTCATTCCTGAGGTGTTATCTATTGTGCTAGGAGACTCCAAAGAAATCATGAACTCCTTGTCCTTTACAAGGAGGACATACATTAAGAGGTGTGTGTGTGTGTGTGTGTGTGTGTGTGTTGGGAGCGGTGCAGCTCCTAGCAAAGACTAGGAGGAGGAAAAGGAGTTAAAACCCAGTTTTTTGTTTTGTTTTGTTTTTTAATGGGATCCCCTCAGTTTCCCTATCTCAAGATGACATTTTAGGAGCTCTGAGCCTCCTCGTGAATAAAGTAATAAAGTTTGTCATGGGAACATCTACCTCTGTGAGAAGGGTGAAGGCACAAGAGTGCGAAGGACAGAGACGGAGTGAGCTTAACATACATAAGGGAAAGTAAAGAGCCCAGCTGGAGCAGAGTGTGAAAACAGAAGTAGGCAATAAGGTTGGAAAGGTGACCAGGCACCACATAATGTAGGGTCCTGAGGGCATGGAAAGAAGTACTTTTTATGCTGAGGACAGAAAAAATACTTTGCACTGATTTATGTATTAAAAGGCTCACTCTGGCTAATTTCCCAATAGAAAGCAAGAAGACAGGATTAAAAAGTCTTGGTTTAGGCTGGTATAGGAGGATGGTAAGATTAGAAGCAAGGGGAGATTGGATGAATAATGACGTCTGATGTCTTTCTAATGAATCCTAGAGTTACAAAATGAAAAGAAGAAAATAAATTCTTAAGACACTGTGGAGGCAGAGTAAGTTGGAAACCGAATACAATGGCAGTATGGTTGGAGAGAATGGGCAGCTTGGAGGCTCTGAAAATTGGTAATTGGGAGGATGGTGGTTTCACCTACCCGATCCCAAGACCTGGGCTTTACTGCCTGAACTCACCTCCCTCTGTTCTACATTTTTCCTTAAGCTCTTCCTCCTGCCTTATCTCTTAACTCAGGACCTCCAGCTTGCCCAGACTACTCAGACCAGTTTGAACATAACTCCCTGTCATGAACCTACACAGGCAGATCATGGAGTGACCTTTAGAATGACCAGTAATTACCCTTGCCTCATTCTAATACTCAACTTTTGCCCAAAGGGAAGCACAAACTTCATTTGCATAACATACAATACATGTATAGGCATGTTTCCTTAAGGGGCATGCGTGACCTTATTCCCACCTCTATATACAATGACAAAGATCCCCTTTAAAAATATTCCTCCTAAACCTAAATAAAAGGAACCTATTCACCCTTGCTCAGAGTCATGGTTTTGGAAGTTATTTCCTATGATCTCCTTATTTACTTCAAATAAAGTTCCCTTTGTGCAACAACTCAACTGATACAGTTTCTATCTGTGACTCAGCAAGGAGTGAACTCAACGTTGGTTTGGTTACAGTGGTACCACCACTAATCACAATAAAAGAAATTAAGATAAATTTGGGAGATGAAGTAACAGACGGTAGATTTTGATTATGTTGAGTGTATCTTGATAGAAACCATAAATTTACAGATAAATAAAAGTGTAGGCCACTTTCACAAGTCTCAAGGAAAAAGCAACAGGCTATTCTTTTGCAAGAAATTACTATGGGCAAAAATGCTCACATAATAGTGGGAAATCAAAAGCCTGGGAGATAGAATTTCTTGGTAAATTCCTTTAAAAAAGCTGGCATAGTGTAGCATATAATAGTAGCTATCGAGCTTGACTGCCAAAGTTCAAATTCCTGGTAACACGTTTTTCTAGTTGTATGACTGACTGAGCTCTCCTGGCCTGTTTCTTCAGGTGAAAATTGTTACAATAGGAGTTATCTGATAAGATTATTGTGGAGCAGGAGTTCTTAATCTGGAGTTCATGAAATTTGGGGGCATCTGTGAAACTTTAATTGAAAAAAAAAAACGTATTTCTGTTAACCTCTAATGAAAATCTTGTTTTCTTCAATTATAAAGTGGAAGACAAAGCATGGTAGTATTAGCAGTATGTATAGCTTTGTTTCCTGTAGAAACTAAAAATAATTTCGCATGGCAGGACAGTAGTAGATATTCTGAAATACTGTTTATCATCATATTACCATATTTATTAGAATTGCTGTTAGGTCTGCTGGATTTCATGTGATTGCAAAATTTATTTACAGCTCTGAGGCTACTTAGTTGGCCATGTATCCTACAATTCTGTGCTTCTTTGTCAATCATAATCACACTGTGAAGTCTGAATGTTCGTACATTGGTTCCAACATGTACCCTTGCTTTCCAGCTTTCCCCAGATAGAAATGTTTGAAAGGATGTGAAAGGAGGTGAATTGTTTTAGTGTTGATAATGGTATTTAATTATAAATGATTCCTTTGTAATCTTATGAATTTAATTTTTGCAGTTAGAAATACTGTTTTAAGACTGGGCCAGTAGGTTTCATTAGACTATTGGACATGTTCATGATAAAAGTTAAGAGAAGAAATCTTGAGGTAGAATAAAAGCTACACTAGAACAGTAATGGAGGATAGTTGGAAGAAAGGCAGGTGGGGACAATCCCTGAGCCCCCCTCCCCACAAGGGGAAACCACCCTTAAAAGGATTTTACATCACCCAGTGTTATGCCCGAGTTTTCGCATCTGAGAGACCACCAAGGAGCCAAGCATCGATGCAATCACAGGAGGGTTTATTTGACAAGCTTAAGCTTGGGCCCAAGTATACCCGACACAGCAGAGTAGGGACTTGGACCCCGAACCAGATTACAGTCAGAGTTTTTAAAGGCAGAGTAAGGGTGGACTCGTCGGTGGGTGAGGACAAAGGGGATTATGGATGATGTAAGTCTCCAAGCACTTTTGGAAGCAAGGTCTCCAGGACCTTGAGGGGCTAACTATTGTTGGGAGAAAGGTTATTTATTACCAATAATAAAAATCTTCTCGTGAGATCCTTTAGATGTATCAGTGGGCCATATGCTTGGGAATGATTCTCGACACTATCTTAAAGGTTTAGAGATAAAGTTTCCTAAAGTAATTGTTAAAGTAGACTTACAGGATTCTGGTCGGACCTGTCGGGGTAGGGGGTCAGTCAGGCTAGGATTGGCCTTAGCAAAACCTCAAGGTGAGGGCAGTTGAGTCCCCAGGGGAGAGCCACTCTGTCTGTTTCAAGGGTTTGTCAGTAGGTAAGAAATTTTAATGATTTTCTTCTGCCTCTGTTTCCCACATCAGCTAAACTTGAGGTGGGATGGCCTTAATTTTCTCCGCCTCCACACCAGGAAGGAGCCCTCCACCCTCTCCCACGTGATGGGTAGATGGCAAAAACCTGACTGGATGATGGAGGGTTAATCAGATTAAAATAGCCCTCCAACAAGCCCATGAATACCCTCAGATCTAAAAGCCAAGATGGCAACCCTCTTGGATCCCCTTCCCTCTTCGGGAGCTTTGTACTGTCACTCAATAAACTTTGCTTTCTTCTCCATTCTTCTCTGATCTACGTCTTCATTCTTTCAAGCTGCCTGACCCAAGAACCTGCACAGAAGGAAAAGAAATCCTTTAAGGACAGTACTTGACCCATACCAGATATCCAGTAAACAGTCTGCCCTATCGTTCTTAAAATATTTCAGAGAGCAGGGTTAAGTCCTTTTCATTTTTGCATTCCCAAGGGTCTAGTACAGCCGTCTGCACTTTGGCACTCCACGGAAACTGAATGAATGAATGGAATGGTGTGAAGTTTGGCTCCTCAGGCCCCTCAATTGGGACTGCAAGGAACAGCTGTGAAGTTGCCTGCGGCTAGTATGCATCCGCGGGATTATATTATGTGGATTATGTTAGAGGCGTGAGAGGGCTCAGTATGGGAACCACAGATGTGTCTCTAAAAACGTCCCAACGTAAAGGGAGACTGCCCCTTGGCCACGGTGGCCGAGCGCTTATTAATTCCTTAAATCCCCCCTCCATCATCCCAGAAGGCAATTAGGTCTGTCCGTGCCTCCAGGTAAACAGGAGTTTACTTCTGCTGGACTGAAGAGGCCCCTCGCATATTCCTGGAACCTCGCACTGGATTCAGTAACAGGACAGCGTTGAGCCAGCCAGCTGGAGAACCGTGGCCCTGCGCGGCGTGCCTCTCCGGGAGAACTCGGGCGGTGGGTGCCGCGCGGCGCGCACGAGGCCCCTGCTTCCCTCGCCACGCCCACTTCCTGCCCCATCCCGGGCCTTTCCAGGTCCCTTCTCCCGGTGAACCGGATGCTCCGTCAGTTTCCTCCTCCGCGTCCTCGGTGGCGTCCGCTTCCCTGGCGAAGCCGCAGGCACCCGCGAGGGCACAGGCAGGGGCTCCCGGCGGTTGGCCTGGCAGGGGTAGGACGGCGGTAGGAGCTGGGCGCGCACGGTTACCGAGCGTGGAGGAGACACTGCCCTGCGGCGATGGGTGCCAGGGGCGCTCCTTCACGCCGGCGGCAGGCGGGGCGGCGGCTGCGATACCTGCCCACCGGGAGCTTTCCCTTTCTTCTCCTCCTGCTACTTCTCTGCATCCAGCTCGGGGGAGGACAGAAGAAAAAAGAGGTATAGTGAGCCCTCTGGCCTTCCGGGTGGGCCGGGGCTGACTGGGGCTCGCTGGGGCTCGCTGGGGCGGGCCGGGGCGGCGGCGTTGCCAGGCAGCCTCGCCGCGTTGCTAGGCAGCAGGGCGGCTGGGCGTGGGCGACGGCGGCCTGCGGGCTAGAGCCCAGCGGTCGCGAGGCCATCGGGCCACGCAGTCGCGATTGTGGGGTTAGCCTGGTGTTTTCTCAAAAACACTAAAGCATCCCCTTTGACCCTGCGCCTGAGCACCGCACAGCTTTCAGACTTCCGTCGCTTTTGACCCTCGGAGGCCGAACTTCCTGCCCTTGAGTCACTGAAGGGGGTGTGTTGGATGTGAAAAATACCTCTTAGGAGTATTTGCAACCCCACGAGAGAGAAATACTTGATCTTTACGTTCAGTACCCAGCTGCCTTCGTTATTCGTTTCAAGGGGTAGCGGAGCATTTTGGAAATGTGTATTAACTTTGTATCCATAATTACATACTATTAAAGCTGTAGGTTTATTTTTCCTTATGTTGAACTAATATAATGGTGAGAACAAACTCACGTAATTTTAAGTTCGGTGAATTTGTGAAGATCACCTGATTTCAGTCTTAGTCCTCGAATAACTTTGGTAAGAGGGTTGAAGTCACTATATTTAAAATAGTAATTTGTGAATTTCAGGTATCCATCTTTGCCTTGGATACTCAATCGAGCAGGCTCAGAAAAAAAAAATTACTTGGAAATACGAGCAGTGTTTCTGAAAGTACATTGTTTTAGTAAGAGTATTCGCTTATTCAAGGTTTTCCTGGTGAAATATTGCACACACGTGACTCAAAATCTAATTCGGGTTTAAAATGTTTCCAGGATTTTCTTGATAGCTGGGTAGAGAGTGGAAAAAAAAAAAAAAAAAACCAGCTTCATGTGTAAATAATTGTCTTTACTCTTTGCCTGAAACAAATCTGAACTCAGTACTAACTTCTTCCCGTTAGCTTTTTACTTTTAACATGAAAGTAGGCCTTACAAAATTCTTCATGGAGTTCTGGTGAGAGGTTTAGAGAAGAACTCTTAAATTTAAAACTGTACTTAAAAAATAATTTAAAGATATATTTCTTTAGCATTTGGTATTTATATACCACATCCCAAGAACTTTAGGTGTGGTGGTTTTTCTTGAGGAAGGGAGATTAAAAAGGTGTTTTTTGTTTGTTTTTTTTTGAGGATTACCACAGCAGAGGGCAGTTGAAAATGATGAATTCCATGGGAATTTTGATGTTTTACTTGATGGCTTAGTCCTTTGAGCATCCTCCTCTTGATTTAGGTTTAGGTCTTAATCAGGGTCTTGAGATGATCTCTGTATGTGCAGTGCTCAGCAAGGTGACTGCTTGAGATTTCTCTGTGTCTCCCTCTACTCCTTCCCCAATCTTCCATCTTGCTTTTGCAGTCTCCTTCTAAAAATAAATAAATCTTAAAAAAAAAGAGGGGAGTAAAAGATAACTCTGATCATAGTAACTTTCAGTTGGAAGAAAAGTCAGAAAATCTGAAAAGGATACATCTTCAAAGCATCTTGGTATCGTTGTATGCTACTTTAACAGGTGAAAACGCTTGTTAATTTAGTATAATTACAATAAATTAACATCTGTTCCATTAATATAGTTTTCATAAAACAGGTTTTAAATGAAAAATTAGGAAGAAAATTGTTAAGGAGTAGGAAAGGATGTCTTCCGGAATTGTTTTTATTTATCTTAAACAGGAGAGACTAATACTAGTATGTGGTGGTTTTGCAGAATACACATATTTAGGGAAAAGAAGAACAAAGTAACAAATGAAGTTTTAATACTTCATGAGTACACATATCTGGAATGTAGTATATGAGAAAAAACTCACTAAGTTATACAAATTTATTTGTGAAGTTCAGAGCCCCTGATTTCAGTCTTAGTCCTTAATAACTTGGAAGGTTGTGGTGTTTTTCAATGCTAGAAGAAACACTTTCTTTATTAGAAATATTGGAAAGTGGCTGGTCATCATTGTGGTACTTTTCTAGGGGTATTCCAGGGTTGCTTTGAACATGTCACTTCATTCCCTGCTGAATTTAGAACCTGATTCCCGGTACAAAATTTGACACCATTGAACCACCAAGTGTAGCAGTTGGAACTTAATTTATTACAATAAATATTACAAACTTAAGTGCTAGAAGAGTTGACTTGGCATGAGTAGTGTATCCGTTTATACTGGGGAGGCCAAATTGCCATTCGTTTTAAAATTTTTAAATTATTTTTAAAATTAAATTATTTTTCAGTGTTCCAAAATTCATTGTTTATGCACCACATCCAGTGCTCCATGCAATACTTGCCCTCCATAATACCCACCCACCACCAGGCTCACCCCTACCCCCCACTCCAAAACCCTCAGTTTGTTTAAAGTTGAACCTGGAACCAAGAATGGACGTAGTTGTTTTTAGGGAAGTAATAGTTATGAATAATAGCTACCACTATAGATTTTCAAGTCAGGCAAATCGTCTAGTTATAACTCAGTCATTATCTGATTGTATGACATCAGGCAAACCACTTAACTTCCCTGAATTTTAACTTCTTTGTTTTGAAACAGATATACCTACATCTCAGGGTTGTCACTGGTATTTGAATATGACCGTATATAAACTACTCAGTGTAGTGCCTTTAACATAGCAGATGATCAGTACTGGTAGCTATTATTATGTGGTCTTCATTTAGATGGTTAGACGTGATGACGAAATCCTAAAATATAAAATATTTTTCAAATTTTTTTGCTAAATGATTTTATCATTATTATAAAATATATAGTTACTAGAATAAATTGCCTGTTTTATTATGAAACACAGAGTTCCAAACTCTTAGATATTTGAGAACTTCCCAGGAGATTTTGCAACATGGAAGAATTGGTGGTATTTGTGAGTGTGTGTTTGTATGTCCACATATATGTTTTTGTATCTGTTTCTTAATGAAGACATTTCATTAAAAAATAATTTTGTTATTTCTCTAAGAATATAGTGAAGAGCAATAGATGAGTGAATAGGCAAAGAAGATTGGAGATTTTTATAATCACTTTCCTTGATTACGTTGAATAGAGTCATTAAACTCATTTTTGAATCCTCATGTGAAGTGATAAGAATTTGTGGGAATCTATAGTTTCTTGGTAGTATATCATTTGCTTCTGTAGTGCATCATTTTCTTTTTATTTTAATGGCGTCTCTATTTTTTACATTGTTAACACTTAACCAGTTAATCAGCTTCATTTAGAATCTATAATAATACCTGATAATATAAAAAGAGCTCAAATTCTGTAATTATTTTCAGTGGATTTATTGACTTTAATATTATCAAAAGAAGCTATGAAAATAATTTATCCTTTACATTAGCTAATTGGCTATGACACGTAGGTAACAATGAGTACGCATTATGAAAAATTGAGCAGCTCATAAATATTTTTGCAAAGTAATATTGTCTAAATGAAATATCTAAGTTGCTTCTGACAGAACTTCTGTATGTGATTAATATTTCTAAGTACATTTTACACTGAGGTAAATTTATCGTTATTTTTTAGTGGCATAGCCATAAAATAGAGACTTTACTGTCTTAGGCAGTGAAGAAAAGGGAGAGGATGGAAGTGAGCAATAGATTATATCTTTAAGCGAAGAACTTAAGTTGAAAAAGATGTAAGTTTATAAATATATGAGCACAACTTTAAGAAATGCATAGTAATTTTGCATAGATATGTATACACAGACCACGGATTATGCCGATGCAGGTAGTTTCATCTAGGCTAAATTTTGTATGTATTAACTCCTTGCTGAGTAGTTGGAAGTGACAGGTCTTACTCAGAATGGCCAAAACCACTTGTCAAGTACTGAGAAGGCTTAGCCTGCTGCACCTTCACAGATGATGGCAGAAGGCATGGAATTCCTGGGTCACAGGTGGACAGGTTATCACTCACAGCCTCAGATTTGCCGGAGTATCAGCATTTGTGCTGATGACGCAGGCTAAATGACCCCTACAGGTGTAGGAAATTTTGCAGCAGCAGAAGGATCTTGAGTTTAAGGAGCTCAAAGTTTTTTATAATGTATTTGTTTGACCCAAAGGTGACATTATCTTTATTAAAGTGGAAAGTAAAAAAACCTCTTTGTTTTAGACAGGACACTGTCTTTCAAGGCTTGTGTGCTATATACATCCTTGAAAAGGTGTTCAGAACAAAGCCAGTTAGTACTTTGCTTGCATGTTATCTAGAAATCTATGACTTGTTTCCTTAAGTAAGAGATAAAGAGATAGTAACTTGTCAAAAGAGAATTTTGGGATATTTTCCTCTCTATACATACACCACCAGCATATTCAGTCCCATATATGTGATCTGTTCTACATGGAAGATAGAAAGGGAAAGGGGAGAAATGTGTAACCTGAGCCACAGATTTATCAGTCGTTAATCTTTTAACACATTTACTTTTGTTATTTTCTCCGTATTTAGTGAGTTTGGATGACTGTGACCTGTCACTGTACACAGTGACTGACATTGGTTACTGGTGGTCTCCGTGGTTTATATATCTTATGATTGCTTCTTTCCATAAGACTCCCTCCTGGAGCATCACGTTAATTCCACCAAGATAGAAAATTTACCTTTGGCCAAGTGTAGGAATGGCTGTTGTTCCCGGGTTAGAAACAGGTAGATCTTGAACAAATGTGTATGTTAACATAACATTGAGAGTGTGTGTGCATGCGCGTATGTGTGTGTGTGTGTGTGTGCGCTCGGCATGCAATGAGGGGACCAAATAGTATTTATGTAAATATCTACTTTTTATTTTACCTATTGGACAAAATTTCTGCGTCTTCTCAAATTGAGCATATCTGAAGGGGAACTCCTTTTTTATTAATTTTTTAAAAGATTTATTTGGCAGAGAGTACAAGCAGGGGGAGCCAGAGGGAGAGGGAGAAGCAGGCTCCCCACTGAGCAGGGAGCCTATGATGTGATGCAGGGCTCAATGCCAGGACATTGGGATCATGACCTCAGCCCAAGGCAGACCCAGGCACCCCTAAAGGGGAATTCACCTGTTTTTGCTTTGATGTTAACAGTGTTGTTTTATGGGGAATAAATTTTAACATCCTCAAATCTCATTTTTTAAGTAATCACTTGGCAGTGTAATATGTCTTTGTCACTCTCACCCTGTATTTTGCACATCGTATACAGAAAGGCTGGCTCTCTACTCTCTCGAGGAGCTGTACACAGATTTAAGGAGAACATCTTGCCAAAATAGGGTTTTTCCCTTAATAGCTATGAAAAACACATAAATATTTAGTTTGAATATTAAAATTTCAAAAAAGTTATTCAAAATGATAGGTAACGTATTTTTTCATAGTAATCGGTATCAGTCTGCCTTCCCACCTTGTTTTCTGTTTTTCTGTTTAATGCCAGGAGAAAAAAGATCAACAATGAGCTTATGGAGTCCTTCAAAATCTATGGTAAAAGTCTTAACAAAGAAGAGTAGAACTCTGAAGCCATTTATGAGCTGAAAAAAAGTAAAAGGAAGTCTTTACTGATATGTTTATTGTTACCAAAGTTTTGGTTGATCATGTAAAGATAACTATTGAGTTTGACATTCGGAGGTGAAATAGAAATTTCTTTCCATTGCATGTTACCATGAGAACTTAACTACCTTTAATGAAAAGGAGCACTTGAGTATAGGTTGAGTATAGGTTCTGTGCTTGGAAAACGAGACCACTGGAAACTTAGTTTATATAAATATTGTGGTAAAACTTGGGATACAGAATTCATTATAAATTGTGGAATCTGTTTACTATTCATATTAAATATTAAATTGAGATACCTTAGGATAGATAACTCACTGAATTTAACAAACTAAGAAGTTGGAAATCAGTCTAAATTATATTAGGGAACGAAAAAAGTAATAGAACAGATAGGAGACAGAATGCTAGGCATTTCACTTAGGTTAGAAACGGTCTTTACAGTATCTTCGCTTGCTGGTTTGGCAGACAGCTTTGTTTGCCTTACCTTTATTTAGCTAACAACAGTAACTTGTTTTGATTTAGAGAACCTGGGACTATCCCAAGCCCAAAACTTTTAAGTCAAAGATTATCATTATCCAGGACCTTAGAAATTACTGGTTTAGGTAGGAGTGAGCACATATACAATTATATGGGGACTTGTGACAAGTTGCCTCCTCTTTCCTAAAGGATACAAGGAAGGGAAATTCTCTCTTCTTGTCTTTGTTATATAAATATCAGAATGTGATGTTTGAGTTATTGAACCCATCTTGTAAACATTAAAGTATAAGCCTGAGGGCAAAACCAGTAAGTTCATGATGGCAGAGTAGAAAAATGGAAAAAATATGGGTATTTGACATGACCTAACTAGTCTTGTAATTGCTGTAACTCTGGACTCCTTGTTAGGTGCTAATAAGCTTCATATTCTTTAAGACATTCTGAATTGAATTTACAGATTTTTTTGTATCTGAAAACATTCTGCTGAGGAAAATTATCTGGGACTAACTGGGATTAATCTGGGATTAAGAGTTTTACCCGTGAGGCGCCTGGGTGGCTCAGTGGGTTGAAGCCTCTGCCTTAGGCTCAGGTCAGGATCCCAGGGTGCTTGGGATCAAGCCCCGCATCGCATCGGGCTCTCTGCTCAGCGGGGAGCCTGCTTCCCTTCCTCTCTCTCTGCCTGCCTTTCTGCCTGATTGTGATCTCTGTCAAATAAGACCTTAAAAAAAAAAAAAAGAGTTTTACCCTTGATTGTTATTTACCCAACTTATAAATTTACTGTCTTCTTTTTTTTATATTGTGTTTAGTAGCTTAACAGTGATCTAGCTATATGACCTTCTTTGTGAATTAGATATTAAATATTGAAGGATTATTTACATACATATAGCTCTCCTTTATCTTTGAATATTAATGATCATTATTAGAAGTCTGTGTATGTTTTGGTGTTTTTGAAAGTGCATTTTTCCATGTCTTCCTTTTATTAATATAACTTTGTTTTTATTGTATGAATTGAAGTTCTCTAAGTATGATATGTCCAAAAAATTGTAGGAAAGAAATTGGAAATAAATTTATTATATGCCTTGAAAGCTCTTAGCCCAAGAAAGAGAGAAAGAGTAAGTTGTGCTGGGGCGCCTGGGTGGCTCAGTGGGTTGAAGCCTCTGCCTTCAGCTCAGGTCATGATCTCAGGGACCTGGGATTGAGCCCAGCAGGGAGCCTGCTTCCTCCTCTCTCTGCCTGCCTCTCTGCCTACTTGTGATCTCTGTCAAATAAATAAATAAATAAAATCTTAAAAAAAAAAAGAATAAGTTGTGCTTCAGATATATTTGATGTATGCTGTTTTCTTTGTGAATCCTTTTAAAAAATACTTCTTTTGCTTTTGCTAATAGAGTGGTACCTAGTTTCATTTTAAAGACTACCAAATAAAATAGAGGAAGACATTTTATTTTGAAAATGATCATATTTGAATATTATTTTGGTTTACATTTGAGTTTAAGATTAAGCAAAAGAAAAGTTGGGACCCTCTCCCCTCCAAAGATGAGGGTATTGTGCAATGATGATTGTTCCTTTTTTGTTTTTGTGTTTTAGCATTGGAGCTTTCAAAGTGAATAAAGGATTCCCCCCCCCTTTTTTTTTTTTTTTAAAGATTTTATTTATTTATTTGACAGACAGAAATCACAAGTAGGCAGAGAGGCAGGCAGAGAGAGGGGGAGGCAGGCTCGATCCCAGGACCCTGAGATCATGACCTGAGCCGAAGGCAGAGGCTTTAACCCACGGAGCCACCCAGGCGCCCCTAAAGGATTTTTCTTATGCTCAGGAAAGTGAAGTGGTGGGCTGTGTCTTATTGTTTCCTGTACTTTTTTCTCTTAGAGAGTTTATGGGGAGAAAGATTTGCTGAATCAAGGTGTAATACTACCATAACGGTACTCTAATTTAGGTTCCTCTTGACAGGTACATGAGTCACATGCTTTGATGTTGGAGCATATTACAAATCATAAAGAGAGTTGTAACCATAGATTAAAAAAACAAAAAACAAAAAACTGCATTATGGAATGTTAGAGCAGGAGGGTCAGGTTTCAGGCTAAATAATAAAGTTGGGACTGGATGTTAGGTTTCCTGACACCAGAGTTTCTATTTCCATATTCCCATGCTCAGTTATGCTCTCAGATTCTTCTCCCTCCCATCAGCCCCTTCACTACTTTCATTATACTGTTTTCCTCTGTCTTTTCATAGCTGATGTTTTAACTTTATAATTTCCTCTTCATGGAAATTTGTTTTTTAAAACCTAAAATGATTAAAACTTTGGCAGATGTAAAACCCATTAATACTGCTTAGATGTGATTCCCTTGAGAACTAATTTATAAAATTAAACCATCTGTTTCTTTATGAACCTGTTTAAGTAAAGAAAGTTAGGCTATGGTAAACCTTAGTCATGAGAGTCAAAGCTCTAAAACAGCGCAGAACCCCAAACCAGTGCCTCCTATAATCCCTAATACTAAGTAAAACATGTTCACAAATCTGTTTGCCAAAGCCAGAAATCTGGGCACATTTCACTTGGTCTCATACCTTTACTTACTTGTGACTTTTTTGACACTCATTCCCTTACCCCAGCTAAAGATATTCTGCAGCTTCTCTGACCAATGCTGTTTTTGAGGAGTACTGTTTATTTTTTAAGTGCCACAGGGTACAATCCAAGGTTCTTTGTGTGCTGTTAGTGCTTTTCCTGAGTGAGCCTGTGTCTGACTTGACTTTTTGCTTTCTGTCTGCTCTTACATGCTTCCCTTCAGTGCAGCTTAAGTCACTTACTCCCCTACCCCGTTTTGGATGATGGACTCCTTCTCTGTGCTCACACAAATGGATCTTGGTGCTTATTTCTTTATAACACTTATGTGAATTATTGTCTGTCGTCTGTCATTCCTATGGTTCTACAAGCCCTTTGAAGAGAACGGCTTTTTCCCCTTTCATTTCGATACCTGCATATTCAAGCATAGTACCTTGCAGTTGGTAAATGCTTAGTGACATTATTTTGGTCAAGTTACTTAATCTCTCTAAGCCTCTTTTCCTTATCTGTAAAATGAAGATAGTATGTTAGTCCCTACTCTAGAGCTGTGAGCCTGACATGAGATAATCCCGTAAAGGATTTAGCAGCAAAGTGCATGGAACATAGTAAATGCTTCATGTTAGCTTCGGTGGTGATATTGGTGAATACATTTGTAGGGTGTATTCTCATTTTTGTTTTTTTATTTTTTTACATGAATAGCACACACTGATTTGACATTACAAGAGACAAATTAAAAACTAATCCATTTGATATGCATAACTTTTTATAAATATTTTGTTTTCCTATTTGACAAGTTAGGGCTCTTGAGAATATCGTTGCTTGCTTCATTGCTAGCCATAATGGGTACTTTTACTACTTGACTTTTATATAGCTTTTGACATTGTTGGCTACTACCTCACCCTCCCCATCCCCAGCTTTACTGACATATAATTCACATAATATTTTGAATATTTAAAGTGATTAACATGCTGACTTGATACACTTAAATATTGGAAAATGATCATCACCATGGCCTTAGCTAACTCCCCCATAACATCACATAGTTACCATTCCCTTTTTGTGCTGAGACATTTAAGATTTACTCTCATAACAACTTTCAAGTAAATACTACACTACTGGTAAGTATAATCAAAATACTTGAGCCTTAGATTACTAGAACTTACCTATTAACTGGAAGTTTGTTCCCTTTGACCGGTATCTTCCCATTCCCCTGCCTACCACCTCCTGTGACTATCACTTTACTCTGTTTCTATGATTTTTTTTTCTTTGATTATGCATATAATACAGTATTTGTCTTTCACTGTCTGACTTATTTCACCTACCATAATGCCCTCAGTGTCAATCCACATTGTTGCAAATGGCAGGATTTCTTAGTTTTACTATGGCTGAATGGAATATTTCCATTGTGTCTGTGTGTGTGTGTGGTGTATATGCATTATGTGTGTATACACGCACACACAGTTTCTTCATATTTATCTGTCAGTGGACACTTAAGATTGTTTTCATGTCTTGGGTCTTGTAAATAATGGCGTTATGAACATGGGAGTATGGATATCTTTTTGAGTTAGTGTTTTCATTTTGATTGGATGTATTCCAGAAGTTGAATTGTTGAATCACATGGTAGTTCTATTTTTAATTTTTTGAGGCTCCTCTATTCTGTTTTCTTCCCCCCACCCATTCTGTTTTCCATAGTAACTATACCAGTTTACAATCCTACCACTAGTGTGTGAGGGTTCCCTTTTCTTCACATCATCACCACTGTTTATCACTTGTCTTTTTATTTTTTCTAGTTGCATGAAGAAATAATTGGCATACATCATTATATAAGTTTAAGGTATATACTATTATTGTTTGATTTGCGCATATTATGAAATGATTGCCACATTAGTTTTAGCTAACATCCTCCTTCTCATATGGATACATTAAAAAGGAAAGAAAAATCTCCTTTTGAAGAGAATTCTTAGGATTTACTCTGTTAACAGTTTTCCTGTACATCATATAGCACTGTTAACTATAGTCCTCACATTGTATATTACACTTCTAATACTTACATATGGGAATTTGTGCCTTTTGACCATCTTCTTCCAATTATCCCACCCCAACTCTGCTTCTGGTAATCACATGTCATTAAATGTGATTCCTTTTTCTATTATTATTATTATTTAGATTACACATACAAGTGAAGTCATAGTATTTCTCTTTCTCTGACTTATTTCACTTAGCATATGCCCTCATGTTTTTGCAAATGGTGGTATTTCCTCATTTTTTTATGGCTGAGTAATATTCCATTGTATATACATACCACAGCTTCTTTATCTGGTGATTTCTTGATGGACATTGAGGTTGTTACCATGTTTTAGTATTATAAATAATGTTGTTATGAACATGGGGGTGCAAATATCTTTTTGAGTTAGTGTTTTTGTTTTCTCTGGATACATTCCCAGAAGGGAATTTCTGGGTCATATGATAGTTCTATTCTTATGTTTTTAAGGATCCTCCATTCTGTTTTCCACAGTGGCTATGCCAGTTTACAGTCCCACCAGCAGCATACTCAGGTTCTGTTTTCTAAATATACTCACCAGTATTTGTTGTCTCATGTCTTTTTGACGATAGGCTTTCTAACAGGCATTACTTTTGTTTGTTTGTTTGTTTTTTGATGATGTCCATTCTAACAGGCATGAGGTGATATTCTCATTGTGGTTTTGATTTGTATTTCTCTAATGACTCATGATGTTGGCCAATTTTCACGTAGCTCTTGGCCTTTTGTATACCTTCTTGGGGAAAGAAATGTCTATTCAGGTTTTTTGCCCATTTTTTAAATTAGATTTTGTTTTGTTTTGTTTTGGCTTTTGAGTTGTGTGAGTTCTTGATATAATTTGGAGATTAACCCCTTATCAGATATATGGCACGATTATTTTTTCTCATTCTGTAGGTCATCTTTTTACTTTGTGGGTGGTTTCTTTTGCTATAGAAGCTTTTTAGTTTGATGTAGGCCCACTTATTTTTTGTTTTGTTGCTTGTACCTTACATGTCATAGCCAATCATTGCTAAGACCCATGTCAAAGACTTTTGTTCCTGTTTTTTCTTCTAGGGATTTCATGGTTTCAGGTCCTATATTTAAGTGTTAATCCATTTCAATTCAATTTTTGTGTGGTATAAGATGGGAGTCTAGTTTTATTGTTTTATATGTGAATATCCAATTTTCCCAGCACCATTTATTGAAGTGATTGTGTTTTCTACACTGAGTATTCTTGGCTCTCTTGTCAAATATTAGTTGACTGCATATGGTTGGGTTTATTTATGAGCTCTTGATTCTGTTAAAATGATCTATTTTTCTTTTTTTATGTCAGTACCATACTGATTCGATATTTAATATTATAGTATAGCTGGGAATTAGGAAATGTTCTGTCTCCTTTTTCTTTCTCAGGGTTGCTTTGGCTATTTGGTTTTTTTTGTGGTTTCATATACATTTTAAGATAGTTTTGTCTACTTCTATGAAAATGCCATTGGACTCTTGATAGGGATTGCATTGAATTTATGCGTAGCTTTTGATAGTATGAACATTTAACAATATTTTTCCAATCCATGAATATGGGATACCTTTCCATTTATTTGTCTTCCTCAATTTCTTTCAGTCTTGTAGTTTTCACGGGGGCATCTGGCTGGCTCAGTTGATAGAGTGCATAACTCTTGATCTCTCGGTCATGAGTTTGAGCCCTGTCTTGGGTGTAGAGATTACTTAAGTGAATCAGTCTTTTTTTTTTTTTTTTGTCTTTTTTTTTTTTTTTTAGTTTTATTTATTTGAGAGAGAAGAGTGAGAGAGTGTGCACAAGTGAGAGGGAGGGCCAGAGAAAGAGGGAGAAGGAGACTCCCTGCTGAGCAGGGAGCCTGATGTGGGGCTCAATCCCAGGACCACAGGATCATGATTTGAGCAGAAGGCAGATGCTTAACCAACTGAGCCACCAGGTGCCCCAAATAAAACTAGTCTTGTAGTTTTCAGAGTACAGATCTTTCAACTCCTTGGTTAAGTTTATTCCTAGTATTTTATTGAAGTTACTGTGGTATTATTTTCTTTATTTTTTAGATAATTCATTGTTAATATGTAGAAATGCTCTGATTGCATGTTAATTTTATATCCTGCAACTTTACTGAATTCATTGATTAGATCTAACAGTTTTTTGGTGGCCTCTTTAGAACTTTCTGTGTATAAAATTATGTCACCTACAAATGGAGATAGTTTTACCTCTTCCTTTCAAATTTTGATGCCTTTTCTTTCCTTTTCTTGGTTGAATTTTTTGGCAAGGAACTTTCAAGATCGTGTTGAATGACAGTGATGAGAGTGGGCAATTTTTTTTGTTCCTGATCTTAGAGGGAAAGCTTTTAACCTTTCATCATTCAATATGATAATAGCTTTGGGCTTATTATTTAAGGCCTTTTATTTTGTTGAAGTGTATTTTTTCTATATCTAATTTAAGAGTTTTTTTTTTTTTAATGAATGGATGTTGAATTTTTTCAGATGCCTTTTCTATGTCTTGACATATCATGGTATTTTTCTTTCATTCTTTCTTTTTTTTTTAAAAGATTTTATTTATTTATTTGACAGAGAGATCACAAGTAGGCAGAGAGGCAGGCAGAGAGAGAGGAGGAAGCAGGCTTCCCGCTGAGCAGAGAGCCTGATGCAGGGCTCGATCCCAGGACCCTGGGATCATGACCTGAGCTGAAGGCAGAGGATTAACCCACTGAGCCACCCAGGCGCCCCTTTTTCTTTCATTCTATTAATGTGATGAATCAAGGTGATTTATTTATGTATGTTAAAACATACTTGCATCCAGGATATGTATTTCTCTTGACCATGATGAGTGATCCTTTGAATGTGCTGGTGAATTCAATTTGCTGGCATTTTATTGAGAATTTTTGCATGGGCATTTATTAGGGATGTTGGTCTGTCACTTTTTTTGGTACAGTTCTTTTCTGGTTTTAGTATTAGGGTACTGCTGGTCTTGTAAAATGGAGTTCAGAGCATTCTGTATTTGATTTTTTGGAAGACTTTGAGAAGCATGTATTGATTTTTCTTGAAAAGTTGTGTAAAATTCATGAGTGAAACCATCTGGTCCTGGTCTTGTCTTTGTTGGAGATTTTTTATTAAATCTCCTTACTAGTAATTGGTTTATTGAGACTATTTTTTCCTGATCCAGTCTTTGTGTGTTTCTAAGAATTTTTCCATTTCTTCTAGGTTGTCCAGTTTAGTGGCATGTAGTTGTTCTTAGTAATTAAGCCTCTTATGATTCTTTGTATTTATGTGGTATACATTATAGTATTTCCTTTTTTATTTATAATTTTCTTGATTAGGGTCCTCATTTTTTCATTGGTTATTATACCAAAAGTTTTGTCAATTTTACTTTTTCAAAGAACCAACTCTTAGTTTGGTTAATATTTTCTACTATTTTCCTGTTCTTGATTTCATTTTTTTCTGCTCTCATCTTTACTATTCATTCCTTCTGCTAACTTCACACTGTTTATTCTTTTCCTGGTACTTTAAGGTGTAGAATTACCTTGTTTATTTGGTATCTTTCTTACTTGTTAATATAGTGGTTATTGCTGTGAATTTCCCTTTTAGAACTGCTTTTGCTGCATTCCATAGATTTAGGTAGGTTGTGTTTCATTTACATTTGTTTGAAGATACTTTGTTATTTTACCTTTTATTTATTTTTTTGAAACATTGGTTGTTCAGTAGAATGTTGTTTAATTTCCATATAATTGTGAAATTTTCAGTTTTCCTCTTGTTATTGATTTCCAGTTTCATACCATCATGGCCAGAGAAGATACTTAATATGATTTCAGTCTTCTTGAATTTGCTAAGACTTTTTTTTTTTTTTAAATGGCCTAATATATGATATATCCTAGTAAATGTTCCGTGTGTCCTTGAGAAGAATGTGTAGCCTGCTGTTATCAGATAGAATATTCTGTATATGGTTGTTAGCTTCATTTGGTCTACAGTGTTTTCCAAATCCACTGTTTTCTTACTGACTCTCTGGGTGGATGATGTATCCATTGTTGACTATGGTATATTAAAGTCCCCAATTATTATTGTATTTGTGTTTATTTTTTTCTTTTATCCCTGTCAGTTTTTTCTTTAAGTAGGTGCTCTCTTATTGAGCATATTGGGCATATAAATATTTGTAAGTGTTACATGTTTTTGGTTTATTGAACACTTTAGCATCATATAGCGATCTTCTTTATCATTGTATACTGTTGTTAAAGTCCACTTTCTAAAACAAGTGTAGCTAACCCTGCTCCCCCCCCCATTTGCTTATATATCTTTTTTTCATTCCTTTACTCTTCGTCTCTGTGTGTCTTTAAATGAGTCTCTTATATAGGCAACATATTATTGTACCTTGTTTTTTTTTTTTTTTAATCTATTAGCTATCCTCTGTCTTTTGAGTGGAAAATTTAGCTTGCTTTCATTTAAAGTAATTATTGATAAGTAAGGGCTTATTATTGCCATTTGTTAATCGTTCTCTGGTTTTGTAGATCCATTCTTCCTTGTTTATTATCATGGTGTCTTTTTCTGTGTTTATTGTTTTGTGGTGTTGGTATGCTCTGAGTTATTTATCATGTTCTTTTGTGTAATTACTATAGATTTTTCCCTTGTGGTTACTTTGACACGTACATAGAATATCTTAAAATTTTGGCACACTATTTTAAACTAGAAACAACCCAATTTCAATAAAATTCTTAAGCTTTACACTTTCACTTCTCCCTCTCACATTTAGGTTACTGATTTTACAATTTACAGACTTTTTTATACTGTGTAACTGATAACAGATTATCCTAATTATGGTTGTTTTTACTCTTTAAAAAAAAAAATTCAGGGGCATCTGGGTGGCTCAGTGGATTAAAGCCTCTGCCTTCAGCTCAGGTCATGATCTCAGAGTTCTGGAATCGAGCCCCACATAGGGCTCTCTGCTCAGCAGGGAGCCTGCTTCCCCTCTCTCTCTGCCTGCCTCTCTGCCTACTTGTGATCTCTCTCTCTGTCAAATAAATAAATAAAATCTTTAAAAAAATTTCAAACTAGAGTTGTAAATGAATTATGAATTACCCTATTATAGAATCCAACTTTGACTATTTGTTTACCATTACCATGCCATCTCATATTTTTATGATGTTGATTAGCATCTTTTAATTTCTACTCAAAGTATTCCTTTAACATTTCTTGTAAGACACTTCTAGTGGTAATGAATTTCTTAAGCTTTTGGTTTTTGGGAAAGTCTTTATCTCTTCATTTTAGAAGGATAGCTTTGCAAGGTAATATATTTTGGGGTGAGTTAGGTTTTTTTTTTTTGTTTTGTTTTTTGTTTTTTTATTCCTTCAAAACTTTGAATTTGTCATCCCATTCTCTTCTGGTTTGAAAAGTTTGTGTTAGAAATCCACCTATGGTCGTATGGGGGTTCTCATGTATATAATCTCTTTTTCTGCTTTTAAAATTGTCTTTGACTTTAAACCATTTAATTAAAACATGTCTAGGTTTAGCTGTATGTGGATCTAAACCTATTTGGGATCCTTTCAGACTCTTATATCTAGATGTCTACTTCTCTTCCCGCGTTTGGGAAATTTTCAGCCACTGTTTCTTTCTTTCTTTTTTTTTTTTTTTTTTAAAGATTTTATTTATTTATTTGATTGACAGAGCACGAGCTGGGAGAGAGGCAGAAGTGGAGGGAGAGGGACAAGCAGACTCCCTACTGAGCATGGAGTCTGATGTAGGGCTCGGCCCCAGAACCCTGAGATCATGATTTGATCTGAAGTCAGATGCTTAACTGAGCCACCCAGGTGCTCCCCCACGCCCACTATTGTTGTAAATGCACTTTATGTCTTTTTCTCTTTCTCTTATCGTTATGGAGTTTTCATAGTGCATATTTTTTTTTTAAAGATTTTATTTATTTATTTGGCAGAGAGAGATCACAAGTAGATGGAGAGGCAGGCAGAGAGAGAGAGAGAGGGAAGCAGGCTCCCTGCTGAGAAGAGAGCCTGATGCGGGACTCGATCCCAGGACCCTGAGATCATGACCTGAGCCGAAGGCAGCGGCTTAACCCACTGAGCCACCCAGGTTCCCCTTCATAGTGCATATTATTCTTCCCATTGTGTCTCATAATTCCTGCAGTCTTTCTTCACTTTTAAAATTCTTTTTGCTCCTTTGAGTGGATAATTTCAATTATCCTATCTTCCTTCTTATTTGTTTTTCTGTATGGTCGAGTCTGCTTTTGAAGCTCTCTATTGAATTGTTCAGTTTTGTGTTTTTGAGCTCTAGGATTTTTTTTAATTGTTACTCTGTCAAACTTCTTGTTTAGTTTGTGCATTGTTTCCCTAATTTGTTTAGTTATTTGTCTGTTCTTGTAGTTCACTAAACTTTCCTTATTTGTCAGAGAAAAGGGAAAGAGAGAGAAAGGGAGAGAGGAAGAGAGAAAAAGAAAGAAAGAGAAAGAATGACCATGAGTGGGGTTAGGGACAGAGGGAGAAGTATACTCCCCACTAAGCAGGGAGCCCAGTGTGGAGCTTGATCCCGGGACTCTGGGGTCATGACCTGAGCTAGTTCACTAAACTTTTAAAAGAGATTTATTTTGAATTATTTGACTGTTACAGACCTGTTTCTTTGGGATCAGTTACTAGAACTTTATTGTTTTCTTTGGTACTATCATATTTACTTGATTTTTTGTGATCCTTTTTTTCCTTGTATTGGTGTCTGTATATGTGAGTAAGTGGTGTCCTTTTCCAGACTTTGCAGGTTTGCTTTGACCAAGATATCTCTTCACCAGTCAGCTTAGTTTGAGATTTTGGACCTCTCTACTGGTAATGGCCTTGGGCAGGGGGGCCTCCTGTTTGGGTATATTTTTTGGGTGAAGCATCTGTTGATTTTTGGAGTCAGGGGTGGATGGGTGTGCCACTGGCTGAGAACAGCTAGATAGGACTACTGGCTTGGTTCTCTGCCCAAGTGAGGCTGTAGGATGGGTTTTGTGGTTTCCTGGATTCTCTGGTCAGGCTTATTAAGCATTCTGTCATGGGTACTAAACAATATGTGAGGCTGTGGATTAGCTTCTCTGTTCTGTTGGGACAGCAGGACCAGACTCCAGGCCTGTATGGCTTGTTATTTTGAGTACCCAAATCAGGCAACAGTGTGCACTGAATATCCTGGTCAGGTGAGACCACCAGTTTTGTTCTACAGATAGGGAAGCCATGAGTTGTGCTCTCTGTAAACAGGCTTGTTGGATGGGCTGGCTCCATAGCTTTCTGTGTGCTCTGGTAAGTTTCCTTGTTTGGCAGGATGAAGGATGTATTCAGGAATAAGTAGGGCTGTGAGTTTGATTGCTGGCTTGGGTGCAGCGGAAAAGTTCCAAGGCTACTAATGCTCTTCTTTTTTGGTCTTGACTCGAGCCTATCTGTGCTCTAGGTACCCTGGCAGAACACAGCCACTGGCTTTGCTCTGGGGGATTAGCTCTCCTCTGCCTCTCCACTCAAGAGTTTCTGGGTTATATTGCTTTCAGGTGTTCTTACCAGCCCTTCCTGTCAGATGGGATTGGGGGGGACGGGTCCATACTCTGCAGTAGGTGGGGCTATGTCTCTGACTCCTGCCTGAACAGGAGTGGGAGGGCCCACTTCAAGCAACTCTCAGATTTTCTCAAATAAGTTCTCTGGTGAAGAAAGTCATGATTTACCGTGGTTGGGTATGACTAAACTCTTCTGCAAATGCCCAGGCTCTAGAAATGGCAGAGTTCCTCATTTGGGGACTGAATTAGACAGAAACTGTACTTTGCCAATTCCTCAAACTGTGCCACCAAACTTGGTTTGCAAATGAATAAAACTACTGGTTGGGCTCTGTAGGTGGGAACTTTGTCCACTGACACCCTATTGCTGGTCATTGAAAGTCTGTACTCCTTCTCCATCTCAATCAGACTCCCAATGGTTGAGTCTCACAGATTCTCCTGTGATCCCTGTGGTGTTAAACCACACTGGGGGTTCCCACAAAGAGACCCACAGTGTTGGCAGTCTGGATGTCACCCCTGGGCTGTCTCTTCCCATTGGAGGAACTGTAGGCTCAGGAGAGACCTTTCAGCGTGGTGTGTGCTGGGGGAGGGGCAGTGTGGATAGCATGTAGATGTTCCTTTTACCCTTTGAATGCAGTCTGTTTGGTATTGTGGTGCACAAAGGTACCTAGCTTCACTCCTGAGTACTGGGTTTCCCTCGGTGGGATCCTGTCCATGAAAAGTTGTTAGTTCTTGTGAGGAGAAGTGAAGTCGGAATCATCTCTATCACCATCTTGGTGACATCAGTGCACCTAGTTTTCTTTTAGTGTCCTTATCTGCTTTGGTATTAGGTAATTCTGGTTTTCTAAAATGAGTTCGGGAGGGTTTGGTAACTTGTGTGTTTCTAGGATTTATACTTTTTTTCTCTAGGTTATCCGGTTTGTTGGCATGTACGTGTTCAATAGTAGTCTGTATGACCCTGTGTATTTCTGTTATCAGTTATAATGCCTACTCTTTCACTTCTGATTTCACTTATTTGAACTTTTCCATTAACCTAGGTAAGGTTTTGTCTATTCTATTTATTTTTTTCAGAAAACTAGCTCGTAGTTTCATTAATCTTTTTGTTGTTTTAGTGATCTCTGTCATTTAGTCAGTTCTGCTCTTTATTCACTTCCTTCTGCTAACTCTGACCTTGTTTTGTTTTTTCTCCCCTCTCGTTTTTGTTTTTTGCTTTTCTTCTTGAGGTGTAATGTTAGGTTGTTTATTTGAGATCTTTATATTTTATTAATATACGTTTATCACTATAAACTTTCCTTTTAAAACTTTTTGCAACATCCCTAGGTTTTGGTATGTTGTCTTTATGTTTTCTTTGGTTTCAAGACCTTTTTTTTGATTTTCTATTTTGATTTTTTCTTTGGCTCATTGGTGGTTGTTTAATTTTCACATGTGCAAAATTTTCAGCTCCTATTATTTAATTTTAGCTTCACTACATGTGTTCAGAAAAAAATATTTGGTATGATTTCAATCTTAAATTTGTTAAGGTGGCTTTTTTTTTTGTGGCCTATCATATGATCTATCTTGGAGAATGTTCCATGCATACTTGTGAAAAATATGTATTCTGCTGCATAGAATATTCCATATATATATCTGTTAGGGTCATTGGATGTAAAGTATAGCTCAAGTCCAGTCCTTCCTTGTTGATTTTTTTTTCTGTATGGATTATCTATCCATTGTTCAAAGTGGGATATTGAAATTCCCTGCTATTGTTGTATATTTCTCTCTTCAGATCTGTTAGTGTTTGCTTCATATATTTAAGTCTTCCCATGTTGGCTCCTTAAATATTTATGATTGTTATATTTACTTGTTGAATTGATCCCTTTATAGGATGAGGGGAAAGAAGATGAGAATGATGACTCCATGTTTTGGTTAAAGGGGCCTTCTATATACTGTAATGGGAATTGGAAGGAAGATAATAGTTCAGTTTTGAGAATGTATGAGATGCCTGTGTGAAGTCTAAATGGAAATGTTTGAGAGGCAGTCCAGAATGTATGAATATGGACCTCTGATCTGGGCTGAAGATAAAATGGATTTGGAAATTATGAGCATAAATAGGAATTAAGTTTGTGTTGCTGGCTGAAAAATCACCCAACCAGAACATACACAGGGAAAGTAGAAAAACTAATGCAAACCCTAAGTGTTACCAATATTTTAGCCCTACGGAAGGCAAGCTTGCAAAAGAGACCACAACTGCGCTGCTAGAGAGTTAGAAATCCAGCAGATTTTACATGTCTCTTCCTCAAAAAGAGAGATCAACAATGACAAATGGTGATTACTGAGAAGCTAAATAAAAACTGTAGAGTCTTTTGGATTTAGTGAGAGCAGTTTAACTGCAGTGTTAGGGGGGAAATGAGAATGTAGTAGGCTAATGAATGAGTGGGTACTGAGGAGGTGGAAAGAGTCAACACTTTATCGAGCAGTTGTGCTGTGAATGAGTGGAGTTAAGTGGGTGATGGCTGGAGAAGAGGCTGGAATGGAAAGAGAAAATAACTTGTGTAGAGTTAGGTAGCTGAGAAGGTAGGAGGAAGGAATAGGACATCAGGTGGAATTAGTTTGGCACAGAAATGTGATCGTTCTTAGGGCTGTTCACCTGTTTGGTTTTCTTCCATGCATATGATGGGAACTCAGACATGGCCACATGATTTACTTTGGACAGTGAAAATGTGAGCTGATGTGTTTTGCTTCAGTTCTAGGCAGAAGCTTGAGGTGTCACTACATGCTTGCCATTCTCTTTGCCTCTGGCATGGTAATGGGGAATGTTTGATGCAGTGGGTGCTGTGACAACCTGGGTCCCTGTTAACTAGGATGAGCAGAATCTCTCTGCCAACCCATGAGGTGGGGAAATACAGCCTTTTTTTTTTTTTTTTTTTTTTTTTCTAATACTGAGAACTGGAGCTCTTAGAGTATTGTAATATAAGCTATTTGGATTGTTACATGGAGTATCGACATCTTACATTTTGATAGGAATGGATAAAAGAAGGGGTAGAGATACAGATATATTTTCTCTATGAAATGGGAAGTAGGAATAATCTGGTAGGACTGGTAAATTTAGGACAGAGATGCAATTGTAAATAGCTAGGAGAGGTAACTATATTTAGAAAACAAAGAAGCATTGTTAAATCATAGGACGCACCATTTAAGTTTGGAAATTATGTGTTTGATACAATTCTTATTTGATTTTTCTTGTTTTCCTCTAGCTGAGCTCAGAAAGAGGGCTATAGGGACAAGAAATCTAGGTAGTTGGATTGATTCAGGGTGGGAGGCTTCCAGGTGGGTGAGCCAGAGAGAATGGAAAGGAAAGTTGAAGATCTGATATAGAGTGAATAATGTGGAAAATAAAGACGGTTAGGTGCTGATAGGGGAAAGAAGAAAGATCCCATGGGAATGGAAGGATAGGTATGTTGTGGGGGCAACAAGAGTGAAAGAACTGGAAGGGTACATTTTTGTCATTAACTAGCTTGTGGTGAATGTAGTACCAGATGAGAACTTGCTGGTCTGTGGCTGAAGTGGACTTGAGGTTAATAATATTATTAGAAATGGTGAGTATAGGAGCCGAAAGCTAGAGTGTAAGATGTTTACGTGGACTTTTTTACTACTGAGGAGAATGGGAGGAGGAAGGGTGGTGACCTGGAATTAATTAGGTGACAGTGACTAAAGCAAGTAGAGAATGTTAAATTTTGAAGGTATGATTTATAAAGGAGCAGGAGTTTTTATGTGAAGGTATGGAACTAAGAGGTTGCTAACTCTATCCTTGCATCCTCTGTGAAAGTTAAGAAGAATGAAGTTTCCATATTAGTAGCTCTAGGGGTTCTAGCAAAGACATTAAGGACACATTCATCACAGATACAGAAGATGGAAGGAATTAGTTGTGATTGTGACAATTTTACATAATACCTTTTCCTTTGATTAGGTGATGGGATTGTAGTCTTAAAAGGAGAAATTGTTAGGCAGTTAATAGTAACCTTCATTTCTCTTGTATCTCACTTCCAAGGTCTCAGACCAATTTCCTAAAGTTCGGACATTTTTATGAATAAGATAAACTTTTTCATGTTTGCAGTATTTCATAGATGTGTGGAATATTGCTTCTGATTAAGCGATCTTATAGAAATTGGGCAACATTTGATCTTCTGCAAATGGCAGCCTTTTCTTTAACAAGAACAACTTCAGCTAAATTCCTTACAGACTGTTTCAGCTGTGGATCATTGTACGATCTGTAAGCCAGTCTGAATTCATAATAATTCATAGTTCTCTGATAAAAAATATATCAATAATGCATGATTTCTGGATATAAAGGGTCAAAACCATTAAAAAGTAGACTTCAGGATCAAATTTTAAGTAAGCTTTTGTACCTAAGGAAAAAACAAAAACAGCAGCAATAACAAGTAGGCAGGAGACTGTGGTTTCAGAAATTTTGAAGATTAAAAACTCTTCCCAGGATTTTCTTATAACCAGGGGTGTCATTACAGAATTACCGGGTGAAGTACTACAATGATTTCCCATTTGTCTCATGATTTTGTTCTGCGATGTTATCATTTGTAGATTGGGTATAAAATATCCCGTTTTAGAATAATCTTATCTCTTAGATAATAATAGAACTGTGTTGCGATTTATCTTTCCATTATTCTTGTCTCCTATTAAGATGAATAATCTACTATGAGTGTTAAGAAATACCATATCAATACAAAGATGGTTTGTGAGTATATTAGTTTTCAATAAGTGTATAACAAATTAGTGCAAATTTAGTGACTTAAAATAATACTCTTTTTTTGAATTTCATAGTTTCTATAGTTTGAAAATCTAGGCATGGTATAGGTAGGTTTTCTGTTCACGGTGTCACAAGACTGAAATTAAGGTGTGACTGGGCTGCATTCCCATCTGAATCTCTAGGCCCTCTTCCCGGACTCATTCAGTTGTTGGCAGAATTCAGTTTCTGGCAGTTGTAGGACCGAGTTCTTTATTTTCTTGCTAGCTATGTACTTTCAGCTCTGAGAGGCACCCTCATGTCCTAGTCATTTGGGCCCCTCCATAGACCGTTCAAGACATGACTGTTTGCTTTCTTCTAGGCCAGTAGGAACACCTTTTTGATGCTTTGCTTTCTTCTAAAATGCTCACCTGATTAGCTCAGGCCCACCCAATGTAATCTCCCTTTTGAGTAACTCTAAGTTAGCTTGTTAAGGGGCTTTACATCTGTATATCTTTGCCATCTAAGGTAACATAATTATGGGAGTGCTCTTGTGTCACATTCACAGGTGTTATCTGTAGTCAAGGAAGGAAGTTACATAAAGGTGTGGGTCATTAGGGTTTATTTTAGATTTCTGTCTACTAAACCAGGCAAACTTGCACTTTTAGATTTTTATATACTTCTAAATGGTGGCCTCAGAAGTCAACAAAACAAGTATGATAGTGTATAGGATAACATTTAATATAAGACATTTAAAAATGGCTATAAAATTAAATTGTTAATATTGTGTATCAGTCAGGATTTAGTCAGAGAAGTAGAACCATGAGAAGATGAATGTATTTGTATATGCATGTATGTTTGGATCTATGTTTCTTGCAGAGATTTGACCTTCTGCAATAGTGGGAGCTGATTAAATAGTCTCTGCAAGGATATTGTTTGCATGTTTGATGCTGGAGCTTGTGGTCCAAGGGAAGTTGGGTCTATAGCTATAAGTTGGGGAAAAAGAAGAACAAGCCTGTGTTCTTCTTGGAGTGAAACCATCCTCAGAGTGATTTTTCAAGCTCATAGTTTGGAAATTGCACAGTACTGAGAAAGTATTTATTTATAAAAAAAATAGTTGGAAATCAGAATTACTTTAAACAGCTCACCTATCTTGCAGGCTCAGAATACTACTAAATGGTTAAAGAAGTTTGGAAGGATAATAGACATTTTCTTCTTCACAGGGAAGACTAACAGTTAAAATTTAAAAATTTTCAGTCCATCTAAAACTTGTTAGGTGAAATACATTTTAAAAATACATTTTCTTATATAAGAGCTTTAGAGAAATTATAGGACAAACCACTATTCTTCTATCAGATGTTTACTTGCAGTTTTTAAAGAGAAAAATCATTTATTTTGAACATTAAGCTGAGCTTTTTTTCATTTTTATGCTAAATATTTTATCTTTGTAACCCTCATAGCAGTAGACCCTGCATTTTCAAATTGAATAATATTATAGAGAATATTGGAAAGATACTTAAGTTGGGATGGCCATATTGTTTTTGAGCTAACATTTTTCTATCAGCTAAAATACAAAATTTAAAAAATGATTACTTGGTGGTTGGGTTATGGACATTGGGGAAGGTATGTGCTATGGTGAGTGCTGTGAAGTGTGTAAACCTGGCGATTCACAGACCTGTACCCCGGGGCTAATAATACATTATATGTCAATAGAAAATTTAAAAAAAATGAAAACTTGTCTCATTTGAAATATTCACCTTACCTTCATTCAGCTGCCAACAGACTGGTATTACAATAAAGTAAATTATCCATTGTCTACATTTTTATTACTAAATCTGAATAGTGTAGAATTTAAAGATAATAACCTACATAAAATTGACAGTTTTTATGGTATTATCCTATACTGTTTTGAAAGATGTATACATCTTTTTATTAACTACTTTTGTTTGTGCATATACAATGCCCACCTGAACATATTTGTCAACAGTTTTTAGAGAGCTATTTCTTGTGTTACTTTCCTACTGTAGCTTTCACATTCTTATCAGATTTTATTATATTTTTTCCTAAATTCTTTGATGGTGTGCCAGAGCTGCTGATCACATTATTTTTTCCTTCTTTATAGACACAAGCTGAACTACATTTCCCAGGCTCCTCTACATTTATTTCAGGGCTGTGAGACAAAGCTCTGGGCAGTGAAATGGGAATGGAAATGATGCGTGTCAGCTTGACCAGACTCCTGAAGATTTCTCCCAGGCTTGCACTGATTGTCCACTGTTCAGAGGACTCATCTGCATTGCACCACCAGCTTCCCTGTGAAGGGTCTGTGTTAGTGTGCCACTGAGATTAGGAAGGTAGAAAAGGTGAGAGCCCACCATTCTTCAGAAATAGTTGAGGCAGATTCACAGGCAGAGAAAAGGTTTCAGAGAAGTCCAGAATGACCACTCTATTGGTTTCCTGTTGTTGCTGTAACAAATAATCATCAACTTAGTGGCTTAAATAACACAAATGTATTATCTTATAGTTCTGGAGATCAGAAGTTCAAAATCAGTCTCACTAGGCTAAAGTCAAAGTGTCTGCAGGGCTGACTCCTTTGGTGAGCTCAGAGGAGAGAATCCATTTCCTTGTCTTTTTCACCTTTACTTGAAATCTTCATGAACTCTAACTTGCATCACTCCAGATTCCTTGCATCCTTGCATTCGTTGATGATCCTCTTGTCTCCCCCTTATAAAACCTAATGGTGTGACCTTTTGCAATAGTGGGGATTTGGCCAATGTAGGATAAACTCCCTATTTCAAGAAACTTTATTTAGTAACACCTGCACAGTCCTTTTACCATGTAAGGTAACATGTTCCAAGTTTCTGGGAATTAGGACATGAACATGGCAGGGGGTGCTTTGTTTAGTCTGTCACAACTACCCACTTGACTGATGCAGACCCAGATACTTGGCGGAAGCCTTTAAGAAATCTAAGAATTCCAGGTGAGCTCTTGACAGTCCCCTGCATTGGTGCTGCACATCGCTATCCGTGGTAGCTTTCCTTAAACCTTCATTTTCTCTGTACTTCCAACGGTACTCTAAGCTGCTTCTAATTCCCTGTGTTAAATACCTTCATACTTGGAACACATGGAATGGGTTCTGTTTTCCTAATGGAACCCTGATACAGAGCTTTTCTGTATGACTTTTGGCAATGTAAAGAGTGGCTGGAAAGCCATGTGTTGCGGATGGCAGAGGAGCTATGATCCTTGGTGTCTGACTGCAAGAGAGTCTCCCTGTTGTCCTGAGTTCTTCTCTGGACTCTAATATAGATACAAGTCACGAAAATTTGGGCTCTATTTGGCGCTACAATACTATAGCTTCATTTACTCTTCCTGATAGAGATGTTTGTTGAAAACTGAATACAAAAATCTGAACTGTTTCTGTGTATTTTAAATACAGCTAATTTAGAGTAGTACATTTTCCTTGTATTTGCATTTATGAATGTATTGTACAGAGAAAACAGCCTCAACATACATGCCCATCATTTATTAAAAAATCTGTCTCATCTGCTGAACTAACTCACTGGTTTGCATTCTCAGTTTCTTCTTTGGACTACATTATAGCTGATGGTACTGCTTGCCTGTTTATAATGGTGCCCTTGTACAGTATTCTTTTTTTCAGTGTCTAGACTAGAGCAGATAATTCAGTAGCTCTTCTTTACTAGTACCTCCCTCTTTTATGTGGGATGCAGCAGTTTGATTTCCAGCATATTTTCATTTGTCTTATTCAAAATGTTGTTTCTTTTGCTTGAGAAGCAAATCTCAAGTGGTGTTTTGAGGAACACGGCTTTAAAACCATAGTATCATCTCATTTATTCTTCATAGGATGATTTTGAATAGGTGGTATGTTACCATTTTAAGATACAAGAAACTAAGTTCACAGATTTTTGTCCCATGAAAACAGGGTGGGTAGGGGAAAGAGCTGGACCTCAAACACTGATCTTCTGACTTTAAGTTCATTTTTTTTTTTTCCATCAGATATGCCTCAGAGTGAGTATTCATGCATATTTGCTTCCCTGGAGTTATAGGAGACACATATTTCTAGAAGTTGTTAGATGCATCATATTTTTTTTTCAATTTGTATTATGTTCTCTGTTGGTTTTCACTTAGTATTGGCTACCAGGAGGGGCTTTTATTGAATGTGCTCTTGGATAAGACAGTGTTGCAGCCAAATGGGAATTTATAACAAAGGTTCTCATCATAGTTCTTTTAACTCTTCACTCTGTCTTCTTGGTTAAGCCAATCTTTTTTTTTTTTTTTTAATTTATTTAAATTCAATTAGCCAACACGTAGTACATCCGTAGTTTCAGATGTAGAGTTCAATAATTCATCAGTTGCATGTACTGGGTGTTATACACACAACTGATGAATTATTGAACTCTACATCTGAAATGTAGATCATCACATCATGTACCCTCTTTAATGCCCATCCCCCAATTACACATCCCCCCCACCTCTCCTCCAGCAACCCTTGGTTTGTTTCCTATAGTTAAGAGTCTCTTATGCTTCGTCTCCCTCTGATGACTTTCCATTCAGTTTTTCCTCCCTTCCCCTATGATCCTCTGTGCTGTTATATTCCATATATGAGTGAAACCATATGATAGTTGTCTTTCTCTGATTGACCCATTGTGTGTGTGTGTGTGTGTGTGTGTGTGTGTGTGTGTAGAGAGATACATCACATATATCTATATATCTGTATCACATCTTTATCTGTTTTTCTGTTGATGGACATCTCGGCTCTTCCCACAATTTGGCTATTGTGGACATTGCTTCTATAAACACTGGGGTGCAGGTGTCCCTTCAGATCACTACATTTGTGTCTTTGGGGTAAATACCCAGGAGTGCAATTGCTGGGTCATAGGGTAGCTCTATTTTTAACTTCTTGAGAAACCTCCAGACTGTTTTCCAGAGAAACTACTCTGTCTTTTTAGGTCATGATAACTTCTGTCAGTTAAAAAAAGAATTAAAATTGAGCTAGATGAAGGGAGGCTTTCAAATTTCACATCTTGTCAATCCTTTTAATGAAAGAATTGGAACATATTTAAGGGCAGTAAGGAAGGCTTTTTTTTTTTTTTCAAAAGAGTACTGAAGTTAGTACTTTTTTCCAATTAAAAAAATCCCCTAATTTAATGTTTTTGTTTTGTTTTGTCTTAAGATTTTATTTATTTGACAGTACAAGCAAAGGGAGCAGCAGTGGGAGAGGGAGAAGCAGGCTTCTCACTCATTGGGAAGCCCAGTTGGGATGTGGGGCTTCCTCCCAGGACCCTGGGATGATGACCTGGGCTGAAGTCAGGTGCTTAACCGATTGAGCCATGCAGGCGCCCCCTAACTTACTGTTTCTGTACTTAGACACTATTGATTACTCTCTAGGGGTATCATAACACATTTTAAAATTCTTTTCTCAAATACTAGCATAACATCCTTTGTATTTATCTTTGGGTCTCTCGTGGAACTTAATCTAGTATTTTTCCCAGAATAGGTGCTTGCTTAAATATTTAATACTCAAAATAGTAGGAAGCATTTCTTAAGTATACAAGGTCCCCTTAACTGAAATTAAATAGGACTGAGAAAGAGGCTGGTTTATGAATCTGAAGTGAGGAAAAGTATTTCATAGAAGTAAAAAACGAATTATCCATAAAAAATTAAATCAAAATTATGAAAATTCATTCAGCTGATCATGTGTTTAAAATTCAGTGTTTAATTCCAAGTAGTGAAAATTTGTTGGAATAATAATGGATGTATAAATGCTGATATTTTTTGGTGTGATTTTTCTCAGTAAAATTGTGTGATAGCATGATAGGACATTTTCAGTTAATGTTTGACTTTTGGAGTATGATTTTGGAGGTCACTTTCACAAAATATTTTCAGGTTTATCAGTTTTCTCAGGGGCATCTCTGTTATTTGATATTCATATTCTTTTTGATGTACTTAATGTCATCATCCTTATTGGTTTTTCTCTTATATGTTGATTATTATAATTCTGACATGTCCTCATGTGTCAATGATTTTGCATATCATTTGAGTAGTTCTTATGCATCAATTTTTAAAAATCAACTTGATGAAATTCTTTGCTGTTACTAAGATTGTGGTCAAAAGTAACCAAAATGCCACAAAAGATTCTGATCAAAAAGTAGTGTGACATGGTGTGTTGGGATATATGCTGGGGGGAAATGAGGATGGATGTCTGCACAGGGACTACTTTTAGAAGTGGTTGGTTCGTTATTGAATGTAACATAAATAAACAAATTGCCTCTCTATGCATCTTTGTATTTGTGTGTGCACATGTTGAATACTTAGGTAAGGAACATCTCTTGTTGCATATGCAGGACTGAAGACTGCTATGAAATTGCTGAGTCCAGTGGCTTGTATTAGGTTGCCAGTAAGAAAGGACAACTTAAAGAGCACGTGGTACCTATTATTTTTGTCCTCTGTAGGCCTCCCCTTTCTTCCGTCCTTCTTTGTTTTCATCTTTACACCCTTCTTTTTTTTTTTTTTAAGATTTTATTTATTTATTTGACTGAGAGAGATCACAAGTAGGCAGAGAGAGAGAGAGAGAAGGAAACAGGCTCCCCACTGAGCAGAGCCCGATGTGAGACTCGATCCGAGGACCCTGGGATCATGACCTGAGCCGAAGGCAGAAGCTTTAACCCACTGAGCCACCCAGGCGCCCTCTTTACACCCTTCTTTATGACCAATAGGTGAATATATTACCAGGCTAGGCTAGTTGTACTACTTATTGCCCTTGTCATATTCAGCACAGGGTTGGGCAGGTGACCTAGAGTCATTCACAGATTTCTGTTTGGAACAATTATTCTGTTAGCACGATTATCTCGTTAATGGTGCTTGAAACTGGAAGGATGTCATTTTAGGTTGTCTGTCATTCCTGGCATGAAAAACTCTGATGTGTGGAAACTAAACGGATACACAAAGACTGAAGAGATTTTTCACTGATTCAGTAAACACTTGAGTATTGACTTTGTGCTTGTCTTTGTTCTAGTTACCATCAATATAGAAATAACCCATGGAAAAAATGTCCTCTTTGAGCTTCTGTGGCTAGAGGGAGTAGTGACAACAAGTTAGTGGATCTAGTGAGCCCTGAAACCAGATGTATTGCCATCCTTCCTTGTTCTTTGTACTTATACTACAATCCCTTTTTGCCCTTTTTGAAGAGCTCTTTTTTCATTTTTAAATAAAGACATTTTAATAAATATGTGAAAGCCATTTATAATTTGTTTCAGCTTTCATTAAGAAAATACAGATTTAGGGGCGCCTGGGTGGCTCAGTGGGTTAAGCCGCTGCCTTCGGCTCAGGTCATGATCTCGGGGTCCTGGGATCGAGTCCCGCATCGTGCTCTCTGCTCGTCAGGGAGCCTGCTTCCCTCTCTCTCTCCCTCTCTCTCTGCCTGCCTCTCCATCTACTTGTGATCTCTCTGTCAAATAAATAAATAAAATCTTTAAAAAAAAAAAGAAAATACAGATTTAAAAATGTATAAATAAGTTCAAGCTGGCAAATTTGGGTAAAACTTTGTCACATATTTTTACTTCTGGTTTTTCAGTAAATCGAGATTATCTTGTCCTTTATTTATTTTTCATATTCCATTCCAGGCTTTAACTTCATGGCTTTCTGGTAAACGTCTTTGGTATACTTTTTTCTTTAGTCATTCCAGAAGAGGTAACTATTTCTTTATAAATATTTCCAAGTAGACCTTCTTTAGACTCCATAGTTTTTTCTAAACCATTGATGATTACTTAGGTTGAGTGAGACAATTTTGAGAAATTATTATAAAAGTTTAATACCTTAATTTTTTACCATTTATGATTAAGACTATGTAAACAGAAGTTTACTAGCACTCTTACAATTAAATTTTCGAAAGAAATTTTTTTATCCTAGCTGCTTCTGTATTTGGCACAAGGACTATAGGATAGATAGGCAGCTTAATTCTTTCAGTCATTCATTTGTTGCATTACTCTACCTTCATTTATATAGTTTTTCTTGGTACCTGCTAAAAAATGTGTAGGTAACCTATTTTCATGCAAAATATTGTTAAACTTAAAAATAGCCACTTAGCTTGCTGGCAAAATGAGTTTATTCAGGAATAGCAGTGGAATTGCAATTTGGGATATCAAAATTATGGCAAACCATAGGCAAGTGCAGAGAACTTTTTTTTAAATTTCTTTTTAATAAGGAAGTTGGCATGCAAGTCCGTTGGAAGAGAGTGAGACGTCAGGGTTGTGGCGACTTTTTATTGGCTGAGTTGCTGTTGGTTCTTATTGGCTGGGCTATTGCTGGTCAAGGGGAAATACTCCTGCCTGCCTGGTTAATAAAGTAAACATATTCTTGTCACGGTATGTAAAGTAAGTTGTGATAAGTGGTAACATGCATGAGCTCTCCCTTCAAGACTTTTGAACCCCATTTTGAATGACGTTTACATTTACTCGCTTCTGTCAAGATCTTTCCTCAAAAACATCGTTAATCGAGGGTCGGGTTTTCTACATTTACTGGTTGTTGTCCCTTGTTGCCCGGAAGAACCTTTCCTGCTTGTTTGTTGTGTTCCCTGTTGGAGGGAAGATGCGTAGATTGGAAACCATTAAGGCCACATTTGAATAACAAAGAAAAATAGGAGAGAGAATTCTCAGACATTTATCATCCGAAGTCTCTGTCTTTTCAGGTCTTAAGTTTTGGTGAACATCTTGAAGTGTTGAACTAGAACTACTATATTTGGTACATCACTTCAGAGTTTTGGCAGGCAGCAGGTACAAAGCTAGAAAATAATTTTCAAAATAAGATGACTGAATAATGATTCCAGTTTGTATAATAATTCTAAATCAGCAGCCCAGACCCAATGGGAACCAGCTAGAGAGATCAAAGGGACCATGGATTATTAGATGAAATTTGTTGTAGCCAATGCACTTGTTTCTGAGCTTATGTATTGGGTTTCTACTCTTGCAGAGGAATTGATTAATGTGCAGCAGGTGGTGGCTGCTGTGGCATAAATACTTCCTTGCTGGGGTGCCTGGGTGGCTCAGTGGGTTAAAGCCTCTGCCTTCGCCTCAGGTCATGATCCCAGCGTCCTGGGATCGAGCCCCGCATTGGGCTCTCTGCTCTGCGGAGAGCCTGCTTCCTCCTCTCTCTGCCTGCCTCCCTGCCTGCTTGTGATCTCTGTCTGTCAAATAAATAAAATCTTAAAAAAAAAAACAAACAAACAAAACTTCCTTGCTGAGCAAGTAGGTAATTGGTGACTATGTGATTATCCAAAACTACTTAAGCCAATGAATCAAGTGATTGTTGTGGGGCTCCTACTGCCTTTGCTGTGGAAGCAGCTGGCTCTCTTAATGTTAGGGAGAAATTTCTGATCATGAGTTGATTAGTATTCACTCTTATCCACGGAAGAAGGGTTCACTTCATGGAGGCAAACCTGGGATCATGTGTATTCCTTGGACGTTCCCATTCAAGGTGGCCATGAAGATCTAATAGGGTGGAACAGTGAGGAATTTCTTATTTGTTAGGGTGGTTAATGGGACAACTAAATATCCCAATAAATATTGACCTTCATTTTGCCAACTATCTAAACATTCATAAACATTCATATGCCCAAAAGAAATGCCATCCACCACAGGCAAAAATGAAACCAGGTGGAACACAGATTATTCCAGCTGACATCTGGTTTTTGATAGACTCATTAGGCAGAATTTCTCCATTGACCCTTCCAAGGAAGGGATCAGAGGAGTTGGGATGACATTCTGTGAGAGATCTTCTCATTCTAAAGGATTTTTTCTGAATGCTTTTTAAAGAAAAATTTAGCCTGTTTGTATTACCCTTGAATGGAAGGAGACAAATCACACTTAAATAAGGAAAAGAACATGGGGAAGCAAAGATTATACTGTTGGCAAAGGTGGAAGTATTTGGCTGGGCAAATAGAGTTATGATTGAGAAAATGTTGCAGACATCTGGCTGTAATAACCTAATAGGTGACGTCCGTAGGCTCAGGAGTATAACAACAGTAGCATTTGGGAGTAAGGAGAAATTGGTTACAGGTAAGACCAAGGAGGTCTCCCAACATTATAAACAGGTCAGTTTCTGGTGTCAGATCCGGCAATCAGAAAGGTTTCCCGCTTTCGCAGTAGATTGGGAAGTGTGGATAAGAGCATTGTCTTTCTAAGAAAAAGAGGTAGAAAGTATAAAAAACAAGGCAAGAATCAATAGTGAGAAAAAGATGTGCAGGTCTAGTCTTATCATGTTGGGAAAGGTGACCCCTTTAGCTGTCATCTGTTTCAGTTTTTGGAAATCTTTATTTTTATGTCTTCAGTTGGTATGTAGGTCCAGTCAAAGTTAGTTAGTTAATTAATTAATTAATTTATTGGTGCAAAAAAGGTGGCTTTATTAAAGCATGGGGACAGGACTGGTGGGCAGAAAGAGCTGCTGCCTTTTTTTTGGTTCCAATCAGAGTTTAGTGCTTTCTTTAGCTGTGATATGTGGGTCTGAGTCTGTCACTTAGTTTGGTATCATAAAGGCTAGTTACCAGTTACCAGTATTTAATAGGGGCCTTTCCAGTGAGGTTGAAGAAAGTTTTTTTGGAGATGTCTTTCTAATAATGAAATCTCTGGGTTGTAGGAGCGATGCTTAAGGTCTTTGTGTCCCAGGAGGATGCTACAGAAAGATTGTTCTAATAGAATATGGTTATTTTTAATAGGAGCAAGTAGACCTTTGTAGTATTGAAGTATATTGCATTTTACCAGTTGTAGATCAGAAGAGGCAGAGGCCAGGCACATTTGGCTTGTGTGATTATCTTAAAGGGTGAGAGTTTATAGTGCCCAAAAAGAGTGGATCTGAGATTTAGAAGGACTAACGGCAGTGCTTTTGTCCATGATGTTTGAAGGGTTCTCTACAAATTTTAATAATTGAGTTTCAAGGAAGCCCTGAGGACTGAAGGTGGTAAGCACAATGAAAGTGTTGTAGAACTGGCCAAAGAGACATGTTAAAGTAATTGAGTGGTGAAGTGAGTTATTTAGTCATGTAATGTTCGAGGAGGGTTCCCTAGGTAGAGATTATCTTTTCTAATAGAATTTTGGTCATAGAACAGTCAGTAGCCCAGTGGGAAAACATACAGATGGTTACCCAGCCATATTATATTGATGAGATGGGGGTAACTGTATGAATTCTACTTGCCAAATTTGAATGGTCCATTGTGCAAGCAGTATGGACAGATTTTCCTGAATTGTATTTTGGGCCGGTGGGTACAAGCAAAAGTGGGTACTTTTGTGGCCATATTGTTATTACCCTTTCAGAATAGGTTCATAAAGTTTACCATTTTATCAGTAGATCAATGATTCGATGCATGTACAGTAGTTAGCCTTGGGAATTTCAGACTCTGGCAGGACTGGGTTCTCATATGGCCCTAACTAGAGTACTCTTTTTTGATTGAACCAACAATTGTTAGGTTTCCAATATTGTTTTTCCTTTTCTGGGAACACTTGTTAGGTATCTCTAGTCAGTTTTTCTAGATTATCATTTGAGGGAACATTCCTTTGGACCATGCCAGAAGTTTGGCCCTTTTGAGAGCAGTAGTCTTGGCAGAAAAATCACCAAGGTTGTTCCCTTTTGCTTTAGGAAGTCAAGTTTGGAATTTCCAGGGACCTTATAATAGCCAAAGTATCTGGAAGAGTATGGCATCTAATAATTTAGACATTACAACATTTTTACTCTTGTTTCTATTAGAGATAAGAAAAACTTGTTCTTAGAGAGTCATGGGTCACCTCAAAATTTATACTATCAGTGTAAATATTGGGGGTTTTGCCCTTAAGTAGAGTCTGGGTAAGAGTATGAGTATGAGCTGAGTATGAGTATAATGGGTTTTTCATATGTGGCCTTTTTGTATTGAGATGTAGTTCCCTCTAAACCAGCTTTGTTGAGAGGTTTTTTGTTTTTGTTTTTTTTTTAAATCATGAATGGATGTTGTACTTTGTTAAATGCTTTTTCTGCTTTACTTGAGATGACCATGTGTTTTTCATCCTTTTTCTTGTTAATGTGATCTGTCGCACTGATTGACTTGGGAATATTGAAGCACTCTTGCATCCGTGGAATGAAATGCACTTGATCATGGTGAATGATTAATGTGTTGTTGGATTTGGTTGCTAACATTTAGTTGAGAATATTTGCATCTGTCTTTATTAAAAGTATTAGCCTGCGGTCTTCTTTATTTGTAGTGACTTTGTCTGGTTTTGGTACCAGGGTAATTCTGTCTGGAGTTGTAGAGTGAATTTGAAAGCTCCTCTTCTTCCTCTTCTTGGTCTTTTTCTTCTGTTTTGGGAATAGTTTGAGAGGAATAGGTATTAACTCTTTAAATGTTTGGTGAAATTTAACTGTGAAGTCCTCTGGTCCTGGACTTTTGTTTGTTGGATGTTTTTTGACTATTGATTCAATTTCGCATTGTACTTTACACTTTAACACTCAACTTACATCAATGAATGGATAGATCATCCAGAGAGAAAATCAACAAGGAAACAGTGACTTTAAATGACTTATTAGAGTAGATGTACCTAACAGATATATTCAGAACATACTACCCTGAAAACAGAATACAAATTCTTTTCAAGTGCGTATGGCATATTCTCCAGAATAGGTTGTAACTTGAAATAAATTGAAAAAAATCACATCATGCAATTCTTTTGACCACAATGGTATGAAACTAGGAATCAGGCATGAGAAAAAATCTAGAAAGAACACCTGTACATATAGTTTTAATAACATGATACTAGACAATGAATAGGTCAAGCAAGAAATCAAAGAGGAAATAAAAATAATACATGGAGGCAAATGAAAATGAAATAAAAATCATAGCAGTCCAAAATCTTTGGGATGCAGCAAAAGCTGGTCTAAGAGGGAATGTTGTAGCAATATCAGCCTACCTCAAGAAACAATGAATCTCCAACATCCTCACCTTACAATCTAAAGGGGCTAGGAAAAGAAGGACAAACAAAGCCTGTAGGCAGTGGAAGAAAGGAAATAATAAAGAATTAGAGTGAAATAAATGAAATCAATTGTAAAAAAGCAGTAGAAAATATCAGTGAAACGAGGAGCTGTTTCTTTGAAAAGATCAACCAAATTGATATTCCTTTAACTAAACTCTTTAATAAAAAAAGAGGGAACTCAAATCAATAAAAAAATAGAGGAGAAATAACTACTGATACCACAGAAATACAAAGGTTTATGAGAAAATGTTATGATAAATTATATGCCCAAAATTGGACAACCTAGAAGAAATAGATAAATGCCTATAAACATAGGACTTATTAAAGCTGAATCAGTAAGACATATAAAATTTGAATAGACCAATTACGGGCAATGAAATTGAATCAGTAATTGAAAAACTCCTAACACACAGTATTTCTCTAATTTTTAAACACTGCTTTTAAAATTACTCATACTGGGGCGCCTGGATGGCTCAGTGGGTTAAAGCCTCTGCTTTCAGCTCAGGTCATGATCCCAGGGTCCTTGGATCGAGCCCCACATGGGCTCTCTGCCCCGCGGAGAGCCTGCCTCCTCCTCTCTCTGTCTGCCTCTCTTGCCTACTTGTAATCTCTGTCAAATAAATAAATAAAATCTTTATTAAAAAAAATAAATAAAATTACTCATACTTTTTCTGTTTTTTTTCATCAGTAAGCAGCTCATTTTCATTAAAATAGAGGCTTTTTTGCATCCATATATTTATAATGAATTACGGTTTGTATATACAAAATGTTGATGGATAGGTTTTCTCAAAGAGCCCATAGATCCAAAAATCTACCCACGTTATTATAAATTTATAACTTGTCTATAATCCTGTAAGATTTTTGCAACTTTTTCTGTGTAGTGAAACTGATATTGCACATTATATTATCTTCACTGCAATTTATTTCATTTATTTCATAAAACACACATGTTTTTGTTTTGGAGTGTTTAAATATTTTATGTACAGACACACATACATTGAGTGCTGAAACACTTCTTTTGAATGTTAACTGATCTTTCTGATGATGCATGAGTTGGAAATTGGTTAAAAGATTGTATTGTTTTGAAACACATCAGAAGTATATTGCATATGAAAGTATATAAACTCAAATACAGACTCGTGTTTTTTTCCCCCTCCTTTGTTAATTTAAGGAAAACTCAAAATTCTCTTGAGTAATAACCGTGTAGTTTTGTGCTGGAAGAAGAAGAATTTGGAAATTTTTTAAAAAACATAATTGTTTGGATTTAATTAAAACAGACAGTAAAATTTACCTTTCATTGGTATGTTTCATTGTAGTTTATAATAAATGACATTAACTAGCATTTATTAAATACCTGCTACATGCTTTGAGTGTTTTTATGTATGTTATCTCATTTAAGCACAAATTAATGTAATTTTATTTTATAGATGAGGTTCACATAGTTGAACTAATTTTCTACAAGTTGTGCAGCTAATAATTGTGCCAGTATTCAAATGCACAGTTGACTTCTTTTGTTCGTTTTAACTAACTACTAGTTTAATCTGTGCTTCTCGTGTTAAGGACAGAAGAGTGAATGCATACCTTGGGGGATCTGGAGGTGTAGCAAGATGCTGCCTAATTGTTCAGGATGTCTGTGGTATTAGATTTTATATTAAACATTCTGCAACTTTGCCTTCTACTGCATTATCTATTAGGGTTTTTTTTAGTTTTTAAAATTTAATTGTGCATTTTTTTTGTACTCTGAGTTGTTGAATATAACTATTGCTTCAGGATGGTATACCATGTTATTCTTGGCCTACCAACAAGTTACCCTAGGGGTGCCTAGCATTATTCTCTTTGTGAAACATGAGAATCAGAGCTATCATGCCTTCCAGTAGAATCTTTATTCATAGTTATTACTCCAGACACAGAAGGCATTATGACCTGCACCTTCTAAAAGGCTCCTCTATCTCCACGCATGGGCCTAATAGAGAGGTGGGTCCTTGGGGGATGCTGTCCCCTCAGTGAGGCTGTGTCACAGCTGAGGAGCCCTGAGGTTAGGAAACCCGTGTTTTCTTTTCTTTTTTTTTTTTTTTTTAAATTTCTAAAGATTTTATTTATTTATTTGACAGAGAGAGACAGAGAGAGAGAGGGAACACAAACAGGCGGAGTGGGAGAGGGTGAAGCAGGCTTCCCACTGAGCAGGAAGCCTGAGGGAGGACCCGATCCCAGGACTCCAAGACCATGACCCGAGCCGAAGGCAGATGCTTCGCGACTGAGCCACGTAGGTGCCCGAAACCTGTGTTTTAAAGGAGTCCTAACTTCTTTGCAGTCTTCGGCCTGCAGAACGTATATTTTTATTATTCCGGTTGGGAAACAAATCTGGTCTCTGACCCAGAAGGAAACCCTGTCCCTAGCTTCTGAGACTTTTTGATTTGGAAACATTACTGAAAAGGTATCCTGAAAGAAAAGCTGTCCTAGGACATGGAGATATGGAGATTTGTCTTCTAAGCACATGTCATCTGCAGCTTCCTTGGCAATTCCAAATAGATGGAGAAAACACAGTTATCTTCACTGTGCAAGGTAGAGAATGAATTGGCCAATCCTTTTCTTAGGTGATTTTAGCTATTTCCATAGCCGTTTTGGGGTGATATTTTGTTCCTGGGAGTTTTTCCAGTTTTTTCTTTTCTTTCTTTCTTTCTTTTTTTTTTTTTTAAGCCTTTATCTGGGTTAGTTCCACTTAAGGAAATTCAACATTGTTCTCTTAAAGGAGCCTCACTGACATTCAAATTGTTAATCTACCACAGAGTCTCTCCTTAGTTTTTTTATGCACTCATCGGGTAGCTCTCTCCTTCTGTGCCTACCTCTCCCGCTGTTGCATACACTTCAACACTACCATTAAGATCTATAAAGATGTAACCTGCTGCGTTCCTCTTTGTTGCTACCAATAGCATGCAATTATGACTGTAAATATAAATATGATGAGGATGGGGAAATTGCATAGGTCATAAAAACCTCAGAAGGCGTTATTTTGCCAGCACTCAACTACTTCTATGTCTGTTGTCGTCCTGCTCTTATTTCTTCCTCCGCGTACTTAGACGTCATCAGATTGTCTGTCTTGCTTAGACTCTTTCTTAAAACCAGAGATTCTTTTCTACCTTTACCAGTTAGATTATGATGGGCGTGGGCAATAGATGTGATTTTAAAAAGCAGTCAGCTGCCTCTCAACCCCATGAGAGTAATTTATTTATTGATAATTGTGGTAACTCTGCCTCTCAAAGTCAGCTTCAGGGTTTTTACTCACAGGTGTTTCCATAGAGCTAGGTAGGCTAGCATTGTCTCATTCCTTTTCAGAATCTGAGAGGGTTTATTCACTGCCTTAGTTGGGGCAGCTGTAACAGAATACCATAGACTGGGTAGCTTGTAAACAAATGAAATTTACTTTTCACTGTTCTGGTGTCTGGAGGTTCTAAGAGGGTGCCAGTATAGTTGGGTTTTTATGAGAGCCCCTACTGGGTTGCAGATGGCTGACATTGTATCCTCATGTGGTGGAAAGAGGGCAGTAGATCTCTCTGGAGTCCCTTTCATAAGGCATTAATCCAATTCATAAGGGCTCCACCCACATTACCTAATTACCTCGCAGAGGTCCTATCTCCTAATGCCATCACATTGGGAGTTAGGATTTCAACCCATGCATTTTGGTGGGGGGGGGCACAAATATTCAGTCCATTGTGTCCATTTTAGAGAAATAGATCACTCAGACATTTTAAGCTTGATGTTACCCTTTGTGTGCAAATGGATTTTCATCTAGAGGTGATTCACTTGGAAAACATTTAGAGGGATCAGCCAGTTAGGACCTATTAAGTATGTCTAACTTAATACTTCCAGCCTTAAGGAGTGCCTCCTGCCCTGTGCTAACTATCCCAGGGTTTTTAGAGACACACCTAGTTTGTGCTTCCTTTTATTGTGCTTCAGATACTGCACTTTTTTTTTTTTTTTTTTTTTTTTTTTTTTACAAATTGGAGGTTTATGGCAACCCTGCATCCAGACACCATTTTTTTTCTTAGCAGCATTTGCTCACTTGTCTCCATTATACATTTCACTAATTCTTGCAGTATGTCAAGCTTTTTCATTATTATTTGTTAGGGTGATCAGTCATCAGTGATTATAACTCACTGAAAGCTCAGGTGATGATTCGATTTTTAGTAATAAAGTATTTTTAAATTAAATTTTAAAGTAATGCTGTTTTTTATATATATCATGCTAGTGATATATATAGACTCAATAGACTACAGCGTACTATAAACAAAACTTTTGTATGAACTGGGAATCCCAAAAAATTGACTTGACTTTCTTTATAGTAATTAGCTTTATTGTGGTCTGGAACTGAACCTGCAATATCTCTTAAGGTTTATGTCTTGTATTGTTTAAAAGTTACCTTGAAGGAGAAGATAGTTTAAATTTTGAGGTTTTTTTGTTGTTTATTTTTATATAATATTTAGTTTTTATTTACATTTTTTCTTGAATTTATTGTTAGAGAAGTTTTATGTTTTGTATAAACTTACTCATTAAAAGCAATTAACAATTTTTAAGAATATACTACATTATCACTTAAAATGTATATTTCTTGGGACATATTTCAGTCAATTGAATAATGTTTGCATATATACATACACATATGTTATATATAAACATACTCTATGTTAGGAGATAACAAGAATTTTATAAAGTTCAATTTTTTTGGTAAAGCTCATTTGTGTGTTTTATCCTTAACACTTAGCTTTGGTTTTCTTTTCTTAAATTTTACTTTTTCTTTCAGTATTTCAAAATTCATTGTTTATGCACCCCACCCAGTGCTCCATGCAATACGTGCTCTCCGTAATACCCACCACCAGTCTTACCCCATACCCCATCCCTGCGCCTCCAGAAATCCCGGTTTGTTGGACTACAGCTTCCTTGTGAAGTAGTCAGTGTAGTATAAAAAAGCTACTGAACTGGAATAATTTGATTTTATTTTGCAGTGATTATTTGGACTTGGTTTTCAGCTGCAATGGAATCTTTTCTTGGCAACTAATTAAAATATTAAATAAATCTAATGTAGGTATGTACATAACTTGTTTTATTAAGTAAGAGGATTATTTCAGAAATTCCTTTGTGATATACTTCTTTTACAAATATGTAATCTTCTTTTTCGTGGAAATGATAGAGGTTTTAGCCTTTTTAAAGATACTTTTACACCCAAGATTAAAAGCAAATTTTAAATCTAGGAAACTGTTACAAAAGTCATTTGGACATTTGTGATTAATGTGTTAAGTTATGTATTATTTTCAAGTGGGTATAGTAACAACTGAATAAAATTGCCAATTTCAGATTTTGAGACTGATAGTAGTTTTTATTTTTCCAGTTGAAATTTAGAAGGTATTACTATACTTTTGTTCATTCTTTGAACCTATGTAGCACAAAAGTTTTCATTTTCATTTTTCTAACTAAAGGTTTTCTATTAAAGCAACAAATCAGTTTTTAAATGATGTGTGTAGAACTGCTTTCTTAACTGTGAGAGACTACAAGTTCCTTAGTCGATGGACTAGCTTCCTTTTGCTAGGCAATTAGGAATCTGTTTTTTCTATCAGATGCAAAAATAGAGTTAAATATGTTGTTTCTCTTGAAGAATGATATTTGTACTGGTTTATATAAATTACTATTTTTTGTTGTTCCACTGCTTTTCTTTATTGTTACTTGTGTACCCAAGTGGGTTGAGGGATACATTAATGCTATAAGAGCAGGCATTTGACTACTTTGATGATACACAACAACATATTAAGTAATTCATATTAACATTTTAAATGGCAATTAAATAATGAAAGATTAGGGAACAAAAGTTTAAAAATATCATAAATAACTTGAAAGATATGTGTAGGTTTATCAGTGACCGTATAATTGACATCAGTTGGAACACATTCGAGAATAAAAGGGGATGCTCATAATAATTATCCTGTGGTAATAAGAATAATGTAGGACAGCTCAAGCATATTTAATACAAGTACTCTGATGTTATTTTTTAAGAACAATATACGTAGTATATTTTGGTATAGACATTTTTTAAATGTTCATTTGCCTTTTTACACAGTGGATCTTAAGAGTTAAAAATCAAAGTAATATTTTTGTTGTTAGTGATGTCAGGACTGTTTAATCCTTAGATTTTTTTGAGGTAGAAAGCATGTTTCATACTCTTTTTTTTTTTTTTTTTTCATTTGGTCATGCTTTGTAGTTTGTCTCCTTATTTTTAATCTTTATTTGATGAATTATTGTCATCCTTTATTCTTTCCAATGTGGTTTTTATAGTTGTTTGAACATATTTATAATAGCCACTTTGAAGTCCTTGTTAAGGACTTTCCTGTGCAAGATTTACACTTTAGTGTTTCTTTGTATGTCTTTTTTTGTTGTTGTTTCTATGCATGATTTTTTTTTTTTTTTCTGAAAACTGGATATCTTAAAGCTAATTTTTTTTGCCTCCTTGTTTCTGTTTTTAAGCTTGCGTTCTTAGGAATTGCCAGTGATTGGCTAGAGGTTGTGATTAAGAGCCCAAACCTAGTAAGTCTTGCATTCTTGTCAATGGATCTGTGTGTGGTTTGAAGAATGTTTTCAAAATTCTGGGAGTTTTTATGTTTTGCCCAGAGTTTAACCAGGGATTAGCAGCTGGCAACTACTTTTTCTAGTTGTTTCCGAGTTACAGTATAGTGTATACATGCAGCTTTCCAGTTTTTAGTATATATGTCTTTCACCTCCTTCATTAGGTTTATTCCCAACTATTTTGCTCTTTTGGTGTTATTATAAATGGGACTGTTTTCCTAATTTTCTTTTTAAAGATGGTTTATTGTCAGTATATAGAAATGTACAATGTTAATGAGAATACAAAATGGTGTAGCTACTTTGGGAACTGTATGGAGGTTCCTCCAAAAATTAATAATATAACTACCATGTGATCTGGCAATCCCATTTTTGAGTTTTTATCAAAGGAATTGAAGTCAGAATCTTGAAAAAATATATGCACCCCCATGTTCATTACAGCACTTTTCACAACAGCTAACGTGTAGAAAAAACTTAAATACCTATTGAAATGATTGGATAAAGAAAATGTGGTATATACATTCAGCCTTGAGAAAAGAGGGAATGTGTGACATGGATCAACCTTGAGGACATTATACTAAGTTAGATGCCAGTCACTGAAAGACAAATGTTACACTTATGATGATGAGGCTTCTAAAATAGTCAAAGTCATAGAATCAAAGAGTGAAATAGTAGTTGCCAGGTGCTGGGGGGAAGGGGAAAGATGGGGAATACCAAGCAATGGGCAAAATATTTCAGGTGAGTAACATGAATAGATTCTAAGGATCTGCCGTACAACATTATACCTGTAGTCAACAAAAATTACTGTATAATTGAAATTTTAAGTAGGTGATCTCATGTTAAGTGTTATTATAATAAAATAATTTTAAATATTATCCACCTCTCAAAAGATTATGATAAGCACCAGTTGGAAACAGTTGTGAATGAGACAAAATCTGACTACATTGCTGTATTAAGATACAACCTATAATGTGTTTCCTTACATCTCTAAAAATGTGTTTTCTGACTTGACAGTTGGGAAGCATTTAAATAATGCCAGTTGAATAGGTTAACAGCAATGGACATTCCTGGTAGGAGGAGAAGCTATTGCTGATGCGATTTCTCTTTTGCTGCTGCTTGCCTTATATTCCTCCTGATCCTGGAAGGTGGAAGAGGAAATTTTTTGTTTTTTGAAGATGCTTTAGAATTTCTCTATAGCATCTCTTGATTCTGATTTTGATTGTGATCCTAATTTGGGCTATAAATAAAGATTAGGCATAGTGCTCTGTAGTTTTTAGCAAATTTTTAAACTTCATTGTTGAGCGATTTGACATTTAAGAAAGTGAAAATGTTTTTCAAAATCCAATAGTAAAATAGGCAGTGAGTAATGTATAGAATTGTTGAATCATATACCTGAAACTAATATAACATTGTATGTTAACTATACTGGAATTTAAAAAACATCCAGTAGTAATTAGGCTGTTCTTACATTGATTATACATACATACTTCAGATAAAATTCTTAACCACTACAAAGATAATGAACAATGGGTCCATTAATTGTCACACTTAAGTAGATACTATGTGATTTTTAAGCACTTTACAAAATAAGCTTAGTGCTCTGATTTTTCTAATTGTAGCCCATTAAACATTTAATATTTAAGCACAGCATTTATAGGATTTGGTACTTCAGGGATTCTTTTCTTTCTTTTTTTTTTTAATGTTGCATAGGCATTTATTTATTTTAAGTTAAGTAGTTAATGGCAAAACACAATTATGAAAATCATACTCTTTCCCCCTCAAATTTCTAGAATAGTGTATATGTGTGTGTTTTATTTTTTTATTTTTATTTATATATTTATTATTTATTTTCCGTGTAACAGTATTCATTGTTTTAGCACCACACCCAGTGCTCCATGCAATAAGTGCCCTCTCCAATACCCACCACCTGGTTCCCCCAACCTCCCACCCCCGCCCCTTCAAAACCCTCGCGTTGTTTTTCAGTGTCTATAGTCTCTCATGGTTCTCCTCCCCTTCGAATTTCCCTCAACTCCCTTCTCCTCTCCATTTCCCCATGTCCTCTATATTATTTGTTATGCTCCACAAATAAGTGAAACCATATGATAATTGACTCTCTCTGCTTGACTTATTTCACTCAGCATAATCTCTTCCAGTCCCATCCATGTTGCTAGAAAAGTTGGGTATTCATCCTTTCTGACGGAGGCATAATACTCCATAGTGTATATGGACCACATCTTCCTTATCCATTCGTCCGTTGAAGGGCATCTTGGTTCTTTCCACAGTTTGGCGACCGTGGCCATTGCTGCTATAAACATTGGGGTAGAGATGGCCCTTCTTTTCACTCCATCTGTATCTTTGGGGTAAATACCCAGTAGTGCAATTGCAGGGTCATAGGGAAGCTCTATTTTTAATTTCTTGAGGAATCTCTACACTGTTCTCCAAAGTGGCTGCACCAACTTGCATTCCCACCAACAGTGTAAGAGGGTTCCCCTTTCTCTACATCCTCTCCAGCACACGTTTCCTGTCTTGCTAATTTTGGCCATTCTGACTGGTATAAGGTGGTATCTCAATGTGGTTTTAATTTGAATCTCCCTAATGGATAGTGATGATGAACATTTTTTCATGTGTCTGATAGCCATTTGTATGTCTTCATTGGAGAACTGTCTGTTCATATCTTCTGCCCATTTTTTGATATGATTATCAGTTTTGTGTGTGTTGAATTTGAGAAGTTCTTTATAGATCCTGGATATCAACCTTTTGTCTGTTCTGTCATTTGCAAATATCTTCTCCCATTCCGTGGGTTGCCTCTTTGTTTTGTTGACTCAGGGATTCTTTTCTAAGTTACGTTTTTTGTTTCAACATAGTCACTTTTTAATACAATGAAGAGTAAGTAAAACACCCTTTAGATTTGAAAACTCTAGCCAGTGCAGAGAAGATTGACAGATATGGTAAAGAGTGAAAACCACATTACTTGGGAATATTGGAAATAATTTGGCAAGTTTAACTTAGAAAATGAAAGATAAAGTCTCATTATTGTTCCCTTTTAATATTTGACAATATATCTTCTATGGTTAAGACTTCCTTTTTGTAGCTCCAGAGGGCAAAATTAGGTTCAGTGGATGGTTATTACATGAGTAAATATATGCACTTATTATAAGAAGAAATTTTGAAATATTATCACTATTTTGAGATGATATCTGCCTGTTGAGTTAGCAAGCTAATTTTTATTAAAAGTATGGACCTACGGTGATCAATTGTCAGGATATTGTACATGCCATATTGTGTGGGAGGTTTATAAAATTACATCTACTCCAATGCCAGTTATATCCTTTTGTAAAGGGAAATTGTGATGAATTATTTTTTAAAAGAAAATTTTTTTGGTTGTTAGACAACTCTTAAAAAGGTACATTATAAGAAGCATGAGCCATTTCTCTATTCTAACCCCAAAACCCCCTCTTATTTGAGAAGAGACTTCTCTTAAATGATTAGAATACATTTTTAGGAAGGAAAAATCAGGAATGGGAAGAAGAAAGGGGAATATGATCTTAGTAGGCGGATGTGCTTAATCAAATTTCATGACAGATGGTAGAAGTAGTTTGCCCTTTCTATTAATGGGGCAGTAGTTTGCAAGAAAATGCTCTTAAAAACAGCTACTTATGGATAGTGTGATCAAATGCATTGGCCAACTGTTTAATATTTCTGTGGGAATTAAAAATATTTAGATGCTTAGTTGATGTTAAACATTTAATTTTCTTTAACATATTCGCAATTGTGAGCCTCATACGCATTATCATTAATTTGAGTAGGGGACAAAAGTTTTGATATGTTAGTGAGTAATTATAAAATTGTTAATCAGAAGGTTTAATTAAAGGCAAACTGATCAAGGAGGATAATGTATTTGTTTTTGTATTGTAAAAGTGGAAGAAGATTCCACTTATAAGATTGTCTTATACTTCTGTGTGTTTTGATTAATTTATTGCTCATTCATTATATGTATACTAGCATAATTGGAGGAATTTACAGGTTTAGGGGGAAATCTAAAGGCAAGGAAAGCATATCCTATTCAGAGACTGTTTAGTGAGAGAGACCTATATTATATATATTATATTATATATATATATTATATATATTAGTATATGTATATATATATATATATATACATATACTAATAACGATAATATGGTAAGTGCTAGGCAGATTCGCTTTATGACCTGATAAGAATAAGTCCGTGTCGCTGCATGGTAAGAATTGGAAAGGCTTCAGAATTAGGCATTTGAATTTAGTTTTGACTAATGAGGAGTTTGACATCTTAGTGGAGGCTTTTGTTTGGATCTGAAATGGGTGGATAGGTGGGTGGTAGTGGTAAAGGAGGAGAATGGAGAATCTCAGCTGGTGAGAACAGCATTCCTTAAAGGTACAACATTCTGAAAGTATGCATTCAGGGGATTTTGAATAGTGAGGCCTTTTGCATGTGAAAGGTTCTGTTGGGATTATTGAGGTGAGGATGGACAGGCAAAAATGGAAGCTAAGACTTGAAGGATGTGAAACGCTAATACATCGAGTGTTTGAAATTTACATTGTAGGACATGTGAAGACATTGAAAGATAATACACAGACTTGTGACACTACATATCTGTGTTTAGAAAGATAACTCACAATAGTATAGAAGAGATTTGGGGTTGGAGGCGTTTTTTAAATATAATACTCTTAGAATAAAGACCAGTCAAGGCTATGAAAGAACTAATATGGGAGACATAATGAAGCCTCTTCCTTTTATTCCTCTCCTTTGTTGGGCTTGCTTATAGTTTTGCCTTAGTTTGCTTGTTATGATAAAAGGAAAGGAGAGAAGGGGATAGAGTCAAATGTTTTAGGAGGTGGAAGGGCTGCTGGGGTATAGAAAGGAGGAGAATGGAGACTGTAGAATGGATTCTATGTTTCTGGCTTAGGCAACTATATATTCACTGTCATTAGGAATACAAGTGTGGGAATTAGGGTACACATGAATTCATCTTTAGACACATGGTATATTAAGTCATTGGCAGTTTCATTTAAGGTTCAGGAGATAGGTATAGACTTGGAACCCACAATTGGTGTTATAAATGTGTATGCTGATAAAGCCATGAATGTAGATGAGATCACCCAGGGAATTCATATAGAATGAGGAGACCAGTTGGCCAGAAAAAAATTAATTTGGGGGGAAGATACAGTGAAGAATCCTGTGAAAAATTAGTGAGGGTGGAATGAGGAAACTAGGAGAGAGGGTGGTGTGTAGAAACTAGGAAAAACATCTTATGGAGGGAGTGATTAATGTGCCAAATACTATGTTCAAATAAAGGAAAGCCAGAAAAGTATCCAGCAGATTTGCCAAGTCATTTTTAGTTTGTCAAGAACAGTTTAAGTGAGTGGTTAAGTACAGAGGATTGAGTGTTGTGGGTTAAGGAGTGAATTCAAGGAAGAAGCAATTGGACAGATTACTTTTTAAAGAGCAGGAGGTGGGGAAGAACACAGTTAACTAGAAGTAAATATGAGCTCAAATGACAAGTGTTTTGCTTTTTATGGGAGAGGCTAGAACTTATCCACAGGAAGAACATCAGTAGAAGCCAGTAATACATGATGAAGGTTGAAGGTGGATTAGTAGAAGGCTAAATGATTAATCAAGGTCTTAGAATGATTTGTGTCTTTTGTGGGAATTATACCTTTGGATCAGGAGGTCTAGAGTAATTAGTGTAGATGTAAATAATTTAGGGGTGAGAAGTTGAAGGGTTTATGTAATAACATGGCTTCACTTTTCTCCATGAAGTGTAAGAGGCAAGTCATCTGTGTAACAAATATTATACATTGTTCAGAGCTGTTCAGGGCCAAACACATCTATTGCTGTGAGGCCTGTGCTGACATGGAGAGGTTAGCTGTGGAGCAGAGTCAATAGACATTTGATGGTTACTAACAACAGTTGAATATTGTGCTTCTCCGTGTGGTCTCGTGAGTGGGAGCTTGTTAGAATGAAAATTCTTGGGCCACACTGACCTACTGGCTTTAAAACTCTTAATTTAAAAAAAGTGAGCCCTCTGAGTAATTCTGAAGCATGATGAAGTTTGGGAACTATTGCTGGTTGGGGGAATTATACTTCAAAAAATACCTTTTTTTTTTTTTTTTTTTTTTAAATACCAAATTGTCCTGATTTTCTTAGTCCTTGTTGCTATTGTAGCGGCTGTTTTTCATCTTGTGCTGAAAGAATTAACAGAAACTTCATGATCAATGGACTGTATATTCAGATTTTACTACTTATGTACTGGTTTATGATAAATATGGCACAGATTGAAGATATGTTTATGGACTTTATTCCTTACACTGCCCTTTCTACATTTATCCTGACCTTGAGTTTATTTAAAAAAACATTTCTTTTTTTTCCTGGATATACCTGTATAAGCTGCCTGGAAATGTACTTTTTTCCATTTAATGTGCTGTTATAATGTTCAGTTGTTTTTTTTTTTTTAAGATTGTATTTATTTATTTGACAGAGATCACAAGTAGGCAGCGAGGCTGGCAGAGAGAGGAGGAAGCAGGTTCCCCGCGGAGCAGAGAGCCCGATGTGGGGCTCGATTCCCAGGACCCTGAGATCATGACCTGAGCGGAAGGCAGAGGTTTTAACCCACTGAGCCACACCGGTGCCCCTAATAACATTCAGTTTTATTACTCTGTCTTTGTCATTGGTACTTAAATGATACTCCCATGGTTTTTTTGGTTTTTATTTTATTTTCTTTTTAGAAAGAGAGAGCACATGTGCAAGCTGTGGAGGCTAAGGGTGGGACAGAGGGAGAAGGAGGGAGACTCTTAGGCAGGCTCCACACTCAGCCCTGGGCCTGAGGCAGGCGTCCATCTCATGATCCTGAGGTCTTGACCTGAGCGGAAACCAAGAGTCAGCTGTTTAACTGTTTAACCTGCTGTGCCATCCAGGCACCCCGCCCCCATGGTTTTTGAATAACCAAATTAAGGTCTATCTTATTTTACCCTGCTACCCAGAAACACACTAAAAGGAAGACTTCTCAAAGTAGGGTTTTAAACTCTTGCATGGAGTAAGTACAATTGTAGAGCAATTTTGCTCATGGTGTTTAAAATAGAATTGACACCTAGATAACTTAGTCTCTCAATTGAACTGCATTATCACAGATGCTATAAGTTGTTAATACTTGTAGCATAATTATGTGTAAATGCTCTATTTATATCACTATTTACAAAGTATTCTAGATTCATTAAGTGTTTGAGTTTCTTTATTATAATTAGTTGACTTTATTGTTTTCAAATGAACATAGTTACTAAGTTTTTGCCTTAGAAACAAAACTTTTTTCCCTAGGTAATTATTCTGAGGTTGCTAGTATTTTGACTATTACTATTCAAAATGTGGTTCATAAATGGTCAGCATCAGCTTCACCTGGGAATTTAACTGTAGCAGTTCCGACTCACTTTCCAGACATTTTGAGAATCTTCCAAGGTAACAAGATCCTTAGGTGATCCATATGCACGTTAAAGTTTGCGAAGCAGGACGTTAGAAAATAGAATAAGATGAGATTATAATCTGTGTTGATGTTGGCAACATGGGTCAGTTATAAACTGTGAAAATTAAAAAGGACAAACCTCACTAAGATAGAGTTGCTAGGCCATAATGGGGAGTGTAGAAGGGGAGCCCTACCATTCAGATGTCAATTATAGGAAGAATTGTTAAATATAGACTCCCAACAGTCCTGGCAGTTACCTTCCCCAAGGGAAGAATCCTCAACAGGAAAGAATCAGTTACAGGCCTCTACAGGGAAAGAGGTGTATTGCATCACCTTTATAAAATTAGCCACCCCTGTAACTCAGTGAGTGAGAAACCAGTGTCGCCCTGAACCCTTGCTTTCTCCAATGGACTTTGTTTCAAAACAGCCTCCCCCAACTTCCTCCTCTCTTTAGTCCTCTCCTTTTTTGGGCTTGCTTATAGTTTTGCCTTAGTTTGCTTGTCTTTAATTGCAGTTCTCTGCCATTTCCAAATAAACCCATTTTTGCTGGTAAAACAACTGGCAGTTTTGTTTTTGAAGGTAACAAAACATAAGGATGAAGCTTGGAAAGGAGAAGTGTAGGATGGGGCAGAATTAATCTAACATAAGGTCATTAGTAGGTAGTTAAAAATTAAAATTTAAATTAACATTAAGTTTACTGTGAGATAGAAATAAGCCTGCTGCCATACTGGGATTTGTAAGTATTGTGCCGGATCACTAAGCTCATGTGATTACATCCCATATTTGTTAGAGAATTTTTTTAAAGATTTTATTTATTTATGAGAGAGAGAAAGAGACAGCACAGGCAGGGGAAGAGGGAGAGGCAGAGGCAGAGGGAGAAGGAGAAGCAGGCTCCCCGCTGAGCTAGGAGCCTAATGTGGGGTTTGATCCTAGGACGTGCAGATCATGACCTGAGCTGAAGGCGGAGGCTTAACCATCTGAGCCACCCAGTTGTCCAGATCATATTAAAATTTTATGTATAGCTCCAAGCTTTGCACCCTTAGATGACTTGGACAATATGTGTAAGTTCAAATTGAAAGTTTCAAAACTGAATGAAATTGGAAAGGGACAGTAAGAAAGTTTTAGAAACACCTTTATTGCTAGAAAAAAGATGAAAAAAAAGGGGAAAAATATATATATGTTTATAAAAAATAAAATTAAAAAAAAACCTGCAAAAAAGATGAAAAAAAATACAGACTTGAGCAAATGAATATAAGATCTCACGGTCTCAAGTAAGGGTAGTATAGCAAAGAATTGATAAACGTAAGTTCTCTTTAAGGTAAACTTGCTCGTTTTGGTGGGATAAATTTCGCTTCATCATTAATGTATCTCCAATTCCTAATAAGTATTTAAGTTTTGAATTAGACTCAACTTTATTAATTCTCCTTTTAAAGTCTCTGATTTAGATTTAGGCAGCCACATATTAGATCATAATAAAATAGATGGATGACATTTATGGATATTTCAATTTTAAGATTAGTCATTCTAGATTTTCTTTCCAATTTATCCCACAATATTTAATTATGTATACCCAAGTTCTTATAAATTTGCTTTTCTAAATCTTGAGAATTTTATTATGACCCTTGAACAGTTGACCCTTGAACAATGCCAGCTTTAGGGGCACTCACCCTCTGTACAGTTGAAAATCTGTGTATAACTTTTAAACTCCCCTAAACTTGACTACTTCTAGCCTACTGTTGACCAGAAATCTTACTGATAACATAAACGGTTGATTACTACATAATTTTGTATGTTGTACATATTGTATACTTTATTTTTACAATAAATAAACTCAAGAAAAGAAAATGTTATCATCAGATAAGTATGTTTATAGTACTATACTGTATTTAGAAAAAAAATCAATGTATAAGTGGATCTGTGTACTTCAAACCCATGTTTTTCAGGAGTCACTCGTATATGTATTTATGTGTATTAGATGGGATAGAAGTAGCAGCTACATTTCTACTCTAGTTAGTAATTTTTTTTTAAATTTTCTTAACCCTAATAGTGTAATTTTGCTTTATCTTTCATGTCTTTGTTTTCTTTAGTTTTTAATATTTTGTTTCTTCAACTGTTTTGATACTCACATGAGAAACACTCCCATACTCTTCTGTGGACCTCTACTCCTTGATCTTATGTAACTGATTTCTGTATGTATTTTGGCAATAGATTGAGTATAAAGAGTTACATACCCTTATCACTTCCAAAATACTGTATTTTCTTCTGTAGATTTCTCCTTTGTGAAGATACATCTTAGGAGATAAATCTTAAATTATTGATCCATTCAAATAAAGAAGTTGGGAAATTCCCCTCACCATTACTAATGTTTAATCCTGGTAATAAACTAAATAGAGTAGTAAATTTTGCCCTCTATGAATGATTGCATGTGTATTCTGAGATAACTGGAACTGAATATTTTTAATAAAATTTGGTTTTGTTTAATGAAGAATTTACTTTATGATGGCAGTGATAGAACAGAACCTTGAATTTTGTATACCAAGCTGAGCTTGAAAAACAGCTGTGCCATTAATTGACTCTCAGTCTTTTCGAAAGTCATTTTTCTTCTCCGAAATTCTCTGGAATTACTCACCAAAATTAAGTAGATGGACCAGAAGTTTATAGCTTTTTCTTGGTACCATTTCATAATGGTATGAACCATTATTTTGGTAGGTGTGGTAAGGAGATAATTATGTTCTTATTTAGTTTTAACTTTTAAAAGGTAGATAATATTTACAACCAATTTTAGTTTCACCAGAGATTTCTTTGGTTTATGCCTTCAAACTTTGCTGTTTTCCACTCAGACATTCGTCACTATTTTTATTTTGTTACCTCTCAATTAATTGATGTATTAGCTTTTGGTCTCAACTATTTCTTATACTTTTATTTAGAAAAGATTTTTTTTATTATTTATGTGAACCTCAGCTTTACTAAAATGTTCCAGTCTTTTCAACCGTGAAGCATAAGAATGGATTTTTTAATACTATTTTTGTCTGTTTCAGTGTATTAAAATTTTTTTTGAGGTGTTAGTTTTGGGTATACAACATGATGTGACAATCCTGTACATTATTTAGTGCTTAGGATGTTAAGTGTAGTCATTATCTGTCACCATCAGCAGTTTTAAAATCATACTGACTGTATTCCCACTGTTCTACATTTTATCTCTGTGACTTCTTTATTTTGTAACGGGAGGTTTGTACCTCTTAATCCCCTTTATCTATCAACCATCCCTCCACCACCTCCCCTCTGGCAACTGCCTATTTGTTCTCTGTATTTAACATTGTTTCTTGTTTGCTTATTTGTCTCTTTTTCTCTTTATTCATTTTCTTCCTTAAATTCCGTGTATGAGTGAAGTCATGTAGTCCTTGTCTTTGTGTATGACTTATTTCATTTAGCATTCTACCCTCTAGTCCCATCCACATTGTTGCAAATGACAAGATCTCATTCTTTTTTATGGTTGAGTAATATTCATATATTTATAAGTACCCACACACACCCCTCATCTTCTTTATCTATTTGTCTACTGATGGACGTTTTGGTTGTAAATACCCAGTAGTAGAATTACTGTATCATGTGGTATTTCTGTTTTTAATTTTTGGAGAAACGTCCATACTGTTTTCCATAATGGCTGTACCAGTTTGTATTTCCACCAATAGTGCACAAGGGTTTCTTTTGTTTTTCATATCCTTGCCAATATTACTGTCTTTTTGATTCTAGCCATTCTGACAGGTGTTAGGTGATATCTCATTGTGGTTTTGAATTGCATTTCCCAAATGATTAGTGATGTTGAACAACTTTTCAACTATTGGCCATTTGTATATCTTCTTTGGTAATATGTCTATTCAGGTCTTCTGCCCACTTTAAACCAGGATATTTGTTCAATTGATGTTAGTTTTATAGGTTTTTTAATATATTTTAGATATTAACTATCAGAATATCATTGGCAAATATTTTCTCTTATACAGTAGGTTACCTTTGTTTTTTGGTTTGTTTGTTGATGGTTTCCTTTGCTGTGCCCAAATTTTCTGTTTTGGTGTAGTTTTGGTAGTTTATTTTTGCTTTTGTTTCCTTACCTTAGGAAACCTATCTAGAAAAATATTCCTATGGCTTATGTCATGGAGATTACTGCTTGTGTTTTCTTCCAGTTTTATGGTTTCAGATACCACATTTAGGTCTTCAGTCCTAAATTTTATGTTTATTTTTGTGTATAGTGTAAGAAATTTCTTCCTTTGGCATGTAGCAGTCCAGTTTTCCCAGCACCGTTTGTTGAAGAGAAAGTTCTTTTCCCCATTGTACATTTTTGTCTGCTTTATCGTAGATTAATTCATCATATAAGTGTGGATTTATTTGTATGCTCTCTCTTGTGTTTCATTGATCTTTTTGTCTATTTTTGCTTAGTACCAGTTTTGATTACTACAGCTTTGTATTACAACTTAAAATCTGGGATTGTGATACCTCTAGCTTTGTTCTTTTTTCTCAAGACTGCTTTGGGTATTGGGGTCTTTTTTGGTTCCATATAAATTTTGGGATTATTTGTTCTAGTTCTGTGAACTTGCATTGAATCTGTAGATTTCTTTGGCTAGTGTGCACGTATTGATGATATTCATTCTTCCAGTCCATGAGCATGGTATATCTTTCCATGTGTTTAGGTAGTCTTTAATTTCTTTCATCAGCGTTTTATGGTTTTCAGAGTACCTGTCTTTCAACTTCTTGGTTAAAGCTTATTCCTAGGTATTTAATCTTTTACATCAAAGTGTAAGTGGGATTCTTAATTTCTCTTTCTCCTACTTCATTATTGTTTTATAGAAATGCAGCATATTTGTATGTATGCCACCTTACTGAATTCATTTATCAGTTCTAGTAGTTTTTTAGTGGAGTTTTTAGGTTTTTTAAAAATATCTTTTTATAAAAATTATATTTTTAATAAAATATATTTTTATTTTTTATATTATTATAATTATATTTATATTTATATTTATATATCATTTTATATTAATTTTTTATAAAAATTTATTTTTTTTTGGATCTTGTCATCTACAGTGGCAGTTTTTCTTTTCCAATTTACATGACTTCTATTTCTTTTTCTTGTCTGATCACTGAAGTTGGTACCACCAGTACAATGTTGAATTAAAGTGATAAGGGTGGACATCCTTGTCTTATTTCTCATCTTAGGGGAAAAGCTCTCTGTTTTGCACCACTGAATATGATATTGCTGTGGGTTTTTCATATATGGACTTTATTATGTTGAAATATAATTCTCTTTAAATCTACCTTGCTGAGAGTTTTTATCATGAATGGATATTGTATTTTGTTAAATGCTTTTTTTATATCTATTGAAATGATCGTGATCATAAGTTTTCCATCCTTTCTCTGTTAAGGTGATGTGTCACATTGATTGATCTGTGGATATTGAACCACCTTTGCATCCCTGGATTGAATCCCAGTTGATGGTGAAAGATTTTTTTAATTTATTGTTGGATTTGGTTTGCTAATATTTTGTTGAAGATATTGTATCTGTCTTCATCTGAGATACTGGTTTGTAGTATCTTTATCTGGTTTTGGTGTCCGGATGATGCTGGCCTTGTAAAATGAATTTAGATGTTTTCCTTCTATTTTTTGGACTAGTTTGAGAAGAATAAGAATTAACTTTTAAAAAAATATTGGATAAAATTTGCCTGTAAGACCATGTGACCGTGGACTTTTGTTTGTTGGGAGTTGTTTGATTACTGATTCAATTTCATTGTCAGTACATGTCTGTTCAAATTTTCTATTTCTTTTTGATGCAGTTTAGGAAGATCTTTTTTTTTTTTTTTTAAGATTTTATTTATTTATTTGACAGAGATCACAAGTAGGCAGAGAGGCAGGCAGAGAGAGAGAGAGAGAGAGAGAGAGGGGGAAGCAGGCTCCCCACTGAGCAGGGAGCCTGATGTGGGACTCGATCCCAGGAGCCTGAGATCATGACCTGAGCCAAAGGCAGAGGCTTTAACCCACTGAGCCACGCAGGCGCCCCCAGTTTAGGAAGATATTAATATTTCTAGGAATTTATCCATTTTGTCTAGGTTATCCAGTTTGTTGGCATATACTTTTTTATAGTGTTCCCTTTATAATCCTTTGTATTTCTGTCCTGTTAGTTGTTATTTCCCCCCCTTCATTTCTGGTTTTGAGTTCTCTCCCATTTTTTTTCTTAATGAATCATGCTAAAGGTGTATCAGGCTTATTTATCTATTCAAAGACCACCTCCTCATTTCACTGATCTGTTCTATTGCTTTTTTTAGTCTTTATTTCATATAGTTCTGCTTTAATCTTTATTATTTCCTTCCTTATACTGGCTTTTTGCTTTATTTGTTCTCCCTTTTCTAGCTCATTTAGGCGTATAGTTAGGTGGTTGGAGATTTTTCCTGTTTCTTGAAGTAGATCTGTATTTGCTATTAAGTTTGATCTTCAAACTGCTTTAGCTGCCTCCCAAAGATTTTGGCTTATTTTGTTTTTATTTTCATGTTCACTTCTGTCCATGTGTTTTTAATTATCTCTTTGGATTCTTGGTTGACCCATTTACTGTTTAGTAGCATATTATTAAACTTCTATGTATTTAGATTTTTTCAGACTTTCTAATTGATTTCTAATTTCATAATGTCAGAAAAGATGCATGATGTGATTTCAGTCTTCTTGAATTTATTGAGAGTGATTTTGTGGTCTAACATGTGATCTGTTCTGGAGAGTGTTCCCTGTGCAGTTGAAAAGAATTTGTGTTATGCTGCTTTTGGATGGATCATTCTGTATGTATTTTATAGGTCCATCTCATCTCATATGTCATTCAGAGCCACTGTTCCCTTACTATTTTTTTTTTTTTTAAATCTAGATGATGTACCCATTGATTTAAAGCAGTGTTAAAGTTTTCAGCTCTTAATGTATTACTGTCAGTTTTTCCTTTTAGGTCTGTATAAAGTAGATTTTCTCATGCCAATAGCATGGTCAGAGCATTATAATATAGTGATATTTCAATAAGTCATTAATATTTACATATATATTATCATCTGCTTTATGAGTTTCATTGTTTTAAAATTTTGTTTAAAATGAAAACTCTTTGAGTTAGGATTTGCCACCTGTCCTTCCTAGAGATTGGTTCAGTAATATAGCTACAATTCAAGCAGCCAGATTTTTGTTTCCCCATCTCAGCTATCCTTACTTTTGTAATTTCTTATGGTCTTTTGTTAGTTTTCACCATTATATTGAAATTACTCTGGTAGTTTTTGTTGGTTTTCTCCTTTCTAAATCTGAGATTCTTTTAATCCTTTTATTCTTTATGGCCTTTGCATTATTGTTTATCATTGCTTAGTCCCAACTTTCCTTTTTTTCTTCTTGGTTTTAATTACTGCTATCTCTTATTTTCTTCTCCATCAATCAAAATGTTACCAATTCTGAAGACCTGGGGAAAGCAGTAACCTACTTCATTGTCTCTGATCATTACAGCCAATATTAATATTCTTTTTATTATTCAATATTACTAAGTTTGGCATGTACTAATAATACTGTTATGAGATGTTTTATAAATGTATGTCTTTTCTCCCCTAGTTTTTATTTTAAATTTACTTTTATTTTAAATTTATGTTCTGAATCCAGTTACCCTTATCTGAGAAAACTCTTTAAATTTGAGAAAATCAAAGCATTTTTAAAATTTTTAATTCTTTCATGCACTGAGATAAGAACAAGCCAAGAAACTGAAGCTGTAAGAGTTATGTTGGTATCTGAGGTCACACTTTGATGTTTTTGTGATATGCTGTTCTTGAATTTTGAGAGTGTTGACCTGCTGTTTTTTTGCTAATGGTATGTACTTGAGAATTAGAATTGATGTATGTTTGTTGATTTACATGTGAAAAATGGGTTTGAGGATGAATGGAAATAAACCTGAAAAAAAAATTTTTAATGGTGAATTTCATTTTAGAACCATAAAATTTCCTGATTTGGAATTTGGAGTATAGAGATTTGGGGACTTAGTATAATCTGTGTATAAGTTAAACACATATTCTAGGGTGCTAGGGTGATTATATGTAACATATCTGTACTTTAAATATGTCACTGTGTTATCTCTCCCTGGCATTATATCCAGTTGGAAATCTGCTGTAATTGTGTTTTTGTTTCTGTGTATGCAGTGTGCCTTTCTTTTTCTCTTGCTCTTTTTAAGATTTTCTAATACTGGTTTTGAGAAATTTGATTATACTGTGCTTTGGTATAATTTTATTCATGTTTCTTGTATTTTGGATTTGTTACATTTCTTAGATCTGTGAATAAATAATTTTATCAAATTTGGAGAAATTCAGCCATTTATTTCTTCAAATATTTTTCTTTTTTTCTGTAATTACACATTTATTGGACCACTTAAAGTTGTCCCACACCTCATGGATTTTCACAACAGTTTTTATTGGCATGTCTTTAAGTTCACTCATCTTTTCTGCTGTATGTCTCATCTTCTATTAATCCCAACCATTATGTTTTTCAGCTCAGATATTATAATTTTCATCTCTGGTAGTACAGTTTGGATCTTTTTTATATCTTTCACGCCTTACATTTTGAATATATTGAATTCAGTGAAATGTACTCTGTTAATTTCACCATCTTGGTCAGCTCTGGGTCAGTTTTGATTGATTAATTTCTCATTATAGAATGTACTTTTCTGCTTTTTGGCATGCCTGGTAACATTTGAGTGGATTCACAAATTGAAACTTTACGTTTTTGGATGCTGTATATTTTTGTATTCCTTTCAGTGTCATTGAGCTTTATTTTGGAATGTAAGCATTTTTAATCCTTTGGGGCCTTGATTATAAGATTAGGCAATAACAGAGGAGCATTCGGTTTATGGATAACTATTCCCCACTGTTGAGGCAAAATCCTGTACCTCACCCAGTGCATTGTGAATTAAGTTTTACAGTCTGGCTGGTGAAATAGGTACTATCTTGGTCTCTTTGTGAGTGCTGAATACTGTTTCCATTATCCTTATGGGTAGAGCTTCTTCCCAGCCTCAGGTAATCTCCTTTTATGCAAGTTTTGGTCAATACTCAGCTGACTATGCAAGGGGACCATCTGTAGGCCACTGGATTTCTCTCTATGTAATTCTCTAGTCTCAACTTCTCTGTCCTGTGATTTTAGCTGCTTTGGTTACTTGGCTTTCAGACTTGACTTTCAGTTCCTTCTCCTTAACTGAGGAAATTAACTGAGAGCTACCTGTATTCTTTCTTTCTGTGCCTCAGCCTTGAATCTGTCTCAGGGCAGTAGGTCAAAATAGCCATAGGACTCACCTTGTTTGTTTCCTGTCTCTTCAGCATCAATGTCTTTTATTTCCTGATGTCCACTGTCCTAAGAACTGTTTAGTATATTTTATTTGCTTTTGTTTATTTCAGGTAGGTGGGTAAATACAGTCCCTGTTGCTTCTCTTGGCCAGAGATGGAAGTATTGTATTTGTTGTTGCTTTTTGAAAGGCATTATGAAATTGGTAAGAGAAATTTTTATGGTTAGTGATTTTTAAGCCCAGTGCAACACAATATAACAACACTCATATGGGCTTTATATTACTCTGAAGTGGTTTGAAAAATTCAGTTAAGTATTTTCTAGAATGTATATGGAAATCAGAGTAGACTTAAAAGCAAATTTTTTTAAACCATATAGGTTGTACTTGAGCTATCTTTGCTGTAAGAATTAAAATGACAATAAGTATGCTATAGGGAGTTAGTGGTTTTAGCAAATGACTGTAATTCAACTAGTTGAATAATAAAGGTTCCAAGGGTATATCTTCAACATATTTCCCCAGGTCCTTACAGTTAAGGTTTTGTGTAAAATAGCTTTGAGATGATAGGCGGTATTCCCCAAACTTAGTTTGACACTTTTCTAATCTTTCACCTAAAGTCTTAAAAATTTATTTGTTCAGAATGCATTTACAGGGAGCATTTAAAAACCCAAGTATTTCTTTTCATTTTATAGTCACATGTTCTTACCAGGAACATATAATCTATCTGTAATCATAAGATGAATTTTCTGAAATGGATTTTTTTTAGTTGATTTTATTTGCCCACAGCGGGGGTGGGGGGGAACCTTTTTTCAGTGTTGTAAAAAATTATTTGGAACTTGAGTTAATATGCCTTTATAATAGTAGCAATTGTAGGCTAATTATGGGGTACACTGTTCATGAGTTGTAACCTTAATTTTTAAACATTGTTATTATGCCAATATTCTTTTATATCAATTATAGTTACATTTTCCCTATAAAAACCCAAATTTCATTGACTTGTGAGAGGCTTTGAAAGTGGGATATATGGTGTGGGCTTTGTGATAATTTACATTACTTTAAATGAGTAGATATAGTTTTTTGGTTGGGATTGAACATAGTTTTACTATTCATAATTCTTTTCTCCCTTCCTTAAATGTTTCATAAAGTATGTATCTTCTAATTATACTCAATTATGACTTCAACTATTGGAAGATACTTTTTTAAATTTAGTGTAGTAAACTGGCCATCACAGATTGTGATGGAGGGTGTGCAGTTGGTGATAGGGTTAATAGTCCAATTTAAACCTTGGTCAGATAGAAACATTTGAAAGTAAATAGTTAGTTATTGAAGGCTAGGAGAAAATGGATCAGTTCAACGGAAGTGAGAATTGTTGCCTGAGAATTATCAACAGAGGTAGCCCTGTAGGAAGATATTAGAAATAGAATAAAAAGTAAAATATAAAGATGAGATAGCACCTTTCTCAAGGTCAGAAATATGACAGTGTGAGGAGGAACTATGGTAGTAATAGAGATTTGCCGCAGATTTGCGTGGTGGTAATTTAATCCTCTCTTGGTCCAACCCAGGAATTGTCTATATTGATTGAGAAGGCCCAGAGGCCCTGTGATCTGAACCACGTAGTTTGATTGCCTGAACCAAGTATCATTTAGTTTATTTTGAGTTTAATCTGGGAAACTGTTTTTTTTTTTTTTTTCTTTAAAAATTTTTAAAATTTATTTTTGGGAAAGAGAGAGAGTGAACACATGTTGGGCATGGGTAGGTGGAGGGAGAAGCAGACTCCCTGCTGAGCAGGGAGCCCAATGTCAGACCTGATCCCAGGACCTGGGATCATGACCTGAGATGAAGGCAGGTGCTTAACTGACTGAGCCACCCAGGTTCCCTGGGACATTACTTTTTTTGAAGGAAATTTTTTATTATTCTTGGGCCAATTAGATGCTGGGTTCTGGAAATATTAGTTGCTAATTTCAGTTTATCAGTATGCTTAGTAACTTACTGAGTAAATTCATGTGCTGCTTTTCTTCTTTTTTTTCTTTATTCTCTTCAGCTCACTGAAGTTTGAGTTATATAAAACTCTGTAATTTTTTTAAATGATCAGGCCTATAAAATACTAATAACCTAACATCTAAAGTATTAGTTTCATAAGCCTAGAATAGTGGGTATATAATAGCAAAATATTCATTGAAATGAGACTGACATTAGTTAGAAAAACCTTCATGAATGTGTTCTTGGAAAATGATGACCAGATGTCTGTCACTGGAATTAAGGACATTTATTGAAAGTATATGCCTAATTGGCTTCTTGCCCTGTAACAATTTTATGTTTTATCATTTGCCAGAAATAAGAATCACCTTAATTTTTAAAGCAATTGTAATTCTAATTTAGTAATAAGGGGAATACCCTTTAATTGATACTATGTATTGTTTTTAGATAATAGTAATAATAGTATGTAGTAATTTCCACTGATCACCATTTATATATGTAAATATATATATACACATGTACACTTATTCTGTGGGCCATCATTTATAATTTTGAAGTGCTTTCTGTACACATAAGATTGTTCTTTCTAGATTCAAGAGAAATACTTGGTGTGAGTGTCTGGTTATTTCCAAACTTCAAGAGTTTCTGGTTGAATAAATCTGGCTCAAGGAGGGATTGGTAGAACATAATATAAATTGAGCTTTTATATGGTTCCTGTCATTATAATCTAGAACCTTATCCCCTCCCCCAATACCACCCCCAAATGTTTATTAATACATTAGATTTTTTCTTTGATTTTTTTCTTGTTTAAACATACTGTAGTTTCATGATACAATCCCTTTTTACTAAAATTTAGATTGAGTTAGATGACCTTTAAGTTTATTTCAACTTAGAGATGTGATATTTATAATAAGTTTTCCCCTGTCTTATAGGTAGTCAAAACTAACATGTTATTTTATTCCATTGTATGCTGGATCGTAAGTAGAAGTACTGAAGTAGATTTCCATTCTCTTTTATTTCTGTACTTTAAAATAAGTTTGTAGCAACTCTTTCAAAGTCAATTAATTTCAAGTAAAATATTCCTCATTTAACCAGTACATAAGTATCATTCAAAATGTTGCTATTGATGTGATATTTAATCTATGCTGGATAATTTAGGAGATGTTTTTGTGTTGATGAAATAATCAGTATTTTCCATTTTTATGTCATGACTTTTCCTCTTAAAGATGTGTAATTTTAGCCTGGTAAGACAAGATTTCATATAATTAAATAGGATATGTGTACATTGCAGATGTTTTTGTTTTAAAAAATTATTTCATAAGCATTTAAGCTGTAAAATTCGAATTTTTTGTCTAAATATACTTTCTATTAGAAAACTATAGGTAGTCCACGGAAGAACATTTAAGTGGCAATGTGGGGAATGCTGACATTTGCAATGAAAGTAAAAAAAGATAATACTACTGTAGTAATAATAACTAAGAAAAATGTTGAATGGTTATGTTAGATAAATATATCAGAAATGCTTATATTTAAGGATAAGCAGGTTTGATTAAGATTTAGGTAGGCTTAGAGAATGTAATGATAACTTTCAGAGAATTAGAGATGAATGATGATTCTTATAATTTGTGTATAGATTTCTTTCTCTTGATCAAGTTTTACCATTATTATGATCCTTAAGTTTGTTAGGCATATAGGTGACATTGTTTTATCTTTGCTTCATCTTAATGGGTTACAGAATAAAATGAATTGGTGGGGCAGTGGGGTAGAGGGATAAACATCTAGATGAACCTTTGAGGAGGGGACTCCATACTGGTCGTGAGATACGTATAAGGTGTGAGATCCTGTTTTAACATGTAAGTTAAAAACTGAAACCACTTTAAAAAAAAAAAAAGATTTATTTATTTGAGAGTGATAGAACACATGTAGGAGAGAGAGAGAGAGAGCGAGAGCGCACGCACGCATGCGTGCGCACCAACGGGGAAGGGCAGAGGGAGAGGGAGAAGCAGGCTCCCCACTGAGCAGGAGCTTGAGGATTAGGACCTGAGTGGAAGACAGACACTTAACTGACTGAACTATCGAGGTGCCCCTTAAATCACTTTCTTCTTGAAATCTCTCAGTGAATACTTTAGCTACTTGCTATAAATTGTCATTTTTTTGTGTGTTTGTTAGCATTGTTGATCTTGCTAATAAAGGAATTTGTCCCTGGTAGATTGGGTAAATAGAGTATCCGTGTGAAATTGCTTTATAACAACAGAAATAACTAATCTCAGTAACTTAATAATGGTAATTATACATAATAAGAGCTTATGTATGCTGGCACTGTGTTAAATACTTTATGTATTTAGTGGAAATAACTTTTTCTCATTTCAGTAGGAAAAATACAGGTTCACTGAAATCAAGAAAAGTAAACAAGTCTATAACACTAAACAACTTTAAAATATGGGTTAACTTTGTAAAAGGTCATTTAGTGGATTTGTTCTCACAGTATCCTTGGGTATCAAGGCAGGTTTATTAACCAAAAGATTCTTGTGAGGATGAGGTCTTAACCAATTTCAGGGACTATTGTTTTAATAAGCAGCATGTGTGTTATTTATTCATTGATTATAGTGGCTGTCTGCTTTTTATTTGGTAGTATATAAAATACATTACCCCTACCCCCCAAAAAAACCCACAAAAACCTCTCACACAGATGTTTCTCCAGAGTGTTCTGTGACCAGGAGGCACTCATAATAGGGATGTAAGGAGGTCTAAGTGCTTTAGGCAAGAGGTTTGTAGATTGAAGGGATCTGAGACAAGATGCTAGCCCCCTGAACAAGAAAGATCATAGTGGTGACGCACTTACCTCGTGGCACAGCCTGGTAACCTAAAACAGCAGAACAAAGCTAAGGTCCCTTTCTGTGGGACACAAGTGATCAGAGTTAAAATTTTGGTTACTTCTGTAATAATTTTGATCTAAATGTGGTACTTTCTATTTATCATCCACTTATAAAATCTGTCATTCTGTGTCAGTGGAGACATCGCTTTAATGTTAGGTTCAAGCAGAATCTGAGGAGACTCGAAGGAAGTAGAGATTTATAGTGGCCTTTGAAAGATGGTGACGATGATGCTTGTGCAGCCTGGTGGCCCTGGCTCAGCAGCGGCAGTGCCGATGGGCCTGCGGGCTGCGACAGAGGCCTGGAGAGGCAGTACAGCTTCCCCGTTTGCCTGAAAGTATATCGCCACACCATGACCTTGACCACTGTGGCCAGGTGTGAGTGGGAGCTGGCCTCTGAGAAGTGATAGGGTGGGCTGTCTGTGCAGGGCCTCTTAGGGCCCAAGGCCTGAGGCCTCCCAGTGTATCTCTGAAGCCTGCCACGCAGAGGACTACGGCAAGGGCTGGGCGGCACCAGGGGCATAGGTATCCCTGTGTGGTGCCATTCCTGCCCTTAAGGGGCTTTCCTCCCCTTCTCTGCCAGCCCCAGGCACTTTATCTGACTCCCTTGGCATACAGGGGAACCTGCAGCCCTACCTGGTCCCGACACCCTGGGGGCTGCTGGTGGCCTCAGTGGGCCTTTCTGGATACTCAGAGGGCAGCATTCATAACCTCTGCACCGGTAGTTCTCAACAGTTTGTTGAGTGAATTCTATCAATTATTTCTTCACATTTTACACTCACTTGTTACAAATCTTGTTGAGTTTATATTTAGAGTCGGTTTCTCATCCTGGAATGGGAAGGTAATTCAGTAGATTGAAATAAACAGCATCGAGTTTGCAGATCTTGTGCAGATTGCCTAAATTTTGTTAAAAATATGCACAAACCCACACACAGGATCTGTTAGCATAGTGCCTGGATTATAGTATGTGTTCAGTGTGTGTTAACTGTTGTTACTGTACAAAGGCAATAAAAGTGATCTGTAGAAAAGTGAAATTAGATGATTACCTTATACCATAAATAAAAAGAACAAAAATAAAAATCTAAATGTTAAATAAAACTTTAATACTGTTATATTAGGAGAATATTTTATGATATCAGAGTAAAGAAGGTCTTTTTAAGTACGACAGAAAGAAGTACAGATTATAAAGGAACATTGAACTTGACAAATTTAGATACAAATTCTATATTACAAAAGATATCATAAATTATATGTGGAAACTTATAAGCTAGAAGGTAGTTGTCATGTAAATGATTAATATTAATTACTAATACATTGCTAATTAATTACCAGTTAAAAACCATGAATTCATAAGAAAAGACAACTCAGTTGAAAAATAGGTAAATGAGCTGAACCAGCAGTTTGTAGGTGATAGTCACATGGTTAATTAACATATTTAAATATCTGTAATATCATTGGTCATCAAGAATTTGAAAATTATAAGATTGAGATGCCATTTGTTACTCATCAACATAGAAAAATATTTAAAAGTCTGAAAGTTCTTATGTTGATAAGGATATGGGAAAATGAAGTTTCATACATTGCTGGTGGGAATGTAAATTGTTATAATTAGTTTGGATAAGCAATTTGCTACTATCTTACAATTGGTTACTAACTTCTTTGTATGTTGTGGGCAGATTTGACAGTCTGGCACCTATGTACTTCTTCACAGAATAATTTTTAAATGAATTAAATATATAGAAATACAAAAGATAATCATACTGAAATATAATTATCAAAATATTAGACAAGGTGATACAGTATATAAACTAAGTTATCTAACAAATTGAATAAAATAGTAAAATATCTATGATTTCTATTGGTTATCGGGTCATGGATATTGTTAATTCTACTGTTTTGTTGTTTCAACATCACTGAAATGTTAAATTTCAGTCAGAAATTTAAATGTGAAATTTAAACTGTGAAATGAAGACCTGTTTTTTTCCCCTTTCCAAGTTTATGGTCTCTCTTTGAATTCTAATCCTGGAAGCTAAGGAGACCCAGTTTAAGAACTCCTGTAGAGAGAATTGCTAAACCATTCATTGGACAGTGCTCATGATTGTAGCATGACTTATAAGAATTTAAAGAATAAATAGGAAAAACCAAAATGACTTGTCAAAAAAAATTAGAAAATGTTAGAATGATATATTTTTATGATGAGATGCAAATGAATTATACTCATATATATGTTAACATGCATAAGTTACTAAAACAAAATTTTGACTTTTAAATTCAGTATGATACTGGAAGAAAACATTATGCAAACTTAAAAATCCCATATAAAACCCCATTTTGTATTGTTTGTGATTTGTGTACCTGTTTGTGTGTGTGTATAGATATAAAGATAGATTTGAAAATGTAATACTTTTACGTGGATGGGAGAGAGAGTAACATGGGAAAAGAGTTTAGATACACCTGGAGTGTTTTAATTCTTTATCTTAAGAAGCCTGTCAAATGTTACTAATTGATAATTGCCATTTATAGAGAGTGGATACATAGGTGTTCATTTTGCTAATCTTTGTACTTTTCTTCATTGAAACAGTTCTCAAAATTCTTAAAATGATGATTATGATAATAATATTATAGTTATTTTAAAGAATCATTGTAATAAAAACAGTGGTACAAAGATAGGTTAGTTGAAAAGGGAATTAACTTCAGTCCTTGGCTCCAGTTATATATGGCTTATTTGAGCACATAATGATGCAGGTGATATTTTATGATTAATGCAAGATTTGGTTTGCCCTTTGGTTTTTCTGTTCAGATGGTAAAAGTCAGCCTTTGAATAGTGGTTGATGTTTATGGTAGCAGAATAGGAACTCTATTAATAATGTAGTTAAGACTGTGTTACTGCAAAAGCACTTACTAGCCCTAAATTTGTCCATTTCTGGCATGTTTATTACCAGAAAAGCCCAAATCTTAATCTTACTAGACCCAGGCAGATGATTTTATTTTTTGGCCTTCTGTTGGTTTCTTGTATCTCTTCTCTCTGATGGGTTACTGGATTAGATGTGAAGTGTCTGGGATTGCTTTCTTCAGTTTCTCGGTAAAGAGATACATAAAATCCTGGTTATTGAAGAAGAATTTCTCTTTCTTTCTTTCTTTCTTTTTTTTTGGGGGGGGTAAAGATTTTATTTATTTATTTGACAGAGAGACAGCGAGAGAGGGAACACAAGCATGGGGAGTGGGAGAGGGAGAAGCCGGCTTCTCATTGAGCAGGGAGCCTGATGTGGGGCTTGATCCCAGGACCCTGGAATCATGACCTGAACTGAAGGCAGACGTTTAACGACTGAGCCACCCAGGTGCCCCTGAGGAAGAATTTCTGATACATGCTCCAGGTCATAAAATAAGTCGTTGGTCAGTAAAGATGAATGCAGTAGTAACTGTGCAAGTTAGAGTATAGTCGTCCCCTCCTCTCCGTGGTTTTGCTCTTCATCTTTTCAGTCACTCATCGTCTGGAAGCAGATGGTCCTCCTGCTGATATATGGTCAAGTCAATAGACTCCTCAGGAGGTCAGTAGAGAAAGAGTCAAGGCTTTGTCACAGCGCATCTGTCATTCACCTCACTGCATCTCATGGTGTAGGTATTTGGTCATCTCACACCATCACAAGAAAAAGAAGGGTGAATGCAATGTAAGATATTTTGAGAAAGACCATATTCATATAACTTCTGTTATAGTATTTTATAAATTTATTTATGTTAGTTACTGTTAATCTACTGTGCCTTATTTATAAATTAAACTTTATCAAGGTATGCATGTATGGGGAAAAACATGGTATATAGAGATTGGTACTATCTGCAGTTTTTAGCATCAACTTGGGGTCCCCTCTGGATAAAGGGGGACTACTGTATAATGAAACATCCTCATTTCTCAAATACCAGCCCGACCAAGAGTAAGGATTAGACTGAAGTGAAGTGATTAGCTTCTAAGAGAATGGGATCAATCCATAGATGGGAAGATTAAGATAGGAACACAAAGGGGCAAACAGTAGTGATATAACACCTGGCCATGTTAAATATTTCTTCCCAGAGGGATCAGAATTTCTTATCTTTTAGCTTCTGTATTTGGGATATCTCTTTCACTGTTTCTTTCCAACTGGAAAGAACTATTGTTCTGCGTAAAGTAATACAGATAAAAATTTCAAACATCTTAGACAATTAAACTACAAAATAAATATACCTCTGTAATCTCCTGTAGAAATAAGCCATTATCATTTTGCTATATATCTTTTCAGATATTTAGCATATGTGAAAAAATAAGTTGAGTGAATAGAAATAAACATGTATTTTTAAAATATGAAATAGTACTTTACACAGTGTTCTGGTTTAGTAATCCCATTGGATTACTTAAAGGTAAATTGCGAATATCCTTTTAGGTGAGTCTGTCTCATCTTCTTAATGACTACAGCGGTGTTCTATTTTATACTATATTATCATCTAACCAGTCTCCTTTTTATAGGCACAGAAATTATTTCCAAATACTTGTAATTATGAAGAGTTTTGCACTGAACAGCCTTTTGTATAAACATGTGTGCCTTGTCTATTTCCTTAGGATAAATTCCTAGAAATAGTATTGTTGTACTAAAGGATATATACATTAAAATTTTATATGTATTAGTAGTATGATCTTGAATGGTTATACGAATGTATATCCATGTGATGTCCCTTAACTTTTTCAGTGGCATTTTCAAGATAACATATTTATATGTTAAATGAAGCAAAATGGTTTTATAATATTTTTGCCAAGTGACTATTAGCACTAAACATAGGACCTGTGTACACACTACTTCCAAGTTTTAATGATGAACTTTGCCCTGGGCTGCTATCTCTATTGTAATCGTGAATGTTTTAAAAAGATTAATTTTCCTTCTACAAGTGGATGGGGCAGGGTGTCTGGACTGAGGACCATGTTGGCCTCGGTCATATATCCTATGTCCTCAGTCAAATAATCCTATTTCTGCATTTACTTCATTACTTCATTAACTATACAAGTATTTATTTGAGAATCAGGCACAAGACTGGTCACTAGAGATACAGTGATATATAAGACACAGTTCTGGGCTGGAAGTTCTGAGTTTTAATAATTTAGTGGTAGAAACTGATAAATAGCAGGTAATAAGCCACACTTCTTAAAACTAGCATCATAGTTATAAAATGATACGTTTGTAGATTGATACATTATAACAAAAGGAAAATAGAAATGTTCAGAGATGAGAGCAAAAAACAATTCACTAAAAAATTATGGCATCCAAAACCAACTGTTATTAATGTTAGCTGCATTTCACCATTTTTTTGTGCATATTTTCAAACATACAGAAAAGCTGAAAGAATTTTACACTGAATATTCAAATACGCATCACTCACATTCTACAATTAGCATTTTACTTTGATTTCTTTATCATGTGTTCATCTTATCATCCATCATTCCATCTTTTTTTTATTGGATTTTAAAATAAGTTGCAGACATAATTTACTTTCTTCAACATGCATAACATTAATTATTTTAAATAACATCATGTTATAATTAAAGCTTATATTGACTGACTATATGCTGTAGATGTGGAAATTTGTATTCTTATATCCCTCTCAGATTTCTTTCTTCATTTCTAAATATTTAATAACTTTGTCTAATTATGAACCATAATGTGTTATAAATCTTGAATGACCATATGACTTATCCAGACTAGGATATTTTTGAGAGAGAAAAGGTGTGCTAGTGATGAATATGTAGGGAGAGCAAGTACAGATTGGGGCCTCCTGGGCAAATCAGGGTGGTCCAGCTGTAACACTAATTGTTGGAGTTTATTCTTAATGTATTTGCATTTAATACATTAAGCACTGTATTCAACATTTGGTCATTTACCCTAGCTTCTTTTTTTCCTGAGGTCTTTATTCTGATTCACCTCTTAGGTGGATTTTTATCATAGTTTCTCCTTTCATGAGTTACTTATTTTGATTTATCATTTGGCTAGGTTTTATCCTCAAGTAGTCCTACTCCTCAGCCCCAAGAGGGTCTGATTTGTACTGAATTTGTTAATTCCTTTTTGCTTGATTTGTTACCTTATATTATTTCTGTACTTTTAATAAAAATAATAGATTTCAGTGTGTTTTTTTTTCTTGATATTGTGGGGTTATATAGAACAATAGTAGAGGCATCTCAGTCCATCCTGGATTGGTGGAGCAATGTGAGGTTACAATTTTATCTCCAAGAGTACTCAATGTTTTCTACATAAAGCCCCATGTAAGAAATTTCTTTGGAGATTTTGGCGCCCCCAAATCTTTGGGGCTCTGCCAAGAACACAGATCTTAGTTAGTAGGTAGTTGTGACAGTTTTTAAATAGCATACTTTTTATACGGAATAACCCAAACAAATCTTTTTTTTTCCCTCCCCAAAAAACTCAATTTGCTCCTGTCATTTGGAAGTGATTTGGTATACCAAATCCAATTTAGGCTAATAAAGAAGGAATTGGAAAACTTCTTAAATATATATATAAAGCTTTGTTCTTGGCTTGTTTCCTGTTGGATTTCATTTAATTTTTCTTAGTTTTAATAATTTAACCATCACAGATTTTACTGGTTAGTTGTGTGACTCAGGAGTAAACTTGCTGGAAAAAAAAATTACTTCTCAGTTTTGCAATTTATGAATAGTTAATGTTTTTATTTTTTCATATTCTTACAGTAAAAATTTCTTCAGCTCTGTCATACAGTGTAATGCTACTAATAGTGAAGTTACATACAAGGATTTCTAGAGCAGTGGAGATTATTTTATGATCTAATGTATTATTATTATAGGGTATCTGCTATACTCATTTACTCTGGCAATGACTGCATCTGTGTGCATCCATGTTTGCTCTCAAGGGAGTAAGGCCAAATGGCTATGTACAACTGTAAGTAGATTTTCTCTGTTCTTAATAGCTGCTGTGGATTCTTTGTTATCTGGTACCTGTTTTAAAATGAGATATTTACTTATGCAACAGAAGGGATATGAAGGAGTTTAGGAAAGATGATGACAGAAAATAATGTGGAATGAAAATGAGTTGCACATTTAACCCATTTTGTGATTGTCCCCTTCTTTCATTTAGCATAATACCCCTAGGTTGTTTCAGATGGCAAGATCTCATCCTTTCTTATGGCTGAGTAATATTCCATTTGTGCATATGTACGTGTGTGTGTGTCTGTGTCTCTCATATCTTCTTTATTCATTCATCTATCAGTTGACATGTGGACTGCTTCCATAGTTTGGCTATTGTAAATAATGCTGCAATAAACATAGGCATTCATATATCCCTTTGATTAGTGTTTTTGTATTTTGTTGGTAAATAGTAGTACGATTACTGGATTGTAGGATAGTACGATTTTTAATATTTTGAGAAACCTCCAAATTGTTTTCCAGAGTGGCTACACCACTTTGCATTCCCACTGGTACTGCATCCTCGCAGTACTCTACATCCTCTCTACATCTCTACAGCCTCACCAGTACTTGTTGTTTCTTATGTTTTTGATTTTAGCTATTCTGATAGGTGTGATGTGATATTAATTAATATTCAATTATTCAAATTAAATTTAAAAATAATCCATTTGAATAGGGTTAATAAATGATCATTTGCTAGATTATACCTTAAAATCTTACAAGTTGTCCATTTATTGAATAGATATACCTAGGGGAACAATATATATAGAGAGAAGGGCTTCAAGACCTCTTAGGACCTAACCATGTTCAGATACATTTGAGAGATATGAAATAGCAAAAATGTGGATCTTTCCTCAGGGAAATTTTCTGAGCAGAGTTCAGGTTGGTAAAGCCACAAATTAAAGAGTATTGCTGGAAATATTTTTACTGAGTTTCTAGACAAAGTTTACTTAACTCAGTATTGGGAGCACCATCAACTGAAGATTTTTCCTTTCTAAAAAGCATGGACATTTGGATACATTTTTTCTCAGCTAACTTTTTTTTTTCTTATTCAGATCTGAATTGAAGTAGATACTATCTTTGACATGTTGAGCTTAAAAACTTAGGTAACCTCCTATATAAACTTGTGGATACTGCTGTACATGTCTTGACAACTCGAATCCCTTTTATGTTCTTATACAGACTAGGATCTTTTGTGAGGTGGTATTGGTCTGCGGTTTTCTCATAGTCAAGTGCTTAATGTTAAATACATCAACAAATCTTTCCTTATGGGAAAGAAAACTTCACTACTTTGGAATAAGGTTGGGAATCATGACTCTACTATTTGCTAATGGTGTGATCTTGGACAGGTTACTCAACCTCTCAGTGCCTCAGTTTCCTTTCCTCTAAACTAGAGATATCAGTGATCACCCCTCTCATAGGATTGTTATGAGGACTGATGAATTCACTGATGTAAGGAAAATGTTTTGTACAGTGTCTAGCATATAGTGAGTACTCGGTATCAGTGTTAGCTAGTATTACTACTACAGTTCTTTAAGGTTCATTTCTGCTATGTTTATAACATCTGTTCTTTTTCATATATCTTTCTAGACTTATTAATTTGTTAGTATAGTTCAGTATCTTCAGAAATTATTGCTGTTTTTTGTATATATATTTTTTCACATGGACAGGCATATTTTATCTACTAAGTATATATATATATAGTCTTTTCTATGTATAGAAATTATTGACTTTTTAAAAATTGGAACTTTCTTTTTAAAAATATGTAATAAAACTAATCCTCTACACTCTTATGCTGAAGTATTTTATCTCAGAGGATAGGTCAACAGTATCTTTTACCCTAATAAAGGGTGTTTGCAGCTTGTCAGATGAGTAAAAGTGAAGGAACTCACTAGAGGTCTCAGTTGTTGGATTAAGATAACTCTGTTGTACATTTTAGAGTCTGTTCCAAGTATATTATTCGGTGTAGGGCAATGGTGAGAGCTGAACCTCTTTAGACTTTGATTCCTTATCTGTAAAATAAGTATATTATCTGCTTGCTGCTATGATTGCTATGAAAAGTTTACTAAGACCATATGTGATGTCCACTGCAGAGTCTTTAGCGTATAAAGAGCACTTAAGATTTTGAGATAGTAACTAGAGAAAGATAGACTTTTATTTGAGAGATATCTCATTATTTTTTGTCATCTAGTATTTGACCTGAATATAAACATCTTCTCAAGTTCTCTGGTAATAGCCAGAATTAAAACTGTGGTTCTCAGTGAAGTGTTATGTTTTGTTTATTTAAAGATTTTATTCATTTGAGAGGATAGTGCACGGAGTAAGAGGGAGAAGCAGGCTCCCTGCTGAGCAGAGAGCCCAGCATGGGGCTTGATCCCGGGACCCTGAGATCATGACTTGAGCTGAAGGCAGATGCTTAGCTGACTGAGCCACCCAACGTGTCCCTGAAGTATTGTTTTAATGTATTTTCAGAATATGTGGGAAATTTGACAGGAAAGGAATTGTAGAATGACAGTGGTAAGATTATCTTTTATTATTTTAAAACAATAAAAACAATACTACCAGTAATAATGCCTTATATTTGTATTGTACTTTATAAAGTAGAAGGATTTTTTCATCCATTATCTGTTCATCAATAAATCTTTATGTTGGCAGGTCAGATGTTAGTAGATGAGTCCATAGATTCTAAGAGGCAAAATGATTTGTCCAAACTTTTATGTTTACTGACCAGAACTTAGCCCCCTGATCCCCATCTCCTTTTTTTTTTTTTTTTTTAACAGTATTTGTAGACTTTGCTTGGTGCTCTCTGGTGTAACTCTGTGTATCAAGTTTCATCAATTAAGTTTTGTTTGAGTGTTGAAGCTAGAAGTCTGCAAATAGAAATTTAGTAAATTAGACTCCTTATATTTTTTAGGCATTATTTTTCTTCAATTTAGGTATGGAATTTTTTTTTAAAAATATTTTATTTATTTATTTGACAGAGAGAGATCACAAGTAGGCAGAGAGGCAGGCAGAGAGAGGGAGAAGCAGGCTTCCCACCGAGCAGAGAGCCCAACATGGGGCTTGATCCCAGGACCCTGAGATCATGACCCAAGCCAAAAGCAGAGGCTTAACCCACTGAGCCACTCAGGTGCCCCTAGGTATAGAATTTTTAATTCAGAACTTAAAGATTTTCTTTCCTGCTGATGTACTTTTCTGTAACTTTGTTCTTATCATTTAGGAAGATGTAATGGTCAATGCTTACAGGGTATGTGACATGCCTAACAGTACTTACATGGGGTACTTTTTTAAAATCAGAAAAATACATGTTATATATTTTGAAACTGACATTACCAGAATCCCAGAAAGTAGCCATTACGTTATTACCCATCCCTACTCCCAAAGTTATTGACAGTCTTGACTTATTTTTATAGACTTATATTTTACCTTTTTTTTAATAGTTGAGGCTCTACTTTTCTACTCATCATTATATTTGTGAAATTCATCCAAGTTTTTCAAGTAGTTGTAGTTTAGTAATTCTCATTGCTTTATAGTATGTATTATATGAACATACCACAATTTATTAATCCTTTCTGTTGATGAGCTTTAGAGTTGTATCCAAACTGGAACTTTTAAGACTAATGCTTCTATAAATATGCATATATAAAGCAGAGCATTCCTATATGCATTTCTTTTTCTTTTCTTTTTCTTTTTTTTTTTTTTTTACGATTTTACCTATTTATTTAAACAGTGCTACTCAAAAACAAACCGAGTCCTATCTCAGACTCGGTTAGGCAGAAAGGCAGGCAGAAAGAGTGAAGCAGGCTCCCTGCTGAGCAGAGAGCCTGATGTGGGGCTCCATCCCTGGACCCTGAGACCATGACTTGAGTTGAAGGCAGAGGCTTAACCCACTAAGCCACCCTGGTGCCCCACTATATGAATTTCTATTAGATACTGATCTAGGAATGGAATTGTTGGTTCATAATACATACTGTCAAATAATTTTCATATCCATTGTACCGTTTTCACTCTCCCTTCAACTATGTAGGACATCCAGGGATTGTCTGTTTTTCCCTCGTAGCCTTTCTGGTGGATGCATAGTATGTGTTTACTGGGTGAAAGATAATATAGAGCATCTTTTCTAATGTTTGCAGATATTTTCTCTTGGGAACTGCCTGTTCAGATCTTTTTTGTGCTTTTTAAAAAAATCAGTTAATCTGCCTTTTTCTTAGTGAATTGTAGGGAGTTCTGCATCAGTCTTCTTACAGAGTCGTTGTCGTGTATATGTATTACCAGTATCTTCTCCCATTTGTGACTCAACTTTTCCCTCTTTATGGTATCTTCCAGAAGTTAATAAAGTTCAGCTTATCGATGTTTTTCTTTTATGGTTAATACTTTTTTCTTTCTTTTTAAGAAGTCTTTGTGTATCTCCAAACCATGAAGATTCTAACTTAAATTTAGTTCTAAAGATTCTGTTTTGCCTTTAATATTTGTGTCTGAAATCCTATCTGGAATTAAATTTTGTGTAAGCTGTGAGGTGTGGGTCTGGATTCAAACTAAAATTTGAATAACCTGCAAGTATTATACATTTTCCTATCTCTAAGTGGCATTTATGTAATTGTACTTTTTTTTTTTTTTAAAGATTCTATTTATCCCTCTGACAGATCACAAGTAGGCAGAGAGGTAGGCAGAGAGTGAGGAGGAAGCAGGCTCCCTGCTGAGCAGAGAGCCCGAGGCGGGGCTCGATCCCAAGACCCTGGGATCATGACCTGAGCCGAAAGCAGAGGCTTTAACCCACTGAGCCACCCACGTGCCCCGTAATTGTACTGGTTTAAGATTATTTATCTGGCCTAGTTCTTGCCATACATCATGCATCTTACAAAGAATTACTTTCTAGGCCTAGTCAGGGAATTAAATTAGAACTTTTTTTTTTTTTTTTTTTTAAGATTTTATTTATTTGTCAGAGAGAGAGTACACACAAGCAGGCAGAGAGGCAGGCAGAGAGAGAGGAGGAAGCAGGCTCCCTGCCGAGCAAGGAGCCTGATGCGGGACTCGATCCCAGAACCCCAGGATCATGACCTGAGCCGAAGGCAGCGGCTTAGCCAACTGAGCCACCCAGGCGTCCCATAAATTAGAACTTTTATAGTAAACTGTCTCACTGGGTCGAAAGGTCTAATTTTGTTTAAACAGTTCCAAGTTTTTGAAAATATATTGTATATGTGTATGCTTATAAAACAAAACATATTAATGATAGACACATTATGATAGAGAAGATAATGATAGGCACATTAGTGATAGAGAAGCCAGATTTGACTCCTTTTTAACTACTTACTAATTTGATCTCAATAAGTAATTTAGGTTCTCTGAATCTGAATTTTTTTTCCTCTATAGAATGGGATTGTTGGTATGGCACCTGACACATTGTAAAATGGGGCATGCCTGGGAGGTGCCTGACACATTGGAAGTACTTATTAAATATTTGTTCCTTTCCATTGATCTGGAGTCTTATATTATGGTACAGGTGATGATGGTACATTTTAATAATAAATTGTTTTCTGTAATGAATGTGGTTAAATGTCATTGTCTCTACCAGTGATGATATATTGACATTAGTGAGGTGGGAAGGCAAAAATCTTAATTTAACTTGTCTAGGTTTTATTTTTTTCCTTTGTTTATAAACGTCATTTATATAGTTAACATAGTTACTTGTGCACCTTCTGATGTTTCCTTGTGTTTTTCTTGTGTGGACAGATAAAACCATTCAGAAATGAGTCGAAGGTATATATTTTATTTTATTTTTTAAAGATTTATTTATTTACTTGAGAGAGAGGAGAGGGAGAGAGAGGGGGAGGATGGGGGAGGGACAGAGAGAGAGGGAGAGAGAATCTCAAGCAGACTCTGTAATGAACTTGAGCCTGACATGGGGCTTGATATCATGACCCGAGTCTGAACCAAGAGTCAGATGCTTAATTGACTGTACCACTCAGGCACCCCAGGAAGGTATATATATTAATTTCAAGTGTCTCTGACTTTTGAATTGTTGGCTTTAAAACAGGGAAGAGGTATTTTAGGTAGGAGATAGGAAAACTGATCACGTTGCTTCTTACGGGTAAAAAATGTAATAGAAGTAAATTACCTAGTGTATAGAAATGTTTAGAAATAATCAAAAAAAATAGAGGTCTTAGTTTTTCCTGCCTTTTAATAGTGTCTAGTTTTTATTTTAGAAGCTTATAATTAGTAGTATACATTTGCATATAAAATTTGAACTAGGATAATAGGGGAGGCAGTCATACAGGTAGAGCATGGTGATGCAGTGTAGTAGGTGGTCTGATAGTTTCTGCAAAGGGGAGAGACTGAGGTCCCTTGGCTTTCTGAAAAAAAAATCCTTGAATGTGGTTTTATTTGAGTTGTCCCTTTAGGGCAAGGATGAATTCACAGGAACTGGCAGTGGAAAAGGGTGAAGTACATATTTCTTCTCTGCTAGTCTGATGATGTAAAAATAAATGCCATATTTCTGAGATTGATTAAAGCAGTGACTTCTCAACTTAGTCTTCATGTTAGAATTGTGCAAGAAATTTATTAAGGAAAATACTGGTTCTTAGATACTCCTAATCCAGGTATAAGATATATGAGGTGGTGAAGGTAGAGAATGAGGTAACAGTAGGAAGTGAAACTAGCGAAGTAGAGATTAGGGCCAATAGTGATCTTGGTTCTGTGTGTCATGTAGATTTTCTTCTGTCCATTGGGTAGCTGCTGAAGGTGCCCTCCGCCCCTGCGCCACTGCCATTCTCTCTACTGTTTGTAGCTTTCAGGGAAGTTGAAACTTTAAAATCAACATACCTTTTATTAGCATACTGTAATTTTGTTGATTTATTCTGCAAATATTTATTGATGCATGCCATGTGGTAAGTGCTCTTTTAGGTGTCTAGAATTCAGGAGTGAGCAGAGCACACACAGTCCCTGACTTTAAATAGAGGGTCATCAACACCCAAAACTGAACTCAGTTTCTTATAGACTTTCTCTCCTATTTGTGCTTTCCTGTTTTAGTGAATGAGGAAATTATTTACCTCCATGCTCAAAGCAGAAACTTGAGAATCATTGACTTCAGCCCCCACCCGCTTCACTTTTTTCCCCTCATAATCACCAAGTGCTGTTGATTGGATTGCCTACACAGCTCTCATCTCTTACTTCTCCCTGTGTACTATCTCCACTCTGCTCTGTGTGCTTCTTTTATGCTGACTTCTGCTGCCTCTCAGCTGTCTCTTCCCTCTGGTTGGTTCTCTTAACCTTGCAGCCTGAGGAATTTTTCCAAAACAAAAGTCTTCAGCCTTTAACTTTTTAAATTAAATATTTTATTTTTGACCAAAATTACTTATATTTGAGGTGTTACAACGTGGTGTTTTGATATATACATGATGAAATGATTACCACAGTCAAATAATTAACATATTTGTCACCTTCCAAAGTTACCATTTCTTTCATTGTGGTGAGAATATATTTGACCTTCGAACAACTCTGCTCATGCCTATGTAGTTGAAAATCTATAACTTTTGACTTCCCCAAACTTAACTACTAATAGTCTAGTGTTGACCAGAAGCCTTAGTGATAATATAAAAAGAAAATTAGCACATATTTGTATGTCATATGTTATATACTGTATTCTTACAATAATGTAAGCTAGAGAAAAGAAAACTATTAAGGAAGTCATAAGTAAGAGAAAAGAATTTATAGTACTGTATCTGATGGCAGTGTTTCCTAGTCTGCTGGCCTTGGCTCAAAGGCATCAACTGCTGGGAGGGCCTGAGGGCAGTGACAGCTTAGAGGCGCAGTCCAGTTGCTCATCTTCTGGAGGTTCACCACCACCCAGTGGTCATCTGCATCTGCGGCCACATGAGAGTGTGCTGGCCTTCAGTGGCTGTCAGGCTGAGGTGCCTCAGAAGGCAGGTGTCTCACCCTGTCTAGGAAGGGCAGGCCCTAAGGCTAGGGGCTGCCCCTAAGGGGAGAATTTGGGGGACAGGGCTCTTGGTGGGGTGTGGAGCCATCCTTGCCCCCTTCTTTTAGCCCAGTTTGCTGCCCACCAGCCTGGGGCACTCCCCAGACCACTCCTCCTGTGACCTTACTCCTGCTTGGTCCTGCCCTTTGGGCAGCTAACCGTCTCCGCAGGCCTCCTCAGATACTCAGAGGACAATTTTGCACCGGTTGCCTGTGATTTGGTCCTATGGTGACTGGGGTTGGCAATTATAAATGAACAACTTGGTGGCTTTTGCTATTAACTCTTAAAATAAGAAAAAAAAAAAATTAAAGCCCACATGTAAGTGGACCCACCCAGTTCAAACCCTTGTTTTTCTAATGTTAACTGTATTTGAGATCTGCTCTTTTAGAAAATTTCAAGTATTATACAATATACAATAATGTATTATATACATTATTATTATTAATCTTAGCAGACTGAGAACTTAGCTTATAACTGAAAGTTGGTACCCTGTGATCACTATCCACACTTTCCTCCCACCTCCCAGCTTCTTGGTAACCACCATTCTACTTTATGTTACTGTATGACTTTTTCCTTCTCTCTCTCTCTCTCTCTCTCTCTCCTTTTTTAAGATTCCACATGTGACATTGTGTGATATTTATCTTTTTGTATCTGGCTTATTTTTTCTGCTTAATGTCCTTCAGATTCATCCATGCTTTTGCAAATGGCTAGGTTTCCCTCCCTCTTTTTTAAGGCTGAATGACACTACATTTTGTGTGTGTGCGTATCACATTTTCTTTATCCATTCATCTGTCAAAGGACACTTAATTTGTGTCCCATCTTGGGATAGGACATCCCATCTTGGCTTAGCCTTTTATCATTTAAGACTTTTATGATTTGCCTCTATTTTCTTTTATAACATAATTATCTCACCAAATAGCAAAAAAAAAAAAAAAAAATCATTGCACAACCAGTATAAAGAACATGTACCTTTGTTGACAGTGCTGTCACTGTCATTTTAGGCTTCACTAAACATCATCATTTACCAATTGATGTTTGATTTTATGAATAAGTTTTGACATTACCTTTGTAAGTAGTTTTTAATTTGTTTTATTTTAGTTAAAAAAGTTGTGAATCTGTATCCTTGCCAACACTTGTTTCTTTCTTTCTTTTTTTTTTTTTTAAAGATTTTATTTATTTATTTGACAGAGAGAGAGAGATCACAAGTAGGCAGAGAGGCAGGCAGAGAGAGAGAAAGGGAAGCAGGCTCCCCGCCGAGCAGATAGCCCGATGTGGGGCTCGATCCCAGGACCCCGGTATCATGACCTGAGCTGAAGGCAGAGGCCTTAACCCACTGAGCCACCCAGGTGCCCCCAACACTTGTTTCTTGTGTTTTTAATTTAAGTCATTCACACAGGTGGGAGATGATCCTTCATTGTAGTTTTGATTTGAGTTTCCCTGATAAGTGTTGTTGAACATCTTTTTCATGTGTCTTTTGGTTATCTGTGTGCCTTCTTTGGAGAAATATCTGTTTGTGTCTTCTGCCCATTTTAAAATTGGATTATTTGTTTTTTTGGGATTTTGAGTTGTATCAGTTCTTATATGTTTTGGATACTAACCATTTATTGGTTATGCCACTTGCAAATATTTTCTTCCATTTAGTAGGTTGCCTTTTAGTTTTGTCGATTGTTTCCTTTGCCTTGCAGAAGTATTGGCAAATATTTGGAGAAAAAAGAACGATTATGCATTGTTGGTTGGAATGCAAACTGGTGCAGTTGCTGGGGAACACAGTATGGAGGTTCTTCAGAAAATTAAAAATAGAATTTCCCTATGATGCAGTCACTGCATTACTGGGTATTTACCAAGAAAATGCAAAAACACCAATTTGAAGAGATACGTGCATTCCTATGTTTATTGCAGCATTATTTACAATAGCCAAATTATGGAAGCAACCCAAGTGTCCACTGATTGATTAATGGATAAAGAATTGGTATATACACGCAGTGGAATATCATTCAGCCATAAAATGAATGAAGTCTTGCCACTTGCTACAACATAGATGTATTTAGAGAGTAAGCCTGTCAGGAAAAGACAAATACCATATGACTTCACTCATATGTGGACTTTAAGAAACAAATGAGCAAAGGAAAAAAGAGACAAACCAAGAAACAGATTCTTAACTGTGGAGAACAAACTGATGTTTACCAGCGGGGAGGTGGTAGGCAGGATGAGTGAAAGAGGTGATGGAGATTAAAGAGTGCACTTGTCATTATGAGCACTGTGTAATGTATAGAATTATTGAATCACTATATTGTACACCTGAAACTAATATAACACTGTTAATGATACTGGAATTAAAAGACTTTAAAAGTTCATGTCTATATAAAAACAAGTTACACTAAATATAGAAGCCAAAGTATATACCTATTATATTTCTACATATTGGAATTATATAATAAAAATAATTAAGACACCTGGGATAAGGGGCTGCAAGAATTTCCTTCCTTTAAAAAGGGATCCGCTCACTATTATAATTAAAGAAACATTGCTCTGTAAACTCAGTGACATCAGGGACTTTATCAAATTTACTCTTACATTCTCAGGTCCTAATTCTGTGCCTGGCACATAGGCGATACTTAGTAAATATTTTTTGAATTAGAGAATGCCTCACGCATATAAATAAGTGACCTTATGGAGCTGTGCTTCAGTTTTCCAGGGTGTGCTTCACCTGTCATCCTTAGGAGTTCCCAGCAAAGTCTGTCAAAATCTCTCTCTTTTTAAAAAATATCAAAATCTTTTGATCTAAGAGTTTTGCCTGATTCTTTTTTTTCTTCACACCTTCATGATCCTGATCATAATACTTCCAAAAATTACAAAAACTCTGCAGGTCCAGTTATATGTGGATTTTTTACGAGACAGTCCTGTAAATATACTTTCTCCTTTTTATGATTTTCTTAATATTCTTTCTCTAGCTACTTGTTTGTAAGAATACAGTGTATAGTGTACAAAACATACAAAATATTTGTTAACAGACTGCTTATGATATCAGTAAGTCTTCTACTCAATGTAGTCTATTAGTAGTTAAGTATTTGGAGAGTTAGAAGTTACCGGTGGATTTTTGGCTGTGTGGGTGGTGAGGGCCACCAAGCCCAGGGTCTTTCAAGGGTCAGCTGTAATTTTAAACTTACAGAAGAGTTGCAGAAGTTGTGCAGTCGTCCTGTATGCCTTTCACTTATTGTCTCCCAGGGTTAACATTATGTACAGTTACAAAAATAAGACATTAACAGTGGCTCAGTATTATTAACCTACCCATAGACATTCAAATGTCACTAGTTGTTTCAGTGATGTCACTTACCTGTTCTATAATCAGTTCCAGAGTTCCACATCCTATCCTTATTTGTCATGTCTCTTTAGTCTTTTTCAGTCTATGACAATTCTGTCTTTCCTTATCTTTCATGAACTTGCCATCTTTTAAGAGTACTAGTCAGTTATTTTGTAGAATGTTGCTAATGTTATGATGTTTTTTTCATGGTTAGATTGAGATTATGTGTTTTTGGCAAGAAGACCACAGAAGTGTGAGTAGACTGTATCAAGGAATTCATGATGTTGATATGTCTTATTACTGATACTGTTAACACTGATTACTTGGATGAGGTGTCTGCTAGGTTTCTCTACTATCAGAGTATTGTTTTTCTATTGATAATTAATAAACATCTTTGGGAAGGTACTTTGAGAATATGCAAATATTATGTTTCTCCTCAAAATTTTACCTACTAAGCTTAGAACCCATTAGTGTATATTGCTCATTGTGGTATTTCAGTTATCCCTGCTACCTCTCCATTTATTATTTGGAATTCTTCTCTAAGGAAGGGCAATCCCTTTCTACCATTTGTTGATTCATTCAGTTATTTATATATGCAAGTATGGACTCATGGACTTTTTGTATTATGTGGTTTAGAATTCAATACTATTGTCATTTTTGTTGTTGCTTACATTTTTCAGCTTTAGTTATTGGGAGCTTTTTCCAATTGGTTCCTGTGCCCTTTGACATGCCTTTCCTGAGCACTTCTTTACTTTCTGGTCTCATGTTGTTTTTCTCTGTCTCAGCCTTTTAATCAACTGCTACTCCAAGAAACCCTGGTTCTTCTTAATGGAGAATGATATTTTAGAAACAAAGATCTTGGTGCCATGTGTGCTTGTGGCTATTGGGATGTTGTTGGTCTCCAAACTTCTCACTGGACAAAGCTGGAAGTATATATATATACACTAATCCATGCATTCATACTGGTCCATATATATATATATATATATATAAAAATCTGTATTTTTTATGTATGTATGTGTGTATATATGTGTTTGTGTGCATACACATCTAGTCAAATACTCTTTTCCAAAGTTATGTGTATATTATTGGTTTATAATACAGTTAGCTTTATTTTTTAAAGTTTATATTACAATCTCCTTACCCAATCCTGGTTAATTTTTAAAAAAATAATTACTTAAAATTCATTTTTATATCGTATATTTCTTTGGGTTTTGACAAATGCATAGTTGTGGTTCTGTCACCACAGTCATCAGAGAGAATAGTTCAGTCACCCCCTCATGCTTAACATTTTGGTAAAAAATATTAAAAGTGGTTTGGTACTTAACGTGCATGGGAAAATTTTACCAGTGGCTTTTATTGGTGTTTTGTTTAAATAATTATATTAGGAGAGAAACTTGTTTGATTAATCAAGCTGTTAGGATATTAGAATAGGAGGGAGGCTTCTTAATGGCACCACGATTTGTTATTCATTGTGGCTCCAGAGCATAGGTTTGTTTTTTCAGATTTTAAAGAATTATTTTTTCATATAATAAATTGAGACTTTTTAAACAAAAATAATTCACAAGATATAATCAAGTAGATAATTTTAAAACATTACTTGTCTTATTGTCTCTATGTTCACCCTGTAAGCAAAAAGAAGATAATTTAGAAGTGATAAAATCTTATCCTAGTGCTATTTTAATTTGTTAGGATAGAAAGGGTCTTATTACATATATCTAAATCTCTTCTATATAATAAATCACATTTGTGAGTAGATAAAACATAAGGGACATGAGATAACTAGTAAAAAACATAGAACTGGTATGTAGAATTTGGCAAATTGTTCAATTTTGCCAGAAAATAATAGTGCAAATTAAAGCAATGAAAAACCATTTTACTTATTGAGTTAGTAGTGAGAGAGGATATGATTGAGAATGTATACCCTAATCTGGTGAAGGTGTAGTGAAACTCACTCAAATACATGAGTACATTTTAGGTAGCATTAGCGTATCACATCCATACAATGCTTTTAAGCACAGTAAGAACAAAAATACAGATATAGTTGTCCCTTGAACAGCACAGAAATTAAGGGTCCCAACCCCCACACAGTTGAAAATCCAAGCACAATTTTTGAGTCCCCAAAACTTAAGTACTGTACAGAATACAAACAGCATACAAAGTATGTGTTAACTGACTAATGATGTCATACGTAAGGCTTCCAGTCAATTAACTGGTCAATTAACAGTCAATTAACACTTATTTTGTATGTTGTTTGTATTCCATACTGTATTCTCATAATAATACATAACTTTTTAATTAATTTTTTCAGTATTTCTAAGCTACTCATTTTGCAAGTTTGCCAGATTGTCTCACATCCCCCCTAATTTCCCATATATTTATTAAAAAAATCATATTTGTAGGTGGACCCATGCAGTTTAAAACCTGTACTGTTCAAGGGTTAACTGTAGTCTGTCAGGCTGATGTACACTGATGGGACTGATGGGTATTTTCTTTTTTAAAAAAATATTTTCCAGATTATTTGCAGTGGGAAAACTACATATAATTGGGATTTTACCTTTTTCAAGGCATGATTTTGTGGAAGTTATATTTTGACATTGATGTTGAGTGTGACTCTGTACCTAAAACTTGTAGTGCAATGGTTGTCAAGTTGTAGAGTCTCAAAGTCAGTGCTGGATCTGGCATGAATGGAAGCGTTAAAAAAAATTTTTTTTTTAACTGTGTGATCCTGATAGAAGATACTTTAGAATATATGAATTAGTTTTTCTTAGCTAATTGTGGTGTTGTGGCAGAATCCAGTTGTGAGACTTAAAATTAGATCAGCCATCCATATCCACCATTCAGAGCATAGTTTATTGTTGACAAGTTGAAATTTATTTCCATACTCTGAGGCATATGTAGCAGAACTAGGTTTTTAACTCCTAAAAAGTCAGTGAACAACTCGTATTAAGTGTTTGGCTTGGTCTTTTATTTATTTATTTTTTCAGATTATGTTTTCAAATTACGTGAATAAAGAATGTACTGATTGATGGTTTTGGGGGACAAATCCCCATGGATCTGTCATGTTTGTGCATGTCTCATCACGGGCATTATCTGGACTTTTTTTTTTTTTTTTTTTTTTTTAAGGATATTGTTGTATGAACAGCCTTGAAAGATAGCCAATTGAGACTTTAATTTAGATTTCTTCCTAAGTGTCAGGACAGATTTATATCCTTTTGAGGATAATAAAGATAATGTTTTCCTTCTTGAATAGAAGGTGGGCAGGTTTGCTAGCAGTACCTTTAAAAGTTTGGATTTTTGTAACCTTTGAGTTCTTCAGCTGTGACCTAAATTACTGCTTGAGGACCATCCATCTGAGTTATTCCACACCAGCCCCTTGGGACTTGGGTGATATCATAGAGTTCATGGTGCCTGTTGTACCATGAGAATGGATTAGGAAAATGTGATGTATGTGTGTATCAAATGGAATCATTTATATGTTGAGTTTAAAAAACCATTCTACATAATAGAAACAAATAGTAGAAGAGTGGTTGCCAGGGGTTGGGGCACATACAAGGTGGTGATGGAGGTGGGGCAAGGAAAGGTTGGTAAGAGGGTACAGACTTTTAGATGTAAGATAAATAAGGTCTGAGGATCTAATGTATAATATGGTGAATGTGGTTAATAACACTGTACTGTATAGTTGAAATTTGCTAAGAGAGTAGAACTTAAATGTTCACACACACACAGGAAAGAAAAAAGGTATTCTGTGTGAGGTGATGGATGTGATAATTAACTAGTGGAGGGAATCCTTTCACAATGTATATGCATATCCAATCATCATGTTATATAATTTAAATACCTTACTTTTGGGTCAATTATACTTGATTAATTATACTTGATTAATCATACTTTGTTAATTATACAGTAACGTAAGTAAAGCTAGAAAAAAAATAAACCTTGTCAGAGAAAAGAAGCCTTATTTCTGACTCAGGATTCTTGTTTTTGCCAGCATGCACAAAATTGGTTTGCTTCCTTGGTAACTCAAAAAATAGAAGTAGAGCAAAATCCTCTGCCTTTCATAGTTATTTAATGCCTTGAAAGATACATATTGATGTAATGATGTGATTTTTTAAAAAACAAGAACAAATAGAGTAAGGTTACTTTAGAAATACAGAGTTTTAAAAGGAAAGTGTATGTTTTTATTTAATGAGGAAAGTACTAAAATACCCTAGGAACTTCCATATAAGTAGCTGTTTTTCAGAGCAATTTCCTTCTACCCTTTTTACTGTGTTATCATCTTGCTCCATTTCCAGTCTGGAGGTTCTGTCTCTACATAGAGGGTCACAGTCCTTACTATAAATAAAATATTTATATAGTATATATTTTATTATTTTAAAATTATTTCAGAAGATTTTATAGATACTGAATCGACTCATTGAGTGTTAGGGTAAACAACTGATGATTTTATTTATATTTATTTTATTTATTTATTTTATTATTTCTTGTTATATTAGTTGCCATACAGTGCATCATTAGTTTTTAATGTAGTGTTCCATGATTCATTGTTTGCATATAACACGCATTGCTCCATGCTATATGTGTCTTCCTTAATACCCATCACCAGGCTCACCTATCACCCCCCCCCGACCCAAAAACCCTCAGTTTGTTTCCTGGAGTCCATAGTCTCTCATGGCCATCTCCCCCTCCGATTCCCCATCTTCATTTTTCCCTTCTTTCTTCTAATATCTTCCATGCTATTCCTTATGTTCCACAAATAAGTGATACCATATGGATAATTGACTTTCTCTGCTTGACTTATTTCATTCAGCATAATCTCCTTCAGTTGTATCCATGTTGATGCAAAAGTTGGGTATTCATCCCTTCTCATGGCTGAGTAAAATCCCATTGTGTACGTGGACCACATCTTTATCCATTTGTCTGTTGAAGGGCATCTCCACTCTTGCCACAGTTTGGCTATTGTGGACATTGCTGCTATGAACATTCGAGTGCATGTGGCCCTTCCTTTCACTACATCTGTATCTTTGGGGTAAATTCCCAGTAGTGTAATTGCTGGCTCATAGGGTAGCTCTATTTTTAACTCTTTGAGGAAGCTCCACACTGTTTTCCAAAGTGGCTGCACCAACTTACATTCCAGCAGTGTTAAGAGGGCTACCCTTTTTCCACAACGTCTCCAACATTTGTTGTTTCTTGCCTTGTCAGTTTTTGCCATTCTAACTAGTGTAAGGTGGTATTTCAGTGTGGTTTTGATTTGAATTTCCCTGATGACTAATGATGATGAATATTTTTTCATGTGTCTGTTAGCCATTCATGTCTTTCTTGGAGAAGTGTCTGTTGTTGTCTTCTGCCCATTTTTTGACTTGATTATTTTGGTTTTTTGGGGTATTGAGTTTGAGTAGTTCTTTATAGATCTTGGATACCAACCCTTTATCTGTAGTGTCATTTGCAGATGTCTTCTCCCATTCCCTGGGTTGCGTCTTTGTTTTGTTGACTGTTTTCTTTACTGTGCAGAAGCTTTTTATCTTGATGAAGTCCCCAAAGTTTATTTTTGCTTGTTTCCTTTGCTGTTGGAGACGTGTGTGAAAGAAATTGCTGTGGCAGATGTCAGAGAGGTTACTGCCTATATTCTCCTCTAGGACTTTGGATTCCTATCTCACATTGAGGTCTTTCATCCATTTAGAGTTTATTTTTGTGTATCATGTAAGCAAATGGTTGAGTTTCATTCTTCTGTATATAGCTGTCCAATTTTCCCAACACCATTTGTTGAAGAGGCTTTTTTCCATTGGATATTTTTTCCAGCTTTGTCAAAGATTAGTTGACCATGTTTCGAGTCTATATCTGGGCTCTTTATTCTGTTCCATTGGTCTATGTGTCTGTTTTGGTGCCAGTACCATACTGTCTTGGTGATCACAGCTTTGTAATAGAGCTTGAAATCAGGCAAGTGATGCCCCAGCTTGCTTGCTTTCTCTTTTTCAACATTTTCCTTGGTGATTCAGGGTCTTTTCTGGTTCCATACAAATTTTAGGGCTGTTTGTTCCATCACTTTGAAAGATGCCATTGGTATTTTGATCAGGATGGTGTTGAAAGTAGTTTTCTCTGGGTAGTGTAGACATTTTAACAATGTTTATTCTTCTGATCCATGATCATGGAATGTTTTTCTATCTTTTTCTGTCTTCTTCAACTTCTTTCATAAGTGTTCTGTAGTTTCTAGAGTATAGATTCTTCACCTCTTTGATTAGGTTTATTCTAAGGTATCTTAACAGTTTTCAGTGCTATTGTAAATGGAATCAGTTCCCTAATTTCTCTCTCTACAGTTACATGTTAGTGTATAGGAAAGCAACTGATTTCTGTGCATTGATTTTGTATCCTGCCACATTACTGAATTGCTGTATGAATTCTAGTAATTTGGCAATTGAGTCTTTTGGGTTTTCTGAATAAAGTATTATGTCATCTGTGAAGAGAGTTTGACTTCTTTGCCAACTTGAATACATTTTATTTCTTTTTATTATCTGATTGATGTTGCTAGGATTTCCAGTAGTATGTTGAACAATAGTAGCAAGAGTGTGCATCCTTGTTGTGTTCCTGATCTTGGGGAAAGGCTGTCAGCTTTTCCCCATTGAGAATGATATTCGTTGTGGGCTTTTCATACATGATTTTTATGAAATTGAGGAATATTCCCTATATCCCTACACTCTGAAGAGTTTTAATCAGGAAAGGATGCTGTATTTTGTCAAACGCTTTTCTGCGTCAATTGAGAGGACCATATGGTTCTTCTCTCTCCTCTTATTAATATATTCTATCACATTGATTGATTTGTGATGTTGAACCATCTTTGTATCCCAAGGATAAATTCCAGCTGGTCGTGGTGGATAATCTTTTTAATGTACTATTGGATCCTCTTAGCTAGAATCTTGTTGAGGATTTTGGCATCCATATTCTTCAGGGATATTGGTCTGAAATTCTCCTTTTTGCTGGGTTCTTTGCCTGGTTTTGGGGATCAAGGTAATGCTGGCATCATAGAATAAGTCTGGAAGTTTTCCTTCTGTTTTTATTTTTTGAAACCGCTTCAGGAGAATAGGTATTATTTCTTTGAATGTTTGGTAGAATCCATCAGGTCCTGCACCTTTGTTTTTTGGGAAGTTTTTGATCATGGCTTCAATCTCGTTAGTGGTCTATTCAGGTTGTCAGTTTCTTCCGGTTTCACTCTTGGTAGGCATCCATTTCTTCCAGATTACTTAATTTATTGGCATATAGTTGTTGTTGATAATTTCTGATAATTGTTTCTATTTCCTTGGAGTTAGTCATGATCTCTCCCCTTTCATTCATAATTTTATTAATTTGGTGTTTTTTTTCTTTTGGATAAGTATGGCTGGTGGTTTATTGATCTTACTAATTCTTTCAAAGAACCCGCTTCTAATTTCGTTGATCTGCTTTACTGTACTTCTGGTTTCTCATTCATTGATCTCTTCTCTAATCTTAATTATTTCTCTTTTGGAGTGTGGCTTAGGCTTCATTTTTTCCCCCCTCCAGTTCTTTAAGGTATAAAGTTAGTTGGTGAATTAGGGATTTTTCTATTTTTTTGAGTGAAGCTTGGATGGTTACTTTTTCTCCCTTAGGACTACCTTCGCAATATCCCATAGGTTTTGGACTGATGTGTTTTCGTTTTCATTGGTTTCTATGAATTGTATCCGTTCTTTTTTGATTTCTTGGTTGACCCAAACATTCTTAAGCTGGATGGCCTTTAGCTTCCAAGTGTTTGAATTTATTCCAAATTTTTTTCTTGTGATTGAGTTCTAGTTTGAAAGCACTGTGGTCTGAGAATATGCAGGGAATAATCTCAGTCTTGTATCAGTTGAGACCTGATTCGTGACCAGTATGTGGTCTATTCTGGAGAACATTCCATGTGCACTCGAGAAAAATGAGTATTCTTTTGTTTTAGGGTGGAATGTTCTGTATATATCTATGAGGTTCATCTGGTCCAGTATGTTAATCTAAACTCTTGTTTCTTTGTTGGTTTTCTGCTTAGATGATGTGTCTACTGCTGAGGGTGGAGTGTTGAGGTCTCCTACTATTAATGTATTATTATCAATATGTCTCTTTTTTTGTTTAACAGTTGGCTTCTTTAGTTGGCTGCTCCCATGTTGGGGGCATAGATATTTACATAAATAAATATTTAAATTACAATTAGATCTCTTGTTGGATAGACCCTTTTAGCGTGATATAGTACCCTTCTGTATTTCTAACTATAGTCTAGCTTAAAATCTAATTTGTCTGATTATGAGAATTGCTACCCTAGCTTTCTTTTGCAGTCGTTGGCATAAATAATAGTGCTCCATCCCTTCACTTTCAGTCTGGATGTATCTTTAGGTGCAAAATGAGTCTCTTATAGGCAGCATATGGGTGGGTCCTGTCTTTTTATCCAATCTGCAACTCTGTGCCATTTCATGGGAGCATGTAAGCCATTTACATTGACGTGATTATTGAAAGATATAATTTTACTGTCATGTTGCCTGTGAAGCCCTTGTTCCTATAGATCTCTGTAAATTTCTGTTCTGTATCCCTCTTGGGGTCTTTCTCCTTTGATAGAATCCCCCCTTAATATTTCTTGCAGGGCTGGTTTAGTGGTCACATAGTCTTTCAGTTTCTGCCAGCCCTAGAAGCTCCTTGTCTCTCTGTCTGTTCTGAATGGCAGCCTTGCTGGGTAAAGCATTGTTGGCTGCATACTATTCTCATTTAGTACCCTAAATATGTCTTGTCAGCCCTTTCTGGCTTGCCAGGTCTCTGTGGACAGGTCTGACATTATTCTGATGTTCCTCCCTCTGTATGTAAGGAATCTCTTCCCCTTAACTGTCCTTAACATGGTTTCCTTAGTTCTAAGATTTGTGAGTTTATTGTTGCATGCTGGGGCATTGGTTTGTTCTCTTGCTACTGTTTGCTTAAATATATCTTCTAGTCCTTTCTTTCTCTCCATCCCCTCAGGGATCCCAATAATTCTGACAGTGGAACATTTCATGGCATCACTTATTTCTCCCATTCTGTTTTCATCGATTTTAAGGTGTTTGTTCCAGGCCTCCTCCTGTTCCTTCTTTTCTATCAGTTTGTCCTCTAGATCACTAATTCTTTTTTCTGCCTCGGTTATCTTACCTGTCAGAGTATCTAGTTTAAATTGCATTCATTCATAGCATTTTTAAGTTCTGCCTTCTTTGCTCTCATTTCTGCCCTTAGAGAATCTATGTTGCCATTAATGGTTTTCTCCAGCCTGGCTATTGTCTTTATAACTGTTACCCTGAAGTCTATTTTTGACATCTTGCTTATATCCATATCCATTAGGTCTGCGGGAGAGACCATTGTCTCTGGTTCTTTTCTTTGTTGGGAGTTCCTCACCCACCCTAGTCATTTGTTGAGGGGTGTTTCAGGGAATGTACAGAGTTGAAAATATCAACCACAATCCAGGCAAGGTGTTCCTTGGGAAAATTCAGAGTGATTGGAAGCCACCAACAAGAAAACCCAGCCAAAATGAAACCCAAGAATCAAAATTTACAATGTTAAAAAAAAAAAAAAAAAAGGAAAAAGAAGAAAAAAAAAAAGAGGGAGTGAGCAGAGGGGTGGCTATAATCTCTTAATGTCAGTGGGGTAGGGTGTTTCAGTTCTTCCGAGGCATATTTTGTTCTCTTTGTGAGAACACTTCTTCCCAGAGTTACAGGGAAATTAAAACTGGTGTGTGTGTGTGTGTGTGTGTATAAAGGTAGTATTGAATAGGGAAAAAAGGACTATAATGAAGCTTATATCTATATCTGTATTTCTATATACATATATATCTATATCTGTGTGTGTATCTGTATCTATATCTATATGAAAATGAGAAAAATTAGTGTGAAACAGTAGAAGTTAAAAAGTTACTATGGAATATGTTGTATTAACATCTAGTTGAAATGCTAAGTAGGTAAAAAGAGAAAAACAGAAGAAGCATGATAAAACATAAAAAATGTTGTATCTAAGACATACATAGGCCATGAGGCAACACCAAGAGATCAGGATACTATTTTACTCTGGTGTTGGGGTTTTACAGTTTTATGGGGATCCTTGGGTTGTTGTCCTCTTGTTCTTCCAGCTTATCTTCTAGGGGAAGGGCCTGCTGCATTGTTTTTCAGGCACCCCTGATTTAGTGGAGTTGCCCTGCCCTTACCAAGAGGCTGGGCTCCATGGGAACAGGTTTTTTGGCTTTTGTTTTCTGGTGGCTTTTGTTCTCTGACCTCTTTTTGAACCTTTCCAGAGGGTCAGGGCAAAGGAAAATGTCCACGCCCAGACCTTTGTCCCAGAGGAGAGAAGCCACAGTTTGCTCCTTTCTGAATCTTCCAGAACACAGTCTCCCGCTCTGTAAGCAACACTGCAACCCACAGCCTCCCACAGGCAGTGCATGTCCCCAGCGGTCCTCTCAGCAGTCGACCCAGGACTTGCTTGTCTCTGCCCCTTTTGTCTCCACAACTGCATGTGATCCCAGTTTGGGCGGGTGTGGGCTGCAGTTTAGGCAGGGGCTGTGGTAGCGGCAACGATGGCCAGTCCCCCAGGTCCACAGGCACAGGTCCACACAAGCAGCCATCCTAGTACTGTCGGTTTGTCCCTTAAGTTTCTGGATTCTGTTCTAGTGCTGTTCTCTGGCACTTCCCATTCCACCACCATTCTTTTGCAGGCTATCACTGGTCCCCAGGTTCAGGACGTTTTTGCACTGGGTGTATTATTTTACTTTCCAGTAGGTAGCTTCTTGTGGCCTCCTCCCCCATTCTGTTTATGCTCCAATATCTGTCCACACAATCATAACTCTGTCCTTTGTAGGTCTAGATTGAAGATCCTCTGTCCCCGTAGAGATCCTATCTATAATCTTACATCTCAGGCTGATTTTATGTGTGTTCAGACTAGCTTGGTAGATATCCAGCTAAATTCAGGGGTCCAGTTGAAATAGAGTCCCCAGTCTTCCACCATCTTGCCCCAAAACAAAGAATTGAAGATTTTAAAATAATAAGACAAACACTAGTAAATTATGCTTGACATGGAAAATACTTTATTTCTTAGAATTCAAACTAAGAAAAGTTAGTAAAAGTCCTGCTTAGTTTTTAGCTGTTTTGTGTGTATTGATGAAGCAGAGCAGTATCAAGTTTTAACTTTCAGTCTAATAAGAGTATTATTTTATTTTGTATGGAGATATATTCATATTACATTTGCTGTCAGAATTAAAGGCCCAAAGTCAAATATAATCAAATCCAAATAATTTGTTTTGAGATTGGATGAATTTCAACTAATACCTTTTTGTTAAGGTAAATTTTTTTTAAGTAACAATTATCCCAGTAATTAGCTGTAATACTTCTTTTTCATACTGTTAGTCTGCCATTGTGCACTTACCTGTATGTTCTTTCCAACTACTACCTAAGCATGCTGCTCTGACCAAGTTACTGTCCCTCTCTCCCATCTCTCTTCCATATCTCTTCCATTTCTTTTGGTTTATCTTTTTTCTTCCTCAGATAGGTGCAGAGCAATTCACCAAGTCTTTTACCTTATCCCAGGGTAAGAGGCCTACCTTTCCTTCTCTCTCCTCCTCCTCCTTTTTTTTTTTTTAAGCTTTATTGGATTATAATTGATAGACAATACATTGAACACATTTGATACTTGTATCAATGAGTTTGACATATGTACACATCTGTGATTCTGTTAACATAAAGTACCAAACACATGCAGCACCTTCAAAAATTTCCTTGTTTTCTTTGCATGTATGTATAGGTAGTGGTACAAACACTTAACATGAGATCTGTCCTTTTTAACTTATTTTAAAGGTCACAATACTCTACTGTTAACTATAGATACTGTGTTGTACAGCAGATCTCTAGACCTTACTCATTATCCATCACTGGAACTTTATTTCCATTGAGCAACAATTATCCATTTTCCCCTCCCCAATCCCTGAAAATAACCATTCTTTACTACTATGAGTTTGACTATTTTTGATACCTCAAGCAAGTGGAAACATGCCATGTTTGTCCTTATGTGACTGGCTTATTTCACTCAGCATAATATTCTCAACGTTTATCCGTGCGTGACAAGTAGGATTTCCTTCTTTTTTTTTAAGCAGTGGGCATCCTTTCTCAGAGCCTTACTCTGTTTTGTATGTAATGGCCAGAGTTTTTTTTGCTGTATTTAGTGGGAGAATTAGGGAAAAGCATATCTATTTCATCTTTCTGGATAGTCTGTTTATCTTTTGTTATCTGTTTTATAAGTCTTCGACTTATAAATGAAATGAAATATTTTATACATAGACATCAATTAATAATGAATACGTTCACCAAAAGAACTTGTAGCAGAAATTAATTTTGGCTAAGACGTAATCTCATGCAATTCAGTTTATATGAAATACAAAGTGAAGAATGTTAACTCTGTGTAAATTTAAATTCCTATGTTTAATTGCAGAATCTTTTAGCTGAAAAAGTAGAACAACTGATGGAATGGAGTTCCAGGCGCTCAATCTTCCGAATGAATGGTGATAAATTCCGAAAATTTATAAAGGCACCACCTCGAAACTATTCTATGATTGTTATGTTCACTGCTCTTCAGCCTCAGCGGCAATGTTCTGTGTGCAGGTAATTTACATATTCTAAAATAATTTTAAATTATTATCCTGTGCTTGTGTATTTATTACATATATGTAAATCTGTATAATGGAATTCAGCAGCTGTTCAAGGTTATAGTCAGCTATACATGTGCATTTGAAAGTAAGCTCAAAATCAGGGGCACCTGGATGGCTCAATTGGCTAAGCGTCTGATTCGGTTTCGGTTCAGGTTGTGATCTCATGGGTCCTGAGGTTGAGTCCTGGGTCAGGCTCTGTGCTCAGTGCAGAGTCCGCTTGAAATTTTCTCTCTCTGTCTGCTCCTCACCCCGCTCATGAGTGTGCTCTCTCTCTCAAATATATAAATCTGTAAAAAGTATAAGCAAGCTCAAAATCAGTGTATTTTAGAAAATAATTTTGTTAGACTAATATTCTTTTATTGCATAAAATACTGATATAATCATGAAACAAATTTGCTTCTTTATATCCTGTATGAAGGTAAATATATGATAGAATTTGGTTCTGATATTGCCGTATAGGTCACCTAATTATGTTTTATGGGTAATGAAGTTATCTCCTTAAACATATTTTTTAATAGTTTAATAGAAAGGACACACTTTTACCTACAAAAGTCCACTTACTTTTCATTACCTCCCGTGATTAGAAATTTCTCCCTACATTACAGAAGTAAATCATTTGAAATGAATGAAATATTTTTTAGTGGGAATGTACCAAAGAAAATTTTGGGTAAGTACAAATACATATGCAACAATGCTTTAACAAATTTCTGATTTTGAAATAATTGTAGGTTCACAATTGTAAGAAATGATACAGAGAGATCCAACATATCTTTTATTCAGTGTCCCCCAGTGGTAACATCTTGCAAAACTATAGTATAATATCACAAGCAGGGTATTGGTATTGATATAGTGAAGATACAAAACCGTTCCATCACCATAAGAATCCCTCCTCTTGCCCTTTATAGCCACACCCACCCACCCATTCCCATTCCCCTCCCACATCCTAAGTTTGTACTCCATTGTGTTGTTTCAGTAATGTGATGGGAGGGGAATCCTACCCTTGATGATCTTTTGGGTTTTGCTTTTAATAACATAATTCCTTCAAAATCCATCCAAGTTGTTGCATTTGTCAATAGTCATTCTTTTTATTACTTTGTAAAATTTCATGGTATGAATGTACTGCAGTTTGTTTAACCATCCGTTACAGAACATCTCAGTTGTTTCTGATTTTTGACTATTACAAATACAACTGTTGTGAACATCCTGGTACAGATTTTTCTGTGAAATTAAGGTTTCATTTCTCCATGATAGCTAAGTTGTTTTGTAGTTCTATGTTTAGCTTTATAAGAAACTGCCAAAATGTTTTCTAGAGTAGCTGTATTATTTTACATTTCCTCTAGCAGTGTGAGTATTCTAGATTTTCCATATCCTCACCAGCATTTGTCATTATTTTATTTTACTCATTTTTGTAGGTATGTAGTGATAACTCATTATGGTTTTATTTTGCATTTTCCTAGTGGCAATGGTGTTAATCTTTTCATTTGATTATTTGTTATTTGTATGTCACATCTTTGATGAACTATCTGTTCATGTCTTTTGCCCATTTCTAGTTGGTTTTTTTCCTGAGTTTTGAGAGTTCTTTATTGTAGATACTAGTCCTTTGTCAGACATGTAGTTTTCAAATATTTTCTCCTAGTCTATGGCTTATCTTTCCATGTTCATGACTGATCTTTTGCAGATTTAATTTATGAGTCCAGTTTACCAGTTTCCTGTTTTATAGCTTTACTTTTCTTATCTAGTTGAACTCTGTCTAGCCCTATATCCCAAAGTTTTTCTCTAATTTTTTTTCTGAATGTTTTAGTTTTTGTTGTAAATTTTAATCTCATCATTGGAAGTAAGTATTTAACCTTTAGTCTTTAATGATAGTATTAGCTGTAAGATTTTTGAAGATGTTTTTTACCAAGTTAAGGAAGCTCTTGACTAGTTGGCTAAGAGTTTTGATCCTGAATGGGTGTTGGATTTTATCAAAATTTTTTGGTGCGATTTGATATGATTTTTCATCTTTAGGGGCTTGATACGGTGCTTTATAGTAATTGATCTTGGTATATTGAACGAGCCTTGCATTGTGGAATATATCCTACTTGATTATGGTATATCACTCTTTTTATATATTGCTGGATTCTGTTCACTAATAATAGTCTATTAGAAATTTGTATCTAAGTTCATACGAGATTTATGTCTGTGCTTTTCATTTTTTATACTGCTTTTTGTCTAGTTTGTTATTAGGCTAATAGTGGCCTCATAAAATGAGTTGGGAAATTTCCTTCCTTATTTACTTTCTAGAAGAGATTGTGTAAAATTAAATAATTTTAGAAGATTATGTTAATTTTTCTTTAAATATTTGTTAGAATTTTTCAGTGAAACCATCTGGGCCTCATGATTTTAAATTACATATTTCATTTCCTCAATAGCTAAGGACAATTCAGGTTGTCTCTTGGCTGAACACTTTTTCTCTTTGAGAATACTTTTTATGTGGTGGTTCCACATAGTGACTCTCCACATTGTATATTCATATGTATACTTTTAGAATTTAAATCATTGTGAATTCTGGTGGAAATTGAAGTTATTAGTAATACGGGTCAATGAAAAAAGTTGTTTCTCTCAGACTAGTTTGCAGGAAAGGAATTTTAGTGTATCAACATTTTCTAGAAGGATCTTATGATGTAATAATGACTGTATGTTGGGGGCATGTCTAAAAGTGGGTAGAGAAGATGGTGAGCAAAAGTATTTTGAGGGGCACTTGGGTGGCTCAGTTAAGTGTCTGCCTTTGGTTCCATCCTGGGATCAATCCTCACAGCAGGCTTACTGCTCAGCAGGGAGTCTGATTATCCCTCTGCCCCCCCCACCCCCGCTCATGCTTTCTCTTTCTTGCTCTCTCTCAAATAAATAAAAATAAATTTTTTTTTTTTTCAAAGAGTATCTTGAAAACCAGCATTGCAGATGATTTTGGTTTCTCCTGTCTTACACAAGGCCAGTACTCGAGTTGGCATTAAGAGTGTCGTCATAATTGGGCTAGCACATTTGGATAAGACCGTATGCCTTCAAGGATGCCATAAAACCTACTCAGACAAAAACACTACCTTAATTGGCATTTTGATGTAACAGTTACGTTTCCACAAAAATATTTGTCTTCTTATTATTATTCAAGTATTTCTGTAACTTCACAATTACATAAAGTTGTATGTATTGTGATGACATAAACTACAACATACTGTTAAATGGTGTATCCGTTAGGTATTATTTTACCTAATGGATTATGTAGTTAAATGAATTGCTGAACACAGATTCTTAATTTTTTAATGACACATAGGTCAAATAACCTGTTTTTTACAGCCTATTTTGTAATAAACTTGAAAATTTTAGAAAAGTTTTAGATTTATAAGAGAAAAAGGAAGTTATTAGGAAAAGTTAAGATAACTTTAGAGAAGAAAAAATAGATGAAGGTTTAGAAGCAAATAAAAAGTAAGAAAGCAGACATGGTTCCCAAACCCAGAATTCTTACCCCTCACCCCCATTCGAATTCTGACTTAATTGTTTTGGTGTAGGGCCAAGGCAATGACATTTAAAAAAAAAAAATAAGATCTCTAGGTAATTCTAGTGTGCAACCAGTATAGAGAAGGAGAAGGTAAGAAGCAGGTACATGATTCATAGGTTTCATTTATGTACTTTCATTGAGGAGCAGTGGGAATGGGAGGTTTAACTAATTGAATGACCATATAGCCTTGAGAATCCTTTTGAAACTATGATCCCCAAATTCTTAGTGAAGAATCTGTAGAATTTAATGATTTTGTTCCCCAGTACACAGCAGTGAAGGAGAAAGAACACTCTCCTTAGAGGTTAACATATTTGGTTTATGGTGTGAAGTAGATGAGGCAAGTGATTTGAGAGTGCTAGCGAGAGTATATTTGAAAGATAGAACTCTGGGTTCAGATTTGGTTGTGGCGGTCAGAGGAAGCTAGGGATAGCTAATAAACTAGATGTGATATAATAAAGCTAAATTCTCACAAGAGTGAAAAACAGGTTTTATATAAAAGTAAGGTGGGATTGAAAATTAGGAAGTAGGTACAAAGGATTTTTTTTTAAATAAGTAAATTACTGAAGTATAATGTAGATGATTGTTTATTTTGTAGAGACATTTGAGGAACTATAACACTGTGGCAATGTCTGGATTATAAACATGTATTTGAAATTACTCAGGATAATAATGGAACTGGAGAGGAAAAAAATTAAGTGAGCTGATAGAGGGATATCTTGGACTTTATTAGATGAAGATTACAAATTTATACTACAGCATAATATAAATCTCAAAGGAAGCTCTGTTAAATAATTGTGGTTCAGGAGTACTCTTTGATCTATTATTGAGCCAAGAGAGTACTAAGTGTATTTCGTATGATAGGCAGCGTGGATCAAACCGATCCCAAGGTGAAAACTATGATGGAATATAGAGAGAAGATTCAAGAAAAATTTTCAAGAAAAATTATTCAAATTTAATTTCTCTCTTATAAATTAAGCCTCAAGGGGAGATGCAGATTCATTGAGAAAGGCAACCCATCATCAGTAGCCATCTTTTTTTTTTTTTAACGTGAATTAAATTTTCCTGAATCCTTCTGTGTCGTTGGAATTTTTGACCATTTTTATAGTACTGCTGTAATTTTTATAATTCTACAGAATCATTGAAAAATCCACAGATATAGTTTTTTTCATAGCTATAATTTAAAAATCTTAGTGCTTTCCTCTGTGAGATGTTTCTGCTTTTCTTCCTTTTTTAATGAAAGGTGAAATTTTCTTTTAGAGTTGACTCATACCTAGATTTTCCAGTTGCTTTTCTTTGCTGAAAGACTAGTGAATGAGCTATTGGCTTCCTGTAAGCCCTCTCACTAAATCATTCTGCTTTTCCTTCTTACAATTTAGTTTATTAACAAATTTCAGAATTCAGTTCTCACCTTCCTCAATGCTAATATCAAACTCCTCAGCCAAATGAAGTTGTCAATGAAGACTACTCAGTACAATTCTCACCTCCCTGAGTGTTAACTCCAAACTTCCTTTATCAGATTGTCCTGTAATTGCTAAATCTAGTAGGTGTGTTCTACCACAAAGTTACTCATTTCTTCCAGAATACACGAAAAATCCTAGGAACAAAATATCCTTTTCTAAGGTTATTAACTATGGATCAATAGATGTAGGAAAAAAAAATTCAGGTGAAGGAAAATACATGTAGAATCAAACAGGGTACATGTATAATAAAAGTTTTGGTGACTTGTTGGAGACTAATATCTTATTGGACTCAATAAATGAAAAAAATTAGCAATTATAAATATATTTTTACAAGGAGCATGAAAAAAAAATACATATGAATGTTACCTGGGTAACATCCTTCCTTCTCTAAATATAATTAGTGTGTATAAACTATTGGGGTCCCATTATTTAGTTATTATATATACATTCTCACTAGTCAAGAAGGTAGGCCTGAAAAAATAACCCATTTCATAAATGAGAACATCAAAGCTGACAGGTTATATAATTTATCTATAGTCACACAGCTAATACCTGTCAGGGTTGAGTTTTGGAACTCCAGAGCTAGTAGAGTTTAATACTTCCCTTAAGTGTACCTGGTTTGTTGTTGTTGTTGTTGTTGTTGTTGTTTTTTGTTGGTTTTTTTTTTTTTTTTGCTTTTACCCTGTGAACTGTAATTTCCATTTTGATTTTGCATTCCTGTCTAAGATTACTAATTATAGGACAGGCATCCATCAGCAAGCATTTCTTAAACTCATTAAATCATGAAAAGCTTTCATTCAGAGAAGCCATCTCTTAAACAGGGCCTGGCAATTTAGATGGCTGGCCAAAACTATGTGGAAAAGAGCTCATCAGCCTTTTGTTTTACTACAGTGAGGTTACAGTTCTTAGGAGATTAGATTCCAAAGTGAACACAGAAGGTGAAAATTATGTATAAATAAAATTGCTCTTGTACATAACTTGATGCACTTTAAGTGCTTTATAAATGGCTTTGGGACCATAACCTCATCATTTCCTCTTTTCCTTAGATAGTTTTTCTCCATGGACTTAATTCTTAAGTTTTCCTCATATGCTTGGCTACCTGAACAGAGTATTTCACTTTTTTGACAAAGACTGGCAAACTCTTGATATTCACACATTCTTTGCCTGGGTAGTGAGAACTGTTTCAGGCTTGCTTGAGTCCACGACTAGTGTAATATAAATGAAGATCTCAGGTTATTGCTGAGCTTCATCTAGGTTAATGTTTATTTATTTATTTTTTTTTAGATTTTTTAATTTATTTATTTGACAGAGATCACAGGTTGGCAGAGAGGCAGGCAGAGAGAGAGAAAGAGAGAGAGAGAGAAGCAGGCTCCCCGCTGAGCAGAGAGCCGGATGTGGGGCTTGATCCCAGGACCCTGAGATCACTACCTGAGCTGAAGGCAGAGGCTTTAACCCACTGAGCCACCCAGGCGCCCCATGTTAATTTTTTTTTTTTTTTTAAGATTTTATTTATTTGACAGACAGAGATCACAAGTAGGCAGAGAGGCAGGCAGAGAGAGAGGAGGAAGCAGGCTCTCCGCGGAGCAGAGAGCCCGATGCGGGGCTCGATCCCAGGAGCCTGGGATCATGACCTGAGCTGAAGGCAGAGGCTTTAACCCACTGAGCCACCCAGGTGCCCCTATGTTAATTTTTTTTTAAGTGAAAGCATATATATATGACTTTATAAATTTGGTTCTAGGTGTCTCTTCCTGAGATTGGATAATCCCAACTCTTTTAGTATTTTCAATGAACACTTACTATCTATGTGACATTATAGCATTGTTGGAGCTCTTGGTGTTTTCCATATTCCAAATTCCATTTCCATGTTTATAAGCCCAGCTTTAGTCCCCCATCTTTTAAATTTCAAACCTACAAAAGTTGAAACAGTAGTACAAGGATACCAGTCTACCATTTACCAACATTCACTAATTATTAACCATTTTGCCATATTTTGCTTTCATTCTTTTATTAATTACAGGTCAAAAGCGTGTCCCATATCATCAAATATATCTATAATTTTTAGACAAGAAATATCACCACTGAGTACTGCAGATGCAACTTTTCAGAAAGGGATTATCTTACATAATCAGAAAACCATTATCACTTTGAAGAGAATTGACATTAATTCAATGATATATTCTTCTTATACTCTCCATTTTTAAATTTTGCATTTGTCTTCAAAATGTCTTTTGTTTCTTATTTTTTGTTTCAGTTTTTTAAAATCTGAAATGGAAGTATGGTGACATAAGTTAGTTTCAGGTGTGTAACAGAGTGATTTGACATTTCTGTACATTACCATAAGTGTTGTTACCATTTGTCACCATACAAAGTTATTGCAATATTATTGACTGTATTCCCTATGCTGTACTTTATTTTTTAATGTTTTTTTTGAAACAATCTTTTGTTTATTTTTAAAGATGTTTTTTGCTTGAGAGAGAGATCGGGAGAGACAGAGGAAGAAGGAGAAAGTGAAATCATATGATAATTGTCTTTGACTGTTTCACTTAGCATAACCTCTAGTGTATCCATGTTGTGGATGGCAAAATTTTATTCTTTTTTAAGACTAATACATCATTGTATACATACCGTATCTTTTTTATCCAGTCATCTATCAATGGACACTATGTTGCTTTCATACCTTGGATATTGGAAATAATGCTTAAATGAACATAGGCCTGCCTGTATTCTTCTGAATTAGTATTTTCTGTTTCTGGATAAATCCTCACAAGTGGAATTACTAGGTCATTTGGTATTCTAATTTTTTGAGGAACCTCCATTTCTACGGTGGTTTGCACAAATTTACGTTCCCACCAACAGTGCACAAGTTTCCTTTTCTCTGCAGTCTCACCAACACTTGTTATTTCTTGTCTTCTCGGTACTAGCCATTCTGACTAGTGTGAGATGATACCCAATGTGATTTGGATTTGTGTTTCCCTGTGTCTTTTGGCCATATGTATGTCTTCTTTGGAGAAATGTCTATTCATATCCTCTGCCCATTTTTTAATTAGACTGTTTTTGTTTCCTTGATGTTGAGTATTTTTGTTGTTGTTGTTGTTCTATTTTTTTTCCTTTTTACTAGCTGGGTGATTTTTTTTTTTTTTCTTAAATTTTAATAATGTAAAATGAATTACTTGTTTCAGGGTACAGGACTGTGAGTCATCAGTCTTACACAATCACAGCACTCACCATAGCACATACCCCTCCCCAGTGTCCATCACCCAGCCACCCCATCTCTCCCCATTCACCTCCACTCCAGCAACCCTCAGTTTGTTCCCTGAGATTGAGTATCGTATGGTCTGTCTCCCTCTCTTCCTCTCTGATCCTCTGGCTTGTTTCTCAAATTGAGATCATATGAGGTCATATGATAAATGTTCTCTGACTCACTTCTTTTGCTTAGCATAGTACTGTCTAGTTACAACAATGTCGTAGCAAACGGCAAGATTTCTTTTTTTGATACCTGCAAAATATTCCATTGTATATATATACACCACATCATCTTTATCCATTTATCTATTGATGGACATCTGGGCTCTTATCATAGTTTGGCTATTGTGGACATTGCTGCTGTAAACATGGGGTGCAAGTGCCCCTTTGGATCACTACATTTGTATCTTTGGGGTAAATACCCAGTAGTGCAGATTGCTGGGTTGTAGGGTAGCTCTATTTTCAACTTTCTGAGGAACCTCCATACTGTTTTCCAGAGTGGCTGCACCAGCTTGCACTCCCACCAATAATACTGTAGGAGGGTTCTCCTTTCTCCACATCCTCACCAACACCTGTCATTTCCTGAGTGGTTAATTTTAGCCATTCTGAGTGGTGTCAGGTGGTATCTCACTGTGGTTTTGATTTGTATTTCCCTGATGCTGAGTGATGTTGAGCACTTTTTCATGTGTCTGTTGGCCATTTGGATGTCTTCTTTGCAGAAATGCATGCTCATGTCTTCTCTCCATTTCTTCATTGGATTGTTTGTTTTCTGTGTGTTGAATTGGTAAGTTCTTTATAGATTTTGGATACTAGTCCTTTATCTGCTATGTCATTTGCAAACAAATATCTTCTCCCATTCTGTCTGTTGTCCTTTGGTTTTATTGACTGTTTCCTTTGCTGTGCAGAAGCTTTATCTTGATGAAGTCCCAATAGTTCATTTTTGCCCTTGTTTCCCTTGCCTTTGGCATTGTATCTAGGGAGAATTTGCTGTGGCTGAGGTCGAAGAGGTTGCTGCCTGTGTTCTCCTCAAGGATCTTGATGAATTCCTGTCTCACATTGAGGTCTTTCATCCATTTTGAGTCTATTTTTGTGTAAGGTGTAAGGAAGTGGTCCAGTTTCTTCTGCATGTGGCTTCCCAGTTTTCCCAATACCATTTGTTAAGGAGACTCTTTTCCATTGGACATTCTTTCCTTCTTGGTTGAAGATTAGTTGACCACAGAGTTGAGGGTCAATTTCTGGGCTCTCTATTCTGTTCTGTTGATATGTGTGTCTCTTTTTGTGCCAGTACCATACTGTCTTGATGATGACAGCTTTGTAATAGAGCTTGGAGTCCATAATTGTGATGCTACCAGCATTGGTTTTTTCAACACTCCTTTAGCTGTTTGGGGTCTTTTCTGGGTACATACAAATTTTAGGATTATTTGTTCCATTTCTGTGAAAAAGGTTGATGGTATTTTTATAGGGATTGCATTAAATGTGTGGACTGCTCTAGGTAGCATAGACATTTTCACAATATTTGTTCTTCCAGTCCCTGAGCATGGAATGGTTTTTCTATTTCTTTGTGTCTTCCTCAGTTTCTTTCATGAGTATTCTGTAGTTTTCTGAGTACAGTTTCTTTGCCTCTTTGGTTCGGTTTATTCCTAGGTATGTTATGTTATTCCTAGGTATGTTATGCAATTGTAAATGGGATCAGCTCCTCAATTTCTTTCTTTTATGTTGTTGTTGGTGTATAGAAATGTAACTGATTTCTTTGCATTGATTTTATATCCTGCCACTTTACTGAATTGCTGTATGAGTTGTAACAATTTTGGGGTGGAGCCTTCTGGGTTTTCCACCTAAAATATATCATCTCCAAGAGTGAGAGTTTGACCTCTTTGCCAATTCAGATGTCTTCTATTTCTTTTTGTTGTCTGATTGCTGAGTCTAGGGCTTCTAGTACTGTGTTGAATAGCACTGGTGATAGTGGACATCCCTGCCGTGTTCCTGACCTTAGGGGGAAAGCTCTCAGTTTTTCCCCACTGGGAATGATATTTGTTGTGGGTTTTCCATGGATGGCTATTACGATATTGAGGTATGTATCCTGTATCCCTACGCTGTGAAGAGTTTTAGTCAAGAATGGATGTGTACTCTGTCGAATGCTTTTTCTGCATCTATTGAGAGGATCATATGGTTCATGTTCTTTCTCTTATTAATGTATTATTATTAATGTATTGTTTCACATTGATTGATATGTGGACGTTGAACCAACCTTACAGCCCAGGAATAAATCCCACTTGGTCATGGTAAATAATCCTTTTAATGTACTGTTGGATCCTATTAGCTAGTATTTTGGTGAGGAGTTTTGCGTCCATGTTCATCAGGGAGATTGGTCTATAATTCTCCTTTTTTGATGGAGTCTTTGTCTGCTTTTGGGATCAAGGTAATGCTGGCCACATAAAATGAATTTGGAAGTTTTCCTTCTGTTTCTTTTTTTTGGGGACAGTTTCAGGGGAATAGGTATTAGTTCTTCTTTAAATGTTTGATAGAATTCCCCTGGGAAGCCATGTGGTCCTGGGCTCTTGTTTTTTGGGAGATTTTTTGATTACTGCCTCAATTTCCTTGCTAGGTATGGGTTTGTTCAGGTTTTCTATTCCTTCCTCATTCAGTTTTGGTAGTTTATATGTCTCTAGGAATGCATATAGATTGTTTTTTTTATATTGTCTAGTTTGTTGGCCTTTAGCTGCTCATAATATGTTCTTATAATTGTTTGTGTTTTTTGGTGCTGGTTGTGATCTCTTTTATTCATGAAATTCTTTTATTTATTTCTGTTCTTTCTCTTTTGTTTTGATAAGTCTGGCTAGGAGTTTATCACTCTTATTAATTCTTTCAGAGAACCAAAGAACCAAAGCTCCTACTTTTGTTGATCTGTTCTACTGTTCTTTTGGTTTCTATTTCATTGATTTTTGCTCTGATATTTTATTTCTCTTCTCCTGCTGGGCTTAGCCTTTATTTGCTATGCTTTCTCCAGCTCCTTTAGGTGTAGGATTAGGTTGTGTATTTGAGACCTTACCTGTTTCTTGAGAAGGGCTTGTATTGCTATATACTTTCCTCTTAGGACCACTTTTGTTGCATCTCAAAGATTTTGAACAGTTGTTTTCATTTTCATTTGTTTCCATGAATTTTTTAAAATTCTTCTTTAATTTCCTGGTTTACCCATTCATTCTTTAGTAGGATGCTCTTTAGCCTCCATGTATTTAGTTTTTTCCAACTTTCCTCTTGTGATTGAGTTTTAGTTTCAAAACACTGTCATCTGAAAATATGCAGGAAATGATCCCAATCTTTTGGTACCTATTGAGACCTGATTTGTGACCCAGGATGTGATCTATTCTGTGCACTTGAGAAAAATGGGTATTCTCTTGCTTTGGGATGGAATGTTCTGAGCATATCTATGAAGTCCATCTGATCCAGTGTGTCATTTAAAGCTCTCTTTTCCTTGTTGATATTTTGCTTACATGATCTGTCCATTTTAGTGAGGGGGTGTTAAAGTCCCCTACTATTATTGTATTATTGTCAATGTTTTTCTTTGATTTTGTTATTAATTGGCTTATATAATTGGCGGCTCCCATGTTAGAGGCATAAATATTTATAATTGCTAGGTCTTCTTTTTGAATAGACCCTTTAAGTGTGATATAATGTCCTTCCTCATCTCTTATTATAGTCTTTGATTTAAAATCTAATTTGTCTGATATAAGGATTGTTACCCCAGCTTGTTCTTGATGTCCATTGTCCATTAACATGGTAAATTGTTTTCCCTTCCTCATTTTAAATCTGGAGGTGTCTTTGGGACTAAAATGAGTATAGTGCAGACAGCATATTGTTGGGTGTTGTCTTTTTATCCATTCTGATGCTGTGTCTTTTGATCGTGGCATTTATCTCATTTACATTCAGGGTAACTATTGAAAGATAGGAATTTAGTGCCATTGTATTGCTTGTAATGTGACTGTTACTATGTAGTGTATCTGTTCCTTTCTGAGCTATGTTACTTTTAGGCTCTCTCTTTGTTTAGAGGATTCCTTTCAGTGTTTCTTATAGGGCTGGTTTGTTGACCACAAATTCTTTTAGTTGCTATTGGTCCTAGAGGTTTGTTATCTCTCTTAAATTTAATGACAGCCTAGCAGGATATAGTATTTTGGGCTGCATATTTTTATCCTTTAGTACCCTGAATATATCATGCCAGTCCTTTCTGGCTTGCCAGGTCTCTGGATAGGTGTGTTGCCAATCTTATGTTTCTACCAATGTAGGTTACAGACTAATTGTCCTCAGCTGCTTTTAGGATTTTCTCTTTGTCTCTGAGATCTGTAAGTTTTACTATTAGTTGTTGGGCTGTTGATCTATTTTTATTGATTTTGAAGGGGTCTCTGTGCCTCCTGGATTTTGATGCCTGTCCCAAATTAGGGAAATTCTTTTCTATAATTTGCTCCAGTACACCTTCTGCCCCTCTCTTTCTCCTTCTGGGATCTTAGTTACTCTAATATTGTTTTGCTTTACAGTATCGCTAATCTGTTGAATTCTCCCTTGTGATCCAGTAGTTCTTTATCTCTTTATTTTCTCAGCTTTATTTTCCATCATTTGGTCTTCTAAATCACTAATTCTTTCTTTTGCCTCATTTATGCTAGCAGTTAGAACCTCCATTTTTTTATAGCACCTCATTAATAGCCTTTTTTATTTCAACTTGGTTAGATTTTATTTATCCAGAAAGGGATTGTCATGTATCATCTATGCTTTTTTTCAAGCCCAGTTAGTATCTTTATAATTGTTATTCTGTAGTTATTCTGAACTCCAGTTCTGACATCTTACTAGTATCCATGTTGATTAGCTTCCTGGCAGTTGGTAGTGCCTCCTGTTCTTTTTGCTTTTCTTTTCTTTTCTTTCTTTCTTTTTTTTTTTTTTTTGAGGTGATTCTTTCCATTTTGTTATTTTGTCCATTTTGACATTTTTCCATTTTGTTCAGAGAAGAATAGATGAATGAGGGAACAAAATGCTAAAAGGGTAACAACGACCCCAGAAAAATATACAGTAAACAAATCAGAAGGGTCCCATAATGGCAGGGTAGGGGGGACAAAAAACAATAAAAAAAGAATATGATTGGGTTCGTGAATAGAACGGAACCACACACTAGATTTTGATTGTATTTTGGTCTGTTAGAAGTAACTGCCTCCCAAACTTTTATAGAAAGTGGAACTTATCTATATACAAAAATAAGGGTGAATACAATGAAGGAACAGAATATGACTATAAAAATGAAAATTAAAAAGGATTTTACAAAAGGATTATATAAGAAATTGGTTGAAAAGAGAAAGAAGCAAAATTTTTTAAAAAAATGGAGAAAATATGATCAGGCAGGTGAATCAATTCACAAAAGGAATTGATAAGATAAGAAATTGGTTGAAAAGAGAAGCAAAATTTTTTTAAAAATCGAGAAAATATGATCAGGCAGGTGAATAGCCATCCACTAGATTTAGGGTATGTCTTGGTCTGTTAGAAGAATCTGCATTCCAAAATTTTAAAGAAAGAAAAACATATATATACAAAAAATAAGGTTAGGTAAAATGAAGGGATAGAATATGACTGTAAAAATGAAAATTAAAGAAGGTTTTTAAAAAAGGAGTTAAGGGACGCCTGGGTGGCTCAGTGGGCTAAAGCCTCTGCCTTTGGCTCAGGTCATGATCCCGGGGTCCTGGGATCGAGCCCCTCATTGGGCTGTCTGCTCGGCGGGGAGCATGCTTCCTCCTCTCTCTCTGCCTGCCTCTCTGCGTACTTGTGATCTCTGTCTGTCAAATAAATAAATAAAATCTTTAAAAAAATAAAAATAAAAAAGGAATTAAGTTGGATTAAGGAATTAAGTTGAATTAATTAAGGGGAGAAATTTTAAAAAAGGAAATAGAAAAAAAATTAAGAAAATTTTAAAAAATTAACTTTGAAAGACTGAAGAATCATGGGGAAAAAGCCATGAATTCTATGTGCTATATTTCCCCAGTGCTGGAGTTCTGCAGTTCTCGATTGGAAAACTTGGTTTTGGCTGGATTTTCTTGCTGATCTTCTGGGGGAGGGGGCCTGTTGCAGTGATTCTCAAATGTTTTTGCTAGAGGTGGAATTGCACCACCCTTGCCAGGGGCCAGGCTATGTAATCTGCTCGGGTTTGCTCTTGGTAGCTTTTTTTCCCTGAAAGCTTTCCATACAGCTTGAGAGGATGAGAATGAAAATGGCAGCCTCCCAGTGTCTGGCCAAGAGGAGTCAAGAGCTTGGGGCCCCACTCCTCAGTGGGCCCTCAGAGAAAAGCAGTCAATCACTCCTGTCTCCCTGCTCTCTGGCTGCAGTCTGTGCTCAGCCAGCCTGTGTCCAAGCATTTCTGTCTTTGGCATGTGACCCTGTTTGGAGTCTCCAAACCCAGCAGATTGCTTTGGTGTTCTCCTATACTGCTCCTCCTGGAGGAGGACAGGGTATCTCCGTCTATCTGCTGCTTGTTTGGTCCCTGCTCGAAGTGCAGTGGCCCAACTCTGCCGTGGATCCTGGCTATGGCAACCCTGAGCTGAGAGCCCACTCCTTGGCTCAGTCTTTGCAGCCAACTTCCCCACTCCAACACCTGGGAGCTCTGCTGCATTCAGACACCCTCAGTCCTTCTGTTATCCTGGAGTCCTGAGACCACAGTGTTCTAGCAAGGGTTCCACCTCCCATGTAGCCACTGGAGCAATGTCCCTCTTGGGAGCAGACTTCTAAAAGCTCCAATTTTGTGCTTTGCTGCTCTATCACTTGTGGGTAGCCAGCTGACAGAGGTTCCCTGCTCCCGCAGTCTATCTTCTTGTGTATTCCCTCAGATTCACTTCTTCGTGTGTCCTGCCTTCCAGAAGTGGTTGATTTTCTGTGCATAGAGTCTTGCTGCTATTCTTTTCTTCGATCTCTTGTTGAGTTCACAGGTGTTCACAGTGGTTTGCTATCTAGCTGAAATCCTAAGACCAGAGGAAATTTAGGTCTCCCACTCTCTGGCATCTTTGGAATCCTCCTCAATGTTGAGTTGTAGGAGTTTTTTATATATTTTGCATATTAACCCCTTATCAGATATATCATTTGTAAATATCTTCTATTCAGTTTGTTACATTGTTTTGTTGATTTCCTTACATTAATTTTCTTCATTGTACAAAGCTTTTTATTTTGATGTAATCCCAGTTGTTTCTTTTTGCTTTTGTTTCCTCTGCCTAAGGAGACAGATGAAAAAAAATTTGCTAAGACCCATATCCAAGAAATTATTGTCTATGTGATCTTCAAGGAATTTTTTATGGCTTCATAAAAGGTTTTTTTAAAGCATATTTTGAGCTTATTTTTATATGTGGTATAAGAAAGTGGGTCCAGTTTTGTTCTTTTGTATGTAGAGATGTTTTTCTCCCCATTGTATATGCTTGACTTCTTTGTTGTAGATAAATTGACTATATACATGTGAGTTTATTTTTGGGTTCTCTGTTCTTTTTCATTGATCTATATGTCTGTTTTTGTGGCAGTACCTATACTTTTTTGATTACTGTAGCTCTGTAGTAGATTTTGAAATCTAGGTTGTGTTGCTTTTAGCTTTGTTCTTCCTTCTCAAGATTGCTTTGGTGCTTTGGGGTCTTTTGTGGCTCCATACAGATTTTTAGGATTATTTCTTCTAGTACTGTGAAAAATGCTGTTGCTTTTTGATTGAGATTTCATTGAATCTGTAGAATGCTTTGGGTAGTCCATGAGCGTGGAATATCTTGCCATTTGTTTGTGTTGCTTTTAGTTTTTCACATCAGTTTTTTTATAGTTTTCAGATTACAGATCTTTTACATTTTAGTTTATTCCTCAATGTTTTATTCTTTTTGGTGCAATTGTAAATGTAATTGTTTTATTAACTTCTCTTTCTACTACTTCATTAATGTATAGAAATAGAACTGATTTCTGTGTATTAATTTTACATCCTGGGACACTACTGAATTAATTTATTCTAAGTTTCTTTTGTGGAGTCTTTATGGTGGAGACTTTCTATGAATAGCATCATGTCATCTTCAAATAGTGACAACTCTACTTTTTCCTTACTGATTTGGATGCCTTTTCTTTTTCTTGTCTGATTGTTGTAGCTGAAGCTATATGCTTTCTTAAACATTAAATACTAGGTTGTCTCTTATGACCGACCCATCCTTAGGTCCAGTTTACTGTGGTATTGAGGGATGTTAAGATAGTATTAGACTTTCACATGAGAAGCACAGTCCTAAAGAGTATATATTGTGCCCCAATGAAGTGTTGCTTACAATTATTGAGGTTTCCGAAGTGGGACCTACCTCATTTAAGGGGCACTGCTTGACAGTGCTCCCAGTGTAGTCTTTTGACTGGTTGGTAGATTTGGGGTTCCCTACTCAGTTTGCATGATTAAATTGTGTGCCTGATTTTAGACAGCTCACTTGAGGATAGTCTAACTTGTTTTATCTGCCCATGCCACTAATATGAGATCCCTTGTCTGCTCCCAGGAGACAACAGCCATGGAATGGGCTAAGAGGAACATCTAGAAAGGTTGATTGGTATTTTGTATGGATGTCCAGTAGCCATTAATGTTTTCCATAAATTCCTCAAGCTTAAGAATGGCCATCGAAGTTAGAGCCTTTTGGTAGAAGATGGCAGGTCCAGCACTTGGTTAATTTAAAGGTGCTTGAATTTTTTAGGAGAGCTGTAGCTGGATGTGTTTTTTTATTGTGAGGAAGTCTCCAGGAGTGGTTCTAAAAGGAAAAAGATTATGTCCTCTTTTTTCTGTACCTCCCAGGGTCTGAGGTACAGACCCTGGAGCATACCAAGATTGCTCCTAGCCTTTTACCACCATAAAATTAGTGTCCCCCATCCTCTTCTATCTTTTTAGTCCAACTTTTAAGTCATGCCTTTTCACTTTTATTTTTTGTTCTCTTACCTGTTTTAAATTCTTTTCAATAGTGTCCTTTATTACATTTTCAGTTAACTCTGGTTTTTTAGCATTGAGTAATGCAGTGTTCATTTCTGCAAGGATTCCACTTTGTTTAGCTCGGTTTTCTCCTTGTATTGGTTTCTTTCAGCTCTCACGTAACATCTTTCTATTTTTATTCACTTCTATTTTGAGCTTTTGGATTTCTGATTTGAGATTTTTTTTATCCTCAAATGCTTATTTAATGATGCCTAATACAAGTTGGAATACTGTTTTATTTTTCTCTTCATGGTTGTTTTTTCAAGTAAATTTTTTATCAGTTGAAGAATTATGCTTCTTACTTTTGTTTTCTTTTTATAGTAGTATTGTGTGGATACCACTGGCTATATGTTGCTTCTAAAACATTTTTCTTTTTTAGGCTAGAAATAACAATTTATACATGGAGGTGATGGTGAGACTTCTGAGTAGCCTACTAATTTTTTTTAAGTTTTATTTTTAAGTATCTCTACACCCAACATGGGGCTCCAATCCCAAGGTCAGAAGTCACATGCTCTACTGACTGAGCCAGCCAGGCCTCCCTAGGATACTAGTTCTTGAATTTGTTAATTCCAGGTACCCTTTTCTCTTTATAAAACAGAGTAGGTTGAATATAGCAGTTTTCTCCTTTACCTTTTTCTCTTTTTTCCTTTTTTTTTTTTTTTGTGCAGTAGTATCTTCTGATTCTAAGATAATTTCATGTTTCCAGAGGTTCTGTACTTTTCATAACTTGCTTCTCCCTTTCACTGTATCACCCAGCCTCTAAGGACTGTCTACCTCTTCTCTGTTGCCCCTCATTTCCCACAAAGTGGTACCTTCTTAAGACTGCTGTGTTTGTTCCTGTGTACTTGTAAGCTTCTTCTTTTACATTGGCTAGCAGCCACTTTCTTATCTATCAAGTCTTAGACCTAGTCTCAATATTGCCTAATTCAGTCATTGTGATTTTATTTTTTTAATTAATTAATTAATTCATTCTTTCTTTCTTTGCATTCTGCCTCTGCTAGGATTTCTCTTCCCCTTTTTTCTGTGGTTCCTGTCCTTCCTGTTCTTGCATGGGTATCTGAAGTTGCATATGTTAATTACCCCACCTTTATATAGATTTACATTCTCTAGTTTTCTTTTTTATCCTAGTTATTTTATAGGGATGAATAGTTTTGTTTTCTCTTCTGGTAGACTGCAATTTTTAGAAGCTATTAGTTGGTTTTTATTATCTGACAGGAAGAGTGGACTATAGTTAGAGTTAATCTTAGTAGGAAGATTTGGAGTCTGCGCACAAGTGAGAAAGTTCTCTGAGGGAAAAACTAATATACAAATACGATGATGATGGTGACATGCCAAACGCTAGATCACATACAATTAAGGGCTTTGCATTTTCTATGTGCTAAGTAGGATTTTACTGAATTAAACTAATGATTACTATTACGTATTGGAAAAAAACACATTGAAAAGTATCTTATTACATAATTATGGAAGTAAATAGGCTATAAAACAGCATTTTATTCCTTTAGAAAGCTTTATGTATGAAGATTATAACTGAAATGATACAATTATAGTCTTGATAGCTACTCTCAAGCATTCAAAGTAAAGTATATTTTATCTTCAAAGCTAGAAATATATATATAAATTCTATGTTCACAAATGATGACATTCATGTTGTTTTTAAGCATTTGTTCGTGATTTCCATGATTTTTTATGTTAGTCATTAACATATTAAATATAGTTTACTAATAATTGTGTTCCCCACCTTAGTCCCTAAATAATTCCTCTTAGATGCATAGGAGGCTTGGTCACATGGGAATAAATTTGTACAGTCCAGTGCTTTGTCAATTAGAACAGCTTCAGATTTGTTCTTTGTAGTAGATCATTGTCTTTGTGAGTAAAATCCAAGGAACAACATGACTTGTTCCTTATTTTTTTGCATAGGTGATGAACCTGTGCAAAAACAAGTTAATATAGCAGACCGAGATTACTGTCCTTAGAAAGGTCTTTCTCAAAAGTTTAGTTCTTCATTGGTGTTTGTAACTTGGATTTTAAGAATGTTCCCACAATTCCATAACTGATAAGAGTCTCACTGTGCCTAAACTCTATACAAACAATCTAGTTTATGTTGAACACCTGCTTTCCCTCTGAGAATCTGGAATGTTGGTCTGTGCTAGACAGAGGGTATCTACAGGACCAGCCCTCAGTACACATCTTGAACACTAAATCTTTAATAACTTTTTTTGGTAGATAGCACTCTGAATGCATTGTCACAACTCACTGTTGAAGGAATTAAGTGAATCTTATGTGACTCCAGTGGGATTCACTCTTAAGAGCTTGCATCTAGTTTCCTTCAAAATTTGTTGCAGGTGCCTTTTCCCTTTGCTGATTTTTCTTTGTATTCTTCCACTGAAACAAATCTTAACCTTTCACTGTAATGAATATGACTATAGACTACTTGCCGTGAGTCTTTTTCTGTGTGCATCTGAATCTGGGTTGGTATCGAGGGCCCCCAACATGTAATCTTTTAATAATTATGAAGTGTTTCTTAACACTATTAACAACAAAGTTATGTACTTAATATTCAGTTTAGTTTTTTAATTTAAATTCTTGTTTTTCAGATCTGCAGAATAGTGTTGTTTTGTTTTTCCCTTAAGAATCTTAAATAGAACTGGCAGTCAAAAGAATCTTTATAAAGTTATGGTTTTTTGTCATGGAATTGGATACTACTGTGACGATACAATATTATATTGATCATGACATTTAATTTATATTTTGAACGAGTATTTATTGAACAGTTCACTATCTGTGCTGTATACTAAAGAGGTAATGTGAACAAACTCACCCGGTTGGCCCTCTCATTGATAGCAGAATTTAGTTGAAATGTTGAACAATGTCACATTATACAATTAACCTTATAATTACCTATTGCACAAATAGTAAGCACAGAGATCTGTGAGAAGACCCTGGTCTTATCTGTTAATGTCGATGTTAAAATAAAAAGGCTTATTGGGGAGGCTGCGTGGCTCAGTCAGCTAAGTGTTTGCCTTTGGCTCTTGTCATGATCCGAAGGTCCTGGGATCAAGTACCATGTGGTTGGGCGCCCCGCTTTGTAGGGAGTCTGCTTCTCCCACTCCCATAGCCTCTCCCCCTGGCTTATGCTCTCTCTCTCTCTTGCTTTCTCTCTTTCTCAAATAAATAAATAAAATATTAAAAAAAAAAGACTTAACTTTACAAAGTAATAACTGAGGTAATAAGATCTGCAGGATTAGTAGGAATTCACAAAGCATGTATATCTGCTCCCATGCCCTGGACATGTCTGTATGATGTCTGTGCCAAGTGTGCCTTGAAGAGAAGGAGGGAATGAAGAGCACCTAAGGAAAAAAAAAAATTCAACTTCAAGTGTAAGCCTAGTTCATTGAGGGAAATAAAAGAGAACTTCAGGCCTGGTATGGGGTAAGAGGGGAAATAGCTAAAGATGAGATCTGAAAATGCAGTCAGTGGATTTCAAGTTAGATGCTGAACACATTGAGATTTGCATAACCCTTTGCCATTTCTTAAGATGTTCTAATCGCTCATGCTTTTAATTTCAATCAGGAATTATTGTCATGGTACAAAGGGAAAAATAAAGTACATGTGACTTTTCCAAGTTTGTATATTATGAAGTGCAATGCCAGTACACAAGTCCAGATTTTTTATACATACATACATACATACATACATAAATACTACTTGGCTAAAAGGATAATAAAGAGAGTAGTATTACATTATTTGGAAGTCATATTAAGAGTGGGTGAGCCTGGTGGCATGGAGCACTGGGTGTGGTGAATAAACAATGAATGCTGGAACACTGAAAAGAAATAAAATAAAATGAAAAAAAAAGGAAAAAAAATAACCAAAGATAAAAAAGCATCAGAACCAGATATGGCAGGGATGTTGGAATTACCAGAGCAGAAATTTAAAACAACTGAGTAATATGCTAAGAACTGTAATGGATAAGGTAGCTTGCAAGAATAGATGGGCAATGTAAGCAAAGAGATGGAAACCCTAAGAGAGTAAAAAAGAAATGTTAAAAATAAAAGACACCATAATAGAAATGAAGACTGCCTTTGATGGACTTAGTAGTAGACTGAACATGGCTGAGAGAAGAATCTCTGAGCTAGAGGATATATCAGTAGAATTTTTGAAAACTAAAAGCCAGAGAGGACAAAGCCTGAAAAAAAAATGCAGAATATCCATGGACTGTGGGACAACTACAAAAATTTCAGTAGTGATGTGTAATGGGATTAATCAGGAGAAGGAAAAGAACAGTATAAATATTTGCATAATAATGACGGCGATTTCTCCAAATTAACATCAGATCTCAAACTGCAGATTGAAAAAACTTGAAGAACACCAAGTAGGATAAATGCCAAATAAAGTAACACCTTGGCATGTCATCTTTAAACTACAGAAATTAAAAAAACAAACTAAAATTCCTGAAAGAAGCCAGAGTGTGTTGGGGGAAACCTATAGAGGAACATGAACAAGAATTACATTTGACTTTTTAGAAACCATGTGAACAAGAAGAGTGGAATGAAATACTTAAATGTTGAGAGAGAGTAGGATAGCATTTGCACCCTATGAAATTATGTTTCACAAATGAAGGATAAATACTTTTTCAAACAGACAAAAATTGAGATTCCTTGCCAGTTGACCTGCCTTGTAAGAAATGTTTTAAAAGAAGTTCTTTATAGAGAAGGAAAATTATAGGTCAAAAACTTGGGTTTATATAAAGAAAGGAAGAACATCAAAGAAGGAATAAATAAAGGTCAGATAAAAACTTAGAGAAGGAAATAAAATGTGTACAGATTTGGAAGTGAGACATAAAACTGTCTTTGTTTATAGACATCATGATTATCTATGTAGAGAACCCGAAAGAATCAAAAAAACTTTTGGAACTAATGATGAATTATTGCAAGTTCACATGAAACAAAGCAAATATGCAAAAGCTAATTGTTTTCCTGTATACCAACAATAATACATGATATTTGCAATTAAAAACACAATACTATTTACATTAGCACCTCCCAGAATGAAATAAATACTAAGGTATAACTCTAAAAATAAATACTAAGGTATAACTCTAAAAATATGTAAAATATGAGAAAAATTAAAAAAGTAATGAGTGAAATCAAAGAACAAATAAATGGAGAGATATTTTATGTTCATGGTTAAACAGACTCACTGTTGCCAAGATGTCAGTTCTTCCCAATTTGATTTATAGAATAAGTGTAATCCCAATAAAAGAATTTTGTCATTTTGTGGATGTTGATAAACTGATTTTAAAGTTTATATGGTGATGCAAAACACCCAGAATAGCCAACACCATATTGGGGAAGAACATAGTTGAAAACTGACGTTACCTGATTTTAAGACTTACTCTAAAGCTACAGTAATCAAGATATTGTGGTGTTGATGAAAGCATAGATGAATACATTAGTGGAACAGAATAGAGAGCCTAGAACTACATGTCCATAAATAGCTGATCTGTGAGAAAGGGTCAAAGGCAATACAGTGAAGCAACAATAATCTCTTTAGTGAATGGTACTGGAATAGTTAGAGATCCACATGCAAAAAATGAATCTAGGTACAGACTTGTAATTGTCTCAAAATTAATTCAAAAGGTATAGACCTAAATGTAAAATGCAAAACTATAAAATTAGAAGATAGGAGAAAACCTGGATGACCTTGGGCATGCATGGTGAAGGCTTTTTAGATAGAAAACCAAAGACATGATTCATGAAGTAATAAATGATAAACTGGATTTCATTAAAATGAAAATTTTCTGCTCTGTGAAAGGATGGTATCAAGAGAACTAGTAGGCCCCAGACTGGGAGAACAATATTCACAGAAGACTCATAATGGACTCATATTATCTGAAATATAAAAAGTACTCTTAAAATAATACAAACACACCACACACACAAATGCACCAAAGACCTTAACAGATACCTCACTGAAGAAGGTATATAGATGGCAGATCAGAATATGAAAAGATGCTCCACATTGTATGTCATCTGGGAAATGACAATTATGATGACAGTGAGATCCCAGTACACACCTATTAGAATGCCAGAATTCAGAAAAACCAAGAATACCAAATGCTGACAAGAATGTGAAGTAACAGGAGCTTTCTTACATTGCTGGTGGGAATGCAAAATTGAATAGCTACTTGGGAAGAAAGTTTTTGTACAAAACAAAACATAATCTGATCATATGATAGCAGTCACTTATGTTGGTATTTATCCAGATCAGTTCAAAACAATGTCCACACCAAAATGTGCACAGAGATGTTAATAGCAGCTTTATTCATAATTGCCAAAAACTTGGAAGCAATCAAGATGTTTCTCAGTAAGTAAACGGATAAACTGGTACATCCGTACAATGGAATGCTACTCGGTGCTAAAAAGAACTCAGCTATCAGGCTGTAAGAGAAAAGACATTAAATGCATGTTACTACGTGAAAGAAACCAATTTGACAGAAGATGTGAACAGATATTTCTGCAAAGAAGACATCAAATGGCCAACAGACACATGAAAAAGTGCTCGTCATCACTCAACATCAGGGAAATACAAATCAAAACCACAGTGAGATACCCCCTCACACCAGTCAGAATGGCTAAACTTAACAAGTCAGGAAACGACAGATGTTGGTGAGGATGTGGAGAAAGGGGAACCCTCCTACACTTTTGGTGGGAATGCAAGCTGGTGCAACTACTCTGGAAAACAGTATGGAGGTTCCTCAAAAAGTTGAAAATAGAGCTACCCTATGACCCAGCAATCGCACTACTGGGTGTTTACCCCCAAAATACAAATGCAGTGGTCGGAAGGGGCACCTGCACCCCAATGTTTATAGCAGCAATGACTACAATAGCCAAACTATAGGAGGAGCCTAGATGTTCATCAAAGATGAATGGATAAAGAAAATGTGGTGTATGTATGTATGTATGTGTGTGTGTGTGTGTGTGTATATATATATATATATATATATATATATATATATATATATGCATGCAATGAAATATTATGCAGGCATCAAAAAATGAAATCTTGCCATTTGCAATGATATGGATGGAACTAGAGTGTATTATGCTAAGCGAAACAAGTCAGTCAGAGAAAGACAGTTATAATCGCACAGATATGTGGAATTTGAGAAACAAGCCAGAGTTTCTTAGGGGAAGAGAGGAAAAAATGAAACAGGATGAAACCAGAGATGAAATAGGATGAAACCAGAGAGGGAGACCATAAGAGACTCTTTTTTTTTTTTTTTTTTGTAAGATTTTATTTATTTATTTGACAAAGACCACAAGTAGGCGGAGAGGCAGGCAGAGAGAGAGGGGGAAGCAGGCTCCCTGCTGAGCAGAGAGCCCAATGCGGGGCATGATCCCAGGACCCTGAGATCATGACGGGAGCCCTAAGGCAGAGGCTTAACCCTCTGAGCCACCAAGGCACCCCAAGAGACTCTTAATCTCAGGAAACAAACTGAGGGTTGCTGGAGTGGAGGGGAGCAGGAAGGTGTAGGGTGGCTGGGTGATGGACATTGGGGAAGGAATGTCCTCTGGTGAGTGCTGTGACTTGTATAAGACTGATGATTCACAGACCTGTACCCCTAAAACAAATAATATATGTCAATAAATAAATAAATAAAATCTGCTCAAGGGAAAGAGAACATGTACCAAATTATCAAAAATTACCAATCACTAATATTATAAATATTTAAACTACAGATAGCTGAAATAACAGGAAAAAAGTATATTAATATTATTTTAAATACACATTTTGAAATGGTGCTATTCAAAAGGAATATTTTTAATTTGTCAAGAATTATATTATAAAGCTGAGTAAGTTGTAAACTTGTATGTACAAATAGTATGTACAAATAGTATGTGCAAATTTCCAGTTTGACAGGTATAAAATTTACATTGAATAATTACAAAAAACAAAACCAAACAAAAAAACATGAAGCCAATTTGTGAAGACTGCATACTGTGTGATTCCAACTATATGATATTCTGGAAAAGGCAGAAGTATTGGAGACAAAAAAGATCAGTGATTGTCAGGAATGAATGGTGAGAGGTAAAAAGGCAGAGTACAGAGGATTTGAGTGAAAGTACTCTTGAAGATATTATAATGATAGTTACATGTTTAAACTTTTGTCCAAGCCCATAGAAGGTACAATGCTGAAAATGAACCCCAAGTTAAAGTATGGAATTTGGGTGATATGATGTGTCAATGGAAATTCCTTCATGGTAAAGAAAAAAAAGGTACCATGCTGGTCAATGATATTGATCAATGGGGGAGTCTATGCATGTGTGGAGGACAAGCAATACATGGGAAGTCTCTATTCTTCCTGACGATTTTGTTATAAACCTAAAACTGCTCCAAAAAAAAAAAAGTTCTAGGAAAAAATTCCAGATGATTTTTGATGTAAGTGTTTGGGGAACAATACTCTTGAGAATTGAGTTTGTATCTTGATGTATAATTATAGGTGTAGTTTTAACTTGTCTCTTATTATGTGAGTTCAAATTCTGCAGGCTGTAATAATTACTGGCCAGAGAACAGAGCCAAGCCGATTAAATTCTGTTCTTCAGATTCCTCAGATGAAAGAGATGAAGCCAGTACCTGTATTATAAAGCTTTGTGGAAGTAGAACTATCCTGTGATCCAGCAATTGTATTACTAATTATTTACCCAAAGGATACAAATTTTATATTTATGACATTCAATAAGATCTTTTTAAAGTTCCAACATTTCCAGTCTGTGGCAGGGACAAATATCCTCAGAATCTTTTTGCATATTTTAATATACATAAAAATAATAAAATAAATACTTAACTCTAAAAAAATAATAAGGCTTTGTGGAGACTAAATGAAAGAATTGTAAATACCTAAAAGAAGGGTTCTTGCAAATGGTAAACCTCAAATGTTACTGATGATGGTGATGCTTTTATTTTTATTTTTATTTTTTTTTATTTATTTATTTGACAGACGGACATCACAAGTAGGCAGAGAGGCAGGCAGAGAGAGAGGGGGAAGCAGGCTCCCCGCTGAGCAGAGAGCCTGATGTGGGGCTCGATCCCAGGACCCCAAGACCAGGACCTGAGCTGAAGGCAGAGGCTTAACCCACTGAGCCACCCAGGCACCCTGATGGTGATGCTTTTAGTTAAGCAGAATCCCACCTCATGGAACACAGTTTTGTTTTTTGGTTTTTTTTCATCTTGTGTGTCTGCCTCTTTGATTCATTCCAGTAAAGTTCTCTAAAGGCTGCATATATTAGGCTCTTTACCACACGCTCAGGAATCCTGTAGGATTCAGGCTATGATTTCCTATTTTCAACCTGAGTAAATGCATTCTTTTATTCCAATATTTTTGGATGTTATCCTAATTCCTAGGCAGGTTATTATAAACAAGTTTTACATTGTTTTGAACTTGTTCATTTATTTTGTATTCGTTATTTAACATTATATACATTTCCCTAATAGATGGACCTATCTTATGGCCAGGGCCTGTATCTTTCTGATCACTTTTACCCCTCCCAGACCCCATATTACTTCCATCTATTTATTCGTCGATCGGTTCTTTATTATTAGTTCCACAAATATTGATCAAATATATACTATAGTTTTTATACCTATAGTGTGTGTGTATAAACTTGTGAACAATGGATGAATTAGTTTGTTTCTTTACTACATGGTGTGTCAGTCTTCCTCAGACACAATGTATAAGCATTTATATGTTATCATTTTTTAAAGAGAGCAAAAATTCTATCGACTTATAAACTGAGTGCTAACTGTGCATATATATACAATTCAGCATCTCTTATGTTCATACACAATTTTGCCTTGAGATACATGTTTGAATCTCATATTTCATGTTAGAGTTGTTTTCCAAGGAAAGGTAATTTACTTAGGTCTGATAAAGGGAAAAAATAGATGTATAGGAAACATGGAACATGATGGACACAACCTCTTTATCTTACCTAGTAGTCAATTACAGTATAGTATTGAATTGTTGATATCTCAACCCTTTAGAGGCTTTGGGTTTATTGAATGTATTTCAGTAAATTTAGTAGGGTCCTGGGAATGTATAGCATAACCAGAGGAAAATCATTCTGTTAAAATGTTTGTATATTGTGCTGTTTACCAGTTTGTTTTCAGAGTACCAGAACCCTAAGTAATAGGCATTCTACTCACATCAGATCTCTCTCCACACACCATTATCTATAGAAGTTGATTGATTAGGAGTTTTATGAAGAAATACTCTGGAATAACTTTGTAATATATTTATATAATATACATATATACATCGTAGCTATATGACTCCAAAAGGCATACATTGAGGTTTTGGTAAAAATCCATTACCGTATAGGAAGTTTGATTAACATTAAAGTGAAAAACCATATTTCTTGAAAAAAATCCCTTCAACGGCATTAAAGATTAAAGTTAAACATTCATCATGAGAAGTACATTAAATATCTTCAGCTACAGACGGGTTAATAATCCATTTTCATTTTATATAACCTTTTAAAAAGGGTTATAATATTAAAAAGTTACAGATTTGGATTAGGTGATGTTTTTTCTTGTTCCCATAATAAAAAAATTGAGAAGATTTAATATAACAGATTTAACAGAAGCATGCCCTGAAGTTACTGCCTAAGCCGTTCTGGATGCTTTGATGCAACTTGACTGCCCTCTTCAGGCTACATATGAATATATTAGAACAATTTACAATGTCCTTTAAACTCATAAAAGTAGTCCTCTAATATTCCTCTAAATTACCGAAACAAAATATATTTTTTTAGGTAACAGTTAAGTGGCTTATAGCATTTGTGGTTTTCGACTTTGAATTTCAGATGGCAGTGAGGTCTGAAGTGTGCTAGTAAGTACTAGGGATATCTTACTTGCTTGTTAGTCTAAGGCAACATAGACATATGGAAGAATCCAGTTACTTTCTTTTTTTTTTTTAAAGATTTTATTTATTTATTTGGCAGACAGAGATCACAAGTAGGTAGAGAGGCAGGCAGAGAGAGAGAGAAGAGGAAGCAGGCTCCCTGCTGAGGTGAGAGCCCGATGTGGGGCTTGATCCCAGGACCCTGGGATCATGACCTGAGCTAAAGGCAGAGGCTTTAACCTACTGAGCCACCCAGGCGCCCCAGAATCCAGTTACTTTCTTTGTCATTAGTTAGGATTTCTCTATTTACCTGTTAAGCATTGAGAAGTTGGAATTAAGAGATAAAGGAGTTATGAGAACTGGTTTTATGGTATGGGGCACATTCCTTCTAAGGAGTCCTTTTTACTTTGAATAGGTACCATTAACATTGAAATACATGATTTTCAGTCTCTTTGAATTATTTAATGACAAAGAGATCTATTCATTGATGCTATTGCTATGGAATTGCGCCCAACAACATCAAAACCCACATTTATGTTGTCAGTATTATATTTTCTCTAAGTATTATATTTGTGTTAAGAAAGTGTAATTGCTTGGCTTTACCAAAATTCTCTATTCCAGCTAGAAATATACTTTTTTTTAAAGATTTTTTTTAAGGATTTTATTTATTTATTTGACAGAGAGAGAGATCACTAGTAGGCAGAGAGGCAAGCAGAGAGAGAGTGGGAAGCAGGCCCCTTGCTGAGCAGAGAGCCTGATGCCGGGCTCAATCCCAGGGCCCCGGGATCATGACCTGAGCTGAAGGCAGAGGCTCAACCCACTGAGCCACCCAGGCACCCCCAGAAATAAACTTTTTTCAAAAAATTTTTTATTTATTCATTTGAGAGAGAGTGAGAGTGTTGGGGTTAGGGCCAGAGGAAGAGGGAGAAGCGGATTCCCTGCTGAGCGGACAGCCTGGCTGGGGCTGCATCCCAGATCCCGGGATTATGACTGAGCCTAAGGCAGATGCTTAACCGACTGAGCTACCCAGGCACCCCCCACACCTAGATATATTCTTAAGTAGAAGCAACCTGTCTAGAAAATTGTTTGGTTGCTTTGGTGCTTTAGATTCTAAAGGAAAATATGTAAGACATAGGTCGTAACTTCATTTATATACTAATTTAATAACCATATATATATATATATATGTATACACACACACATATATGTATTTATCCTCATGTAGACCACTATAGTAACATTTCTAAGTGTTTTTCAAATATTTATTTTCTCCACCTCCAATGTATAGTACACACTGTTTCCAGATACTACTTTTAAATTAGTATTTTGTACAATTCACTTTTTTCAGAACAGTTATGGTTGTTCACTGTTGAGAGAGTAAAGTCAAGATCCTATTTATATTTCTATTGGAAGAGAGCTTCCAGTCTCTTCTTCCCTTATTTTCTAACTTTATTTCCCTTTATTTTCTAATATGAAGCCTATATTCTATTATTTAAAATATATAATACACATTTCAGACTGGGTGGTCTTTGTTTATACTGCTTCTGCTACCTTAATATTCTCTTTCTACCCTTCCTTATAATTTTAGTCCTTCCATTCTTTTCTGAATATTTTCACATTCACACTTTGTCCAACTACTCCAGTCCACTGTGCTCTCATTCTCCTCTATATGCTATATATATCATACTTAGAATCTGCATTTTAAAAAAATATACATTTGATCTTTGAACAATGCAGGGGTTAGGGGCACTGATCCCTGTATGCATTTTAAAATCTGTACATAACTTTAAAAAAAATTTTTTTTTAATTTATTTATTCATGAGAGACAGAGAGAGAGAGAGAGAGAGGCAGAAGGAGAAGCAGGCTCCCTGCAGAGCAGGGAGTCCAATGTGGGACTTGATCCCCAGAACTCTGGGATCATGACCTGAGCCAAAGGTAGATTCTTAACCGACTGAGCCACCCAGCCTCCCTGTGCCTAACTTTGACTCCCCCAAAATTTACTTATAGCCTACTGTTGACAGGAAGCTTTATATATAACATAAACAATTGATTAGCAAGTATTTTATATATAATATGTATTATATACTATATTCTTATAATAAAGCTAGAGAAAAGAAAATGTTACTAAAATTACAAGGATGAGATAATACATTTACAATATTGTATCAAAAATTTTTCATATAAATGGACCTTTAGTGCATTTCTATTCATTTTTCTTAGAAGCCTCTTAAAGGTAGAGATTATGAGTTATAATTCTTTTTTATTGTAGCACACACTAAAATGCTGAATAAACCTCGTTGATGATTAAGATCTGGGTTCCATATTTGCATATGAATTGATGTTATGGATTATGTTAGATGATGATTTAGTCATTATATTAGATGATGTTAGATTGACAATTTAGTCGTTATAGCCTTTCAAGTCGTGCCTACTATTCCTTTGGCAAATAGCATGTATTTGGGATGGTAAATAGATTTAAAATATTTCTTTCTTTTCTTCCCAAGACAACCAGTAGAGTAAAGTAAATTGGCCTTAAAAGAGACACTAACCTGTAATGTACAAGACATTAACCTATAATGTACATCTGACTCAGTGGGCTTTTCGTCCTTATGGAATTCAGAATTACTAATGTAGTGATATATAGTTTTAGGGTATATATGCTATATTGACTTTTTAGGAAATTATATTATTATTACCATCATCAAACCTTAGTTAAGTGCCCATGCTGTACTAGGTCCTATCCATTGAATGAATAGTCAGCGGATAAATACAACATGCATAAATGGACCAGATATATGGATAAAGCAAATAGTAATATACATTAGCTGAGAAGTTCTATTAGGTATAAAGATTTGAAGTGACTTCTGAAGGAGAGGAAGTTTTTGAGCAAACTTTTGAAAGAGGGAGGACATTCTAAGCAAAGGATTTAAACTCCAAGAATCAACATGGGACGTCATAAAACAGCCTTTAAGTGTGATACGGTCATATAGTATTGGTCATAGATCTAAGTTGTGGCTGGTATACAGATGATCTTGCCTTCTTTTCTGCCCATTGTCTTTTATATAGGCAGTGGGAAACTCCGGCTTTGGAACACAGGATAAAATCTACAATTGCTAGTTGGGAACTTCAGCTGAAAAAGTGGGGTGATATGGAATAAATAGTCTGAAGGCAAAATTAATTCATCCTCTTTGACTCCTCAGTACTCTTTGTCACATTTTCTTATTTTATTTTCTTCAGAGGACTTATGATTATTTGAAATGTTGGATATACTTGTATGAGGCCTCTCTCACTGGACTGTATTCACCTTAAGATCAGAGCCCTTGCTCCTTTTTAATTTTTGGTGGCCGTACTGCGTATTTGTGGAGTGAAGTAATGCCTGCATGAATGAATGAATACTTGGTAGACTGTAGTAGGCCTGGTCTAGTTACAGCATTATGAGGGAAAGAAATTCAACATTATTGCTTTGCTACATCATTCTATAAGATACTGTACACAGATGTTGAATACTAAAATTTGATTGTTTTCTTCCTGCATAGTTTTTGGAATGAAGCATTTTAATTTCTTAGAATATTACTGTCACAAGAATGCCAGTTTTTGCTGATTTGCTGTTCCCCTTAGTTTCAGTTTTTTGAAGTTAAAATGTTCTCTAATTGTCATGTTACCTGTTTAATGATTTTTTTGAAAGGTAGCATTGTTCTCTTGAGGTTTATTAGTGTGCAGAGATGTTCAGACCCACTTAATTGTTGGTGCCAATTCACCGTGCAAAGGGCGTCTTCAAAAATCAATATAGTAATACTATATTCCATACAACAAAGAGCAAATCAAAATTTAGGACTTGCGCTGGTCTTTACTGTTTTTATTGTTGCGGGGAGGCACTGTTTTAATAGATGAGGGAGAGCATAAGCTCTGTGTTCTCTGTTCGTTCCTCTAATAAACAGAGAGCATGTTCTCATTTCTGTCCCAGCTTCATTTTACCAGCCTCTTAAGCTCTTTCCCTCCTTAGGCCTTTGTACTGGCTTTTCCTGCTACCTGAAGTGTTTGTTCTCTAGCTTGTTTTGGTGTTGTGTTTTTCTCCTCTTCGGGATTTGAGCTTTAGAGTCATTTTCTCTGAAAAACCTAATTCTTGACAGTCCATCTCCATAGATCCTCCATTATTTTCTGTAATATCATTCTCTGTATTGTTTTCTCAGTTTATGTTATTATATATTTTATAGATTTTAATTACTTATTTGGTTGTTTGTTATATGTCTCCACTAAAATATTAACTTTATGAGAGCGGAGACCTTAGAAATTAGCTGTTATTGCCATTAAGTGCTCAGTGAATAGTTTTTCAGTGAATTATAGTAAATTAAATCTTATTGAACCACCAAAGCTTTAAAAAAATGTGATCAAGCACAATGCAGTCTTTTTTTTTTTGTCTTTTTTTTTTTTAAAGATTTTATTTATTTGTTTGACAGAGCGAGATCACAAGTAGGCAGAGAGGCAGGCAGAGAGAGAGAGGGAAGCAGGCTCCCTGCTGAGCTGAGAGCCCCATGTGGGGCTTGATGTGGGGCTTGATCCCAGGACCCTGGGATCATGACCTGAGCCCAAGGCAGAGGCTTTAACCCACTGAGCCACCCAGGTGCCCCAAGCAGAATGCAGTCTTAAGCGGATCCTTACAATGATCTGTTTTTGTATTATGGTCCAAAAAAATGATGCCCTTAGGGTCTTTATGCTAAATGACCTCAGATTATAGCCCTGTTTGTATTTTACCCTTTTAAATATGTATATATATTAATCACAGCAATATTAAGTGCTCCTTGTTAATAAGAAAACAAAAAGTCTAAAATGAACAACTACACTCCTTAGCCTTCACACTCCTCTCTTTGTATACTTGGCCATAGGCAATCCTATTATTCCTTTGTATTTTCTTCCTCTGGTGATTTTTTTCTTCATATTTCTAAATGTTACTCTTATAACAATATTTCATAAAGCAGACTTGATCTTGATGTTTCTTTCTGTGATAGGTAAGTATTTAATTCAGCTCTCCTTATTTGTATAGCTTCCTAGTTCTTTTATTATTGTAACAGTAAATAGCATCCTTCTATTTCTTGTCATTAGCTATAGATCACTTCTCTTATTCCCTAATTGGTCACATGAAGATTAGGAAGCACACACTTTGTTCTCACCTCTTCCCCTCCTCTTTTGCCTACCAGACCCTGTTAATTATACTTTTACGGTGTCAAGAGTTGATAGCATTTACATTCCATACTGTTCAAAATAATGAACCTTTCTCATTTCCAATTAACCAAAATTGTGATACATTTTTTAAAAAAGATTTTATTTATTTATTTGACAGAGACACAGTGAGGGAGGGAACACAACCAGGGTAAGTGGGAGAGGGAGAAACAGGCTTCACACTGAGCAAGGAGCTTGATGCAGGGCTCCATCCCAGGACCTTAGTACCGTGACCTGAGCTGAAGGCAGATGCTTAACGACTGATGCCCCAATGTTATGATACATTTTAATTTACATCTTAAATATTCTTTTTTTAAATATTTTTCCTGGACCAAATAGGTCTTACATAATATGGTCTTAGTATCTTCCAACTTTTACTGATTCTAATAATTGCTTAGAATCTTCTTATCTTAAAGTCCAATTAGATTTCTGTTCTAATTTGTACTTTATAACTTCTTAGTTGGATCACAGTTTTCTTACACATCTTCTACCCTGCCTACCTTAACCATGATTCTAGTTGCCCTTTTCCAATTCTTGTAGCGTTTCTATCATACTCCCAAGTTTTCTCATTTTTCTCATTCAAAATGACCTTTCTTTCTGTTAAATCCTAAGGTAATTTCATATTCCTTACATTTCTGAGAATATGTTTATTTCAGACTTAATTGTTGGGCTTGTTACAGACTTCTACATTGAAAATAACATGCTCTCAAAACTCTGAAGGAATTGTTCAGTTATCTGCCAATATCCAGTGCTGGTAATTACCTGTCCAATCCCAATCTCATTGTCATTGTTACATATTTTTTTCCTCTGACATTCTTTTTATCTATAATAATCTGAAATATCACAATATGTCTGGTATTGGGTCTTTTCTTGTTTTTCTTACTTAAAATCTGGGTAATATTGTAATTTGAAGACTTAGTCTCCTTTCATTGTATTATGTTTCCAGAAATATTTCCTCTATTCTCTCTTGTATTTCTGGGTCTTCTCTGGAAGTTGGAATTTTTGGATTATATCTGTATGTCCCTTTCTCCCTCTTTTTTTTTTCCATTATAGTCCATCTGTGTCTTTTTTATTCTGTAAATTTTATTTAACACTATCTTCTAATATTGGTATTTAATTTCAACATTCCTATTTTAAATTTTAAGTGCTCTCTTTTACTTTCTTTGTTCCTTTTTTCTATGATGTTGTGTGTGTATGTGAATTACTGCAGGAAGAAGCAGGCCCTGAGCATCCCTGCAAGTTCTTACTTGTTTTGCCAAGAAGGCAGAGGCCTGACTGCTCTTTACCTGGGCAGTTGCTCAAGGGGTATGTGCAATGAGAAGCCTTAAGGAATGAAATAATGTCCCCCACTGAGCAAAGCACAGGCTTTATCTCACTTATTATAGAAACAGTAAGTCCCTCAAACTTGGTGTTCCCCTCTTGTAACCCAGTCAACTGTGTGTGCTGGCATTCATGAGGGACCCATTGTGTCACCCGTGAGACTTGGGGGCAGGGGTAACTGATGTGAATGAACATGAAGTAATAAAGTCCTTTGTCAATGACCCAGCAGTCTCATCTTTTCTGCCAGCTTCTATGAAACAGTAACAAGGTAGCTTGTTAGCTTCTGTGTAAGATAAAATCTCATCCTCTGCGCAGTTCTTGACAAATTCTTCTCACTTTTTCTGAGTATATTAAAGTTTCTTTTTAATGTTTTTGAACTACTTTAAATTATGTTTCTTCTGAAGGTGGTTTTGTTTGGGATTTTCTCCTTTTTTCGTTCTTTTTTTTTTTTTTAATCATGTGTTTTCCTCAATCACTAAGGTGATTTTTTTTTTTTTTTTAAATAATCCAGTCATTTAGCTATAGAAAGACTGACATAGGAACTGGTTGGGAGTTATGCAGGAGGTTGGATCTTCTATTCCATATAAAGAAATTTAATTATGATCTCTGAACTCCATTTCTTATCTCCAGACCCTGCTGCTTCTTAATCCAGCATCTTTCCCAACTCTTTCCTGCACTGCAGTCTCCCTTTGTGATTGTACCTTCCGCCATCAAAACTTCTCCACTAGCTTTCTGTTTTCCAGGTATTTCTTAAAATCTCCTATCTGCTGCTGACTCTACTCCAAGTCTTTCTGTTATTATGAGGCTATACATTTTTATATCTTCCATTTTGGGCAAGGGAGGAAATAAACTCCTTTCTCAGTTATATGGAGGTAACACACTTTATAAAAACGTGGGTTTTTTTGTTTTGTTTTTGTTTTTTTTTATAAAAACGTGTTTTAATGATCACCTGTTGCCTTTTGTTTCTATAACTATACTTAATATCCTTCTAGTAACGCCATATATCTGTTTCTACTCCAACCCTACACTTAAATAAAGCTTTATAATTTGGAAAATCAATAAAATATCCAATAGAAATTCAAAATAGGAGTGAATAATGTTCATAGAGGAGGGCTTATTTGTGGCATGTGGTTTAACTATGAAGGGAATTTTTACTTACTTTTACTGATTACTTTAGTAACTTTGAATGTAAATGCACTTTTAGATAAATGAAATATGTAAAGATGTTATATAATGCATTTACAATTTTAAAAATGCCTATTATTTTTGTTCTCTGTTAAACAGAATTGCCCATACTCTTAAAAATTGCATTATGTCCTTTACTAAAAATCATCTGAAGATTGAAATTATAGGTTTAGGGGATGCCACAAACCCTGGAGTTAGAGTTGTTGATTATTTAAAGGGCCATGCCAGACTTTTGGCCCACACACTTTCCATTGCAACCGTTCGACTCTGCCTGTACATAGTACAGTAGCAGTCATAGCAATGCAAATGGATCAGTGCAGCTGGGGCGCAGTAAAGCTTTATGAACAACAAAATACGAATCTTAATTTTTACATGTGATAGAATCTTTTGTTACAACTATGTGAAAACATAAGATCAGGGCTTGCAGTCTGTACAGAAAGTAGCCAGATTAGCCAACCCTGGTGTTAGAATTACCTCTTTCATTAACAGCTTTGTTAACCCTGGACTACTGATATGTCTTAACTCTGCCTGGTTCTCCTCATCAGGCAAGCTAATGAAGAATATCAAATACTGGCTAACTCCTGGCGCTACTCGTCTGCCTTTTGCAACAAACTCTTCTTCAGTATGGTGGACTATGATGAGGGGACAGATGTTTTCCAACAGGTAAAAGAGTTATTTTATTTTTATATATATATATATATATGTATATATATATATATATATATATATATATATATCTTATTTTATATATATATATATATATATATCTTATTTTGCTAATATATTTAATAGAGTTGGTTATGGTTGGTAAGTTTTTGTTGGTCAAATAAAAATATAATTCATTGAATAAGTTAATAACTACAATACGTAGTTATAAGTTCTGTAATGTGATTAAAATAATTTTAGCCAATGTTATCTTTATCATTGCACAGTTTTTGCTTAGTATGGTAAACACATTCTGACTTTTCCATTTTAGAGGAAATATGTTTTTTCAAGCGTATAGTAGTAGTTTACATGCATTATCCTTATTTTTACATTTAACTATATTGGGTTTAGGTGACATTTTGCATAAATTTATGAAATTTTATATAAATTCAATGTAATGTTAACTTAAGCCTCACTTCTTCCAATGTGACAGATAAGGAGAATTTTACATGTAAAGTAATAAATATTTATTTAAAAGTATTCTCTGTTATGAACTGAATTGTGTGCCTCCGGAACTCATATGTTGAAGCCATAATCTAGAAGCGACTGTATTTGGAGAAAGGGCCTCTAAGGAGATAATTAAGGTTAAATGAAATCATAGAATGGGACCCTGAACAAATAGACTTATCTTACAAGGATAAGAAGCAGAAGATAGCAGTGAAGTATGTGCACAGAGAAAAGGCCACGTAAGGACACTGCAAGAAGACGGCCATCTGCAAATTAGTAAAAGAGGTCTCATCAGAGACCAATTCTGCTGGCATCTTGATCTTGGACTTTAGCTTCCAGACTGTGAGAAAACAAATTTCTATATTTTAAGCCACCCAGTCCGTGGTATTCTGTTCTAGTAACCTGAGCAGACTAACACATTCTCATTTACACAGTCTTCTCTGTAGAGCAAGACAATGAATTGCAGCATAAGGATGTTGGTTGTCATCGATCCTGTCATGGTCGTGTCATCATCACTGCTAACATGAAGTGCTCATGATCCAAGCACTTCGAAGTGCTTCATGTATATTCTTCATTTAGTTTTACAGTGATCCAATGAGAAAAATAATGTGATCCTCATTTCACACATAAGGAATTTAAAGTATGGAGAGGTTGTTTTTCTAGGTTTACAAAGTTAGTGTAATATAGGGCCAAAGTTTGAGCTCAGTAGTTTGTCTTCCAGAGCTCTAGTTCTTATGCTGTTACCTTGCAGCTACTAATATTTTTGTACTTATCACTACATGATCAGTGCTTTTCAGATGTAAAATTTATTGTAGTATATGGCATTGATTAGTTTGATCTGTTTTATTTTTCTCACATGTGACACTCTTTGGCATAATACTTTTTCAGGTCATGGAAAAGCATTTAGTTCTGTAAAGAATCTAGCTTGCTAATTATAAATGGGCCATTAGTAAGTATTTTTGCTTATTTGCTTCCAGATTGATTATTCATTCATCTTTGCCAGTTTCTAGTTGAATAAGAAATTCCTTTTTTTTCCTTTTGCCTTCAGTAGCCTTTATTCTTGGTCTTTCCTGTTAGTATTCCTCACTTATTTCTTCCCCTATAAATTTATTTGTCCTTTGGGATGTTTCCTTCTGTTCACCTGTTCAACAAATGTTACTGACTCTCTACTCTGTAGGAGCGATGGATTGGTGAGAAACACAAATATAGCTCTATATATACACATATACACACAGATCTTTCTTGACTTACATTGGGGTTATGTCCCGATAAAGCCATTCATTTTAAGTCAAAAATATTGTATGTCAGAAATGCATTTAATACACCTAACTACTGAATATCATAGTTTAGCCAACCCTACCTTCAGTGTGCTCAGAACACTTGAATTGTCTACTGGACAGAATTGTCCTTTGTGATTTATTGAATATGGTAGTCAAAGTGAAAGAATGGTTGTATGGGCACAGAATGGTTGTCGGTGTATCAGTTGTTTACCCTCATGACCGCATGGTTGACTGAGAGCTGTGGCTCACTGCACTTGGTCAGCGTCATGAGAGAGCATTGTGTGGTGTAGCACTGCCCCACCAAAAGATAAAAAATCAAAATTTGAAGTACAATTTCTACTGAATATGTACACTTTGGCACCGTTGTAAGGTTAAAAAATTGCAAGGTGAACCGTCATAAGTCAGGGACCATCTGTAATTTCAAATAACTTTACAAAGGAAAATTATAGTACTATAAGAACCAAGTACTAATTCATGCAATTTATATGTCTCCATGGACTCTCAGGAGAATTGACCTGAGAGATCATCAGGTGAAGTGCTATTCATTATATATTTGAATTCTCTCTGCCATATTAGGAAATAGCTGTCCAGGTCCATTGTGCCTGCGAGAGCAGAGGCTTCAAACCCAAATCTCTCCTGGCCAAGTTTGTAAACTAAGTATTTGAATTGAATCATGGTATTAGTTTAGTTGAATTATGGTATCTTTATATATGTACTACATTCTTAATATATTAAACACATTGGTTCTTTACTTGCATAATTACATATGTTCTCTCCTATTTTTATAAAACAAAATCTTTCTGGGTCATTTTTTATAAAATAAGTCTTTAGTGGAAATACTCTGATTTCATTTTCTCCTAACGACTGTTAAGAAATAAGTTCAGAACATTATGCTGTTGGTCTTGTTGTTGAGTCAACAACAGTATGGTGTGGATGAGGACTTTGGCAAACTGGAGCAGACAAACTTGACCTCAGAGGGATACAGCTTGTTCTAGCTTTGTTTAGCAAATGCAGGCCACATGTAGCTGGAGTTGCTTTTTTCAAGGAGAAACCCAAATATGAATTTTATATGAAATTTTTCTATCTTTAAAATGTGGGCAACTAATTCAAACTGTGTGCTGAATACTGACTGCCAGTATATAACCTTATAGATATATTGTTAGATGTCATTATTGAATTCTTCTGTATGCTTTAGACATAAGATTTTTTTTTTTAAAGTTTAACAGATACGAAAGTTGACATTAAGATTGTTTTTAGTTGAAAAATTTCCTCAGGTTAATTTTGATTCAGCAGAATTCTGAATATAGAACTGTTTTGTCTATCTAAAACCTAGCCCCTGGCTTAGCAATAAGAGTTATTTTAAAAATGCATAAAAGTTATAACAGTTAGTGGTTTTATGGGGAATTATAATATACAAAAATAGGGAAGGTACATAGTTTGCTTTATTGAGAACTAAAAGATTTTTAATGCTAGGTTTCTTTTCTCACTAACTATGGAACCACATTTTGTTGAAGAGCTCTTTCTGAATTGACATTTTAAAACATTGTGCTTTCCGAAGATAATATTAACAGGAATGCTAAAACTTACTGGGGGCTTGTTGGGAAAGTAACTTCAATTATATGTGATTCCCATGTAATGGTTGAGGCTAAGTGAATGATAACAGACCGACCAGTTAATGATTGTGGTGTGTTAGAAGCAGGTGTGGACTAGCAATAAGATCTGTATTGTACCCTGCTTTGTGTATAGTCTTGGGGAATTTGTACATTTTAATGAAGATGAAAGCTTTGAATAATATTATTTTTTAACTCTAAGATTTTTAGATCTTAAACCTTAGGAATTTGTTCCAATGCAGAGAGTTTTTAACTGTAATATATTATTTACATGTTGGCTCTAGCTATCTCTTGTGCACCCACCATGGAAACACACACTAACAAAATCTGGCTTTGGAAAAAGCACAGACAAGAAGGCAACTGGTGACTGTGTGTTTTGTTCTCTTTAACTAGCCTTACTAATGTCCATAACATGCAAGCCCACTGTTGGTACAGCTGTATCTTTACTTTGGTGTCAGCTGTGGTGACAGTTTTTGCTTTGATTTCACTTTTCATTCTCAGTATTGTGGAATGCTGAGCTATATACTGCATGTCAAGGCCAAAAATCTATTGGCCTTTTATTTGAGGCATTTTTCATAATTCCTTAGCAGTGAGAATTTAATTTATATAATTTTTATAGTTTGCTACTCAGTGCAAATTAAGCTAACATTTGTTTTGGGTATTCTTAATAGGCACCATTTATATCAAAGTAGTATTCTATTCAGTACACTCTTCAAATGGAACTACCTATAGAAAACAGTTGTGAGATATGATCATTGTAAGACACTTGAATTAATAGAGCAATTGAGCAGAAAGAGATTATCATTGTGGATTTCTCCTGTAATCTGGTAAATTCAGGTTGTTTAGAACAAAAAAATGTTGGTTTCTGATAAAATCATCATTTTTAAGAAGTCTTTCAATTTTTAATAGAGAACTTAATAATTTGACATTAATGTTCTAATGCATTTATATTTTTCAACAAGTGCCAGTACTTTTTCTTTAATAACTGCTTAAGTGAAATAGTACATTATATGTGAAGGTTTCGAGAACTTAGTCAAACTCACAAGTTTTTTTTCAGTCAGTAGTATATTACAATGAATAAACACAATAATTAAGCTCTGGAAAGCCACTTGAATTTTCATAATAAATTCTATTTTTTAAAAATTCATGCAGAAAAAAACATAAAATGTTAGATTAATGAGATGTAAAGATTGCTGCAATATTACATTTAGTATTTTTTATCTTACATTTTACAGCTCAACATGAATTCTGCTCCTACATTCATGCATTTTCCTCCAAAAGGCAGACCAAAAAGAGCTGATACTTTTGACCTTCAAAGGATTGGATTTGCTGCTGAACAACTAGCAAAGTGGATTGCTGACAGAACGGATGTTCATGTATGTTTTTATTCCCTACAGTTTTAATAATAGACTAATTCGTTTGGTTTGTTACAGCACTGTAGTAAGGCCAAAGGATTCTTAAAATTATAGAATATTTTTCCTTGTTTAGAGAAAACCATGTGGTAGCATAAGCTGAATTTTGACTGAATTAGGTGAATTTAAATGGTTTTTAGAATAATGGTATATTGGTATTTTAAGAACCATTAAAAAGTTCACAAGTTGGCAAAAAGTAATTTCAGAGACTAAAATATAGAATATTATTCAGAGGTATTAGTAAAGAAATTCTAATTAAAAAGTGTACTTTTTATTTAGCTTTTGGGCAAATACAACTGATACACTACTTTTCATGAACCATGTGAGAAAATATGTATACTGTTCTTTGAACTATGGAATAACTTAATTCTAAGTGTGTGTAATGTCTTTATTTTATGTAATTTAACTAATTCTACTTCTAGAAATTTAACCTAAGGATATAATTAGGGATGATTCAATAGAAATAGAAATATTTTTTAAATAACATTCATTGTAAATGGAAAACAATTAGAAATAAGTGAAATGTCTAAAAAGAGGAGACTACTTAAATGTACTATATAGCATGGCCAAAAATGGTCTGTAGATATATTTGACATAGAAAGCAGCTCAAGGTTAGAAAAATAGCCTTTATAGTATGATCTAGAATTTTGTTTTAAGGCATAAATATAATGTAGATATGTAGAGAGTTTATTCAGGAAGTAAACAAGCAAAAATCTTGATGGTAGTTAATGTCTATGGGGAGGGCTTAAGGCTGCTTTATTCCTTTATCTCACCAGAATTTTCTATAGTGAACAATTATAACGAGTAATTTTAAAGTACATTTGTTCTAGAATATGCAGTTTTTACCATAAGGTGTAAACATATTTATTCTTAGTCAAGATGGGTGTTTGACGTCATTGTTAACTCTTGTCATCTTTTTTCTGTAATCTTTTGGCAAATATTCAGTTCTGCAGTGGTATCATTTAGTTCATACAAGATACTAAGTGTAACATTGAAAAAGTACTATTAATTCTTTATAAGAGTTACTGTATTTTCATCAGATATGAATCTAATCTATTGATCATATCTACACTTCAAGTTATATGATAAATATACTTTTGTTAAGAAATATTTGGAAATAATTTCAACCTTTTTCACACATGAAAATAATGCAAATAGTACCAATGTGTACCTTTATCAAATTCACCTATATACTTAACATTTTACCCCTTTTGCTTTACCACTTTATTCTCCCCCACTCCTATCTATATATATACTTCATAGACGCACATATATTTCTTTTCAGAAGGTGAACTGCATTTCCTGAGACATACATAAGAACAGTACGGATATCACCTTCACAGATTTACACTGATGTAATATTTTTATTTGAGCTACTATCCATATTCTATTTTGTCAGTTGACCTAAAAATACCCTTTAATAGCATTTTCATGCCTCCAGTACAAGATCCATTCTAGAGTTAGTCATTGGATTTAGTCATCAGGTTTTTTTAGCATCTTTTAATCTGGAACATTTCCATAGCCCATCTTTGTCTTTTAAACGCATTGACATCTTGAATCCTTTTTCACTTTTTAAATAGAATGATCCTCATTTTATTTGCCTGGTATTTATTTTTTTCTGATTTTTTTTTTTTTTTTCTGATTAGATTCTATTTACACATTCTTAAACATAGTACTACATAGGTCATGTTTTGGTCATGATATCTGTCTTGACTCTCATTGATGATCTATAATTTCGATTATCTGGTCAGGGTGTTTTCCATTTCTTTGCTGTATAATTACTGCCCCGCCTTATAATTAGTAAGCTGTCTGTGTGGAGACACTTTAAGATCAGAGAAATATCATACTCCTCATCAAAATTTTTATCTAGATCTAACATCCATTGGTGATTTTTCTTTGATCCAGATTTTATCTAAATGGTTGCAAAATGATGATGTTCCACTTCTCCTCCCTCCATATTTCTACTTAGCCTTCAGCATTTTACTGTGAACAAGAATTCTCTTCTCCTACCTATCAGTCATTGGTAGGGACTCATGAGTTGCATTTTTTTCTCCAGTGGTTAGTAAGTTACTACTATACTTTAAATATTTTGGTACTAAAATTGTTCTAGATTTGACTAGCAGAATCTTCTTTATGCTGGCTCATGTCGGTGTGACATCTCTCTGTCATTTTCTTTTCTTTCTTTTTTTTTTTTTTTTAAAGATTTTATTTATTTGACAGAGTGAGAAATTACAAGTAGGCAGAGAGGCAGGCAGAGAGAGAGGGGGAAGCAGGCTCCCAGCTGAGCAGAGAGCCCGATGCGGGGCTTGATCCCAGGACCCTGAGACCATGACCTGAGCCGAAGGCAGAGGCTTAACCCACTGAGCCACCCAGGTCCCCTGCTCTCTGTTATTTTCTTTTGAGCATTTTCTTACTTTCCTGACATATTTCAGGCTTATCTACCTAATCTACCCTGTGTAGCACTCAATTATACATCTGTTCTCAGAGCCTTGGTTTCTTTCAGTGAGAAATACTATTAGACCAAGATCTGTATATACTTTGAAATCATGATTTCATAACAATGCCATCTACTTTTTAAAAATAGCTTTTATGTTTTAGTGGACACCATCAAGAAAATGAAAAGACAACCCACAGAAGGGGAGAAAATAGTTACAAATCATTTTTTGACAAAGGACTTATATCTAGTATGTATATGGGAATTTTACAACTCAATAATAAAAAGACAATGCAATTAAAAAATAATCTGAATATGGGACACCTGGGTGGCTCAGTTGGTTAAGTGGCTGCCTTCGGCTCAGGTCATGATCCCAGAGTCCTGGGATCGAGTCCCACATCGGGCTCCTTGCTCAGCAGGGAGCCTGCTTCTCCCTCTGCCTCTGCCTGCCACTCTATCTGCCTGTGCTCACTCTCGCTCTCTCTCTCTCTGACAAATAAATAAAATCTTTAAAAAAAAATAATAATAATCTGAATAGACATTTGTATAAGGATAATATACAAGTGGTTAATAAGTAAATGAAAAGATGCTCAGCATCATTAGTCATTAGGAACATGCAAATAAAACCTACAGTGAGTTAGTATCCCGTACCCATTTAGGTTGGCTGGAATCAGTGAATGAGAGAAAATATTGGCAAGGAAGTGGAGAAATCGGAATTCTCATACACTAGCAGTGGGAATGTTAAATGGTACAGCCACTTTGGAAAACAGTCGGGCAATTACTCAAACCAGGAAACATGGCATTACTATATAACCCAGCAGTTCTACTCTTAGGTATATACCCAGGATAAATGAGAATGTGTACCCACACAAATTCTTGTACCAGAATAGTTATAGCAGCATTATTTATAATAGCCACAAGGTGGAAACAACCCAAATGCCTATCAACTGATAATTGGTATCAAATTGTGGTATTTCTGTACAAAGGAATGTTCAGCCACAAAGAGGAATGAAGTACTGAAACATGCTACAAGAAGAACGTTGAAAACATCATGCTAAGTGGAAGAAGCCAGTTACAGAAGAGCACAGATTATATGAAAAGTTTAGCAAAAGAGTAATCTGTATAGACAAGAGTAGATTCATGGCCTTTTAGTGTTGTAGGGTGAGGGGCATACCAGGGGGATTGCTGAAGGGTTTTCTTTTGATGTGATTGGAATGTTCTGATGCTGACTTTGGTGACAGTTACACAACCCCCTGAATATACTAAAAACTACTGAATTGTACACCAGGTGAATTGTATGGTATATGTATTATATGTTGGTAAAGATGTTAAAAAATGTTAAAGATGTTAAAATGTCCCAATGTGGAATAATAAATAAATTACACTCCCATTTCCTCCCCCTGTACTAGATGACCCCATGTTTCATAGGTGAACACAGCAGTTGTGGGTTAAATGTAGGTAATGTGTGTGTATATTAACTGGTTACCTAAAGCAGATCTTTTTACATAGCCATAATGTTGGAAGCCATATGTTTTTGATTTGTAAAGAATAAAAGGAGTTAGTTCCACACATGAAAAGTAGGGTGTCACCTTTCTGAGGTTTTGGAATTGAAAATTGGAAGGACTAGGATATGGTCAAGAGAAAAAACAGTTTACTTTATTCAGCTCTAAAAAATTTCATTTCATGTTTGCAGATTCGAGTCTTCAGACCACCCAACTATTCTGGCACCATAGCTTTGGCCCTGTTAGTGTCACTCGTTGGCGGTTTGCTCTATTTAAGAAGGAACAACTTGGAATTCATCTATAACAAGACTGGCTGGGCCATGGTATCTCTGGTATGCTATTACAGTATACTTTTTCTCCTTGTTTCTTTGTAAATAGTGTAAGTTGTATGGTTGCTGATTTTCAACAAAGGTGTCAGAGTAATTCAGTGAGAAAAGAATAGGCTTCAGCAAATTGTGCTGGAACAGTCAAATATCCTCATGTAAATAATGAACCAAAACCCTTAGCCCACACCACATATGAAAGTTATTCAGAATGGATTATGGTTCCATGTTTAAGACTAAAATTATAAATCTTCCAGAAGAATACAAAATCTGTGCAACATAAACCATGGAAGAAAAAAATAATAAATTGGACTTAAGATTAAAATATTTGCTCTTCAAAAGAATCCATAGACTCAGAGAAAATATTTGGAAAATACATGCTTATGGGGCATACATCTAGAATATGTGAAGAATTATTGCTACCAAGAAGATAGAAATCATGGTTTTAAAAAAACAGACAATGTATTTATAGGTAAGATGGCATATGTACATACTAGCCTTTCTCTCCTGCTAATAGAACTATAAACCTGGAGTCAGTGCAAAGCTGCTCAGGTATTTGGTGTTTCTAAAAAGTAAAGGTCAGCCAGCAGATCAGGTAAGAAAACCCACATTCAAGATGACATTTAATTAGCAGATAAAAAATTATCAACCTTCTACATCTTCTATTTTGGTTTTCTTTGACTTGAGTTTGGGCAGTTTGGAGCAGACAGCTATCTAGGAGATACCTCTAGTTCAGGCTCAAGGACAGTAGAAGAGATTCTTGTGTTTTTTGTTTTCTATTTTCTTGTACCCCAATTCCTCAGGCGATCCCGTGGTAGAACAGGAGAGACAATGAAAGCAGTTGGCAGTGGAAACTGTAGGAGCCAAACTCTTAAAGCAGAACCTTCCTCACCATGACAAAATTAATAAAACTATTCACCAAAAGAATTAAAAAGTCAATTTTACTGTTTAATAATTCAGAAAATGGGCAAAAGATTTGACGTGATGCTTGACCAAAGAACATAGACAAAGGGCAAAAAGGCACATACAAATTCTATGGTAGTGAACTCAGATCTGGCTTAGATGTTCTTGTGGTCCAGTAAAAGTTTCTCTTCTGTATAGTATACTATTCTGTATACTATATATATATAATATTATATTATTATATATATTATATGTAGTATATATATATATTCTGTATATATATATATTCTGTATATATATACATGCATATATCCTGTGAGCCACCTAAGGCAAAGTGACAGGGTCCTGTTAAAGAAAATACTGAACTCAGGAGCCTCCATTTTATGGTTGGTAATTTATTAATTGATTGCAGTACTTGTAGGCAAAAATCCATGTTCTGTACCTGGGGATAAAAAAAAATAGAGAAAGAGGTTATGGTCTTCCACTGCTGGCTTTCGAATAGCCATTCTGATCCCTCCTCAATTTGAGACACTGGATAGAGGTTAAGAGCTTGAAAGGCCCTTATGGGGTCTTCTGTGGAGACCAGGATATCAATGTTGTAAAATAAGGGTGTACAACTGAAAAAAAGGAGAAGGTGGCCTGGTTAATCATGTAACACAAATAAGTACCCTTTCGGAGAACTGCTGCATTGAGAACCCACACTGCTGAGTAAAACAATGTATAAATCTAGAAACATAGGCTTTTTGTTTCTTTGTTTCTTTGCTATCTATAAAGAAAGGAATCCCCACCCCATCCCAGCTTTACGGAGGAATAACTGACATACAACATTGTGTGAAAGTTGAGGGTATACAGTGTGATGATTTGATACCTGTATATATTGCAAAATGATTACCATAATAAGGTTAGTTAATACCTTTATCACCTCATATAAATTACCTTTGTGTGTGTGATGAGAACATTTAAGATTACTCTCTTAGAAATTTCCAAGTATATAATATAGTATTTTTAACTCTAATCACATTGCTATAAACAATAACCCTCGAACTTATACATTTTATAAATGGAAATTTGTACTCTCTGACCAATATCTCCCTGTTTTCCCCACCTTATAGACTCCAGAAATCACCATTCTATTCTCCCTTTAAGATTCTGCATATAAAGGAGATCATAAAGTATTAGCCTTTCTTTCTCTAACTTATTTTACTTGGCATTATGCTATCTGGGTCCATCCATGTTGTTGCAAATGGTATGATTTTTTTTTAATGGCTGAAATATGTGTATGTGTATATATGTATCACATATACACACAATGGAGATACATGTATATATACATATATATGTATATATACACACATATATATATCCATCTGCCAATGAACACTTAAGTGGTTTCTGTGTCTTGACTATTATGAATAATGATGCAATGAATATGGAGGTACAGATCTCTCTTTAGGATAGAAATACGACTTTCAGATACATACCCAGAAGTGGGATTGATGGATCATATGCTAGTTATATTTTTAATTTTTTAAGGAAAATCCATGCTGTTTTCCATAGTGGCTATACCTTTTACCCTCTCACCAACAGTGCGTAAGTATTCCTTTTTCTATATCCTTGCCAACAACTGTAACCTCTTATCTTTTTGATAATCATTCTACTAGGTATTAGGTGTTACTTCATTGTGATTTTGATTTCCAATTCCTTGATGATTGGTAATTTTTGACCATTTTTTCATGTACCTGTTGGCTATTTTTAGGTCTTTTTTGGGAAAATGCCCATACAGGTTTTATGCCCACTTTTTTTTTTTTTTTTTTTTTTCTTAAAGATTTTATTTATTTATTTGACAGGCAGAGATCACAAGTAGGCAGAGAGGCAGAGAGAGAGAGAGAGGAGGAAGCAGGCTCCCTGCTGAGCAGAGAGCCCCATGCGGGGCTCGATCCCAGGACCCTGGGATCATGACCTGAGCCGAAGGCAGAGGCTTAACCCACTGAGCCACCCAGGCGCCCCTTATGCCCACTTTTTAATTGGATTTTTTTTTTCTTGAGTTCTGTGAGTTTCTTACACATTTGGACTCCTTTTCCAACATATGATTTGCAGATTATTTTCTCTTATTCTTTAAGTTACCTTTTCATTTTGTTGATGGTTACCATTGCTTTGCAAAAGCTTTATAGTGTGATATAGTCCCATTTGTTTACTTTTGCTTTTGGTGTCATATTCAAAATATTGTCAAGACCAGTGTCAATGAGCTTTTTTCATATGTTTAAGCCTTTAATCCATTTTGAATTAACTTTTGTGATTGGCATAAGATACCTGTTCATTTTCATTCTCTTGCATCTGAAGATCTACTTTTCTCAGCACTTTTTATCAAAAAGACTATGCTTTCCTCATAGAATATTCTTTATTCCCTTGTCAAATACTTGCTGTTCTGCCATTTTGGAATGTATGTATGTATGTATGTATTTATTTATTTATTATTTTGTTCAGTTAGCCAGCATGTAGTAATAACATCGTTAGTGTTTGATGTAGTGCTCAAGCATTCATTAGTTGCATATAACGCCCAGTGATCATTGCCACACAAGCCCTTCTTAATACCCAACACCCAGTTACCCCATGCCCTTACTCCCTCCCTTCTGTAACTCTCAGTTTTTTTCCTGGAGTGCAGAGTCTCTCATGGTTTGTCTCCCTCTCTGATTTTTTACCGTTCAGTTTTCCCTCCCTTCCCCTGTGGTCCTCCATGCTCTTCCTTATGTTCCACAAATAAGTGAAACCATATGATAATTTTGTTTCTCTGCTTGACTTATTTCTTGACCTATTTCACTTAGCGTAATCCCTTCCAGTTCCATCCATGTCGATGCAAATGGTGGGTATTTGTCCTTCCTAATGGTTGAGTAGTATTCCATTGTACAATACATTCCATTGTATCCATTCATCTCTTGAAGGGCATCTTGGGCTCCTTCCATAGTTTGGCTATTGTGGACATTGCCTCTGTGAACACTGGGGTGCACGTGCCCCTTTGTTTCACTACATCTGTATCTTTGGGGTACTGGTAAATACCAAAGATACAGATGTAGTGTCCAATACTTGTTGACAGTACTTGTGTGAGTTTATTTCTGGGCTTGCAATTCTATTGCATTGGTCTATTTCTGACAGTACCATTGTTTTGATTACTTTGTAATATACTTTGAATTCAGGGAATTTTGTGCTTCCAGGTTTGTTCTTCTTTCTCAGTATTGTGTTGGATATTTGGCATCTTTTTATGGTTCTATACAAATTCTAGGATTTTTTTTCTATGTGAAAATGTCATTGGAATTTTGATAGTGATGGCATTGATTTTAGGTAGTGTGGACCTATTAACAATATTAATTCTTCTGCTCTGTGAACAGAGGTATTTTTCCATTTGTTTCCTTTCTTTCATGATTATCTTTCACGTCCCTGGTTAAATTTATTCCTATGAATTTTACTGTTTTTTATGCTATTGTAAATGGGACTTTTTTTCCTTTTTAAAAAATTTTTTATTAACGTATAATGTATTATTGCCCTAGGAGTACAGGTCTGTGAATCATCAGGCTTACACCCTTGACAGCACTCACCATAGCACATACCCTTCCCAATGTCCATAACCCAGCCACGTAAATGGGACTTTTAAAAAAAAAGTTTCTTTTCAGATGATTTGTTGTTCATCTATAGCAACATAACTGATTTCTATATATTGCTTTTGTATCCTGAAACTTTACTGCAATTGGTTATTAATTCTAATAGGTTTTTGGTGGAGTCTAGGAATTTCTGTATATAAGATCATATCATCTACAAACAATTTTAATTTCCTCTTTCTAATTTGGATGCCTATTATTTCTTTTTCTTGGCCAATTGGTCTGGGCTTCCACTGGTTCAGGCCTTCCACTATGATCCTGAACAGGAATGATGATAGTGGGCACCCTTGTCTTGTTCCTGATGTTAGAGACCTTCCAGCCTATCATTATTGAGTATGATGTTAGCTGTGGGCTCAACAAATAGGGATTTTATTATGTTGAGCTACATTTCTTCTGTATCTAATTTATTGAGAGTTTTTCTCATGAAGGATGTTGAGTTTTATGAAATATTTTTTCTGTATCTATAGAGATGATTATGGCTGATTTTCATCTTTCTTCCTATTAATGTAGTATATCACCTGTCTTATCCTTATTGAACCCTCCTTGCATACAAGAATAAATCCCTCTTAATCGTGGTGTATAATCTTTTGAATATACTGTTGAATTTTGTTGAGAATCTTTGCATTTGTATTCATCAAGGATATTTATTTATAGTTTTCTTCTAGTGTCTTTATCAGGCTTTGGTATCAAGGTAATGGTAGCATCATAAAGTGAATTTGGAACAATGAATTCTGGAACACTGAAAAGAAATAAAGTGAAAAAAAATAAAGTGAGTTTGGGAAAATTTGAGGATTGTTACTCTTGAAATTTTTGGTAGACTTCACTAGGGAAACTGTCTGATCCTGGGCTTTTCTTTGTTGGGAAGTTTTTAAATCCTGATTCAATCTTCTTACTTGCTACTGGTCTCCAATTTTCTGCTTCTTCATTATTCATTCTTAATAGGATCGTGTTTCTGGGAACTTTTCTATTTCTTTTAGGTCATAAATTTCTCAGGGTATGTTTGTTCATAGTAGTCTCTTCTAATCCTTTGTATTCTTGTGGTATGAGTTGAAATGTCTTCTTTGCTTCTGATTTTATTCATTTCAGTTTTTTCTTCATTTGGATAATGGTAGTCAGTTTTATCATTTTAAAAAACCAGTTTCATCATTTCTGTGGGTTTTCTAGTTTTTATTTCTGCTCTAATCTATTTCCTTATTTTTGCTCATTTTTGGCTAAGTTTGTTCTTTATTTCCTACTTCCCTGAGATAGAAAATTAGGTTATTTCAGATAGTCTTTTTTCTTAATATAGGCATTTATTACTGAAAAGTTCCCTGTTAGAACTATTTTTGTACCATCTGGTAAGTTTTAGTATATTGTTTCCATTTCCTTTTGTTTCACAATATTTTATCTATTAGTTGTTTGGGAGTGTGTTCTATAGCATATTTGTGAGCTTCTAGTTTTGTACCATTGTATTTGAAGAACTACTTGGTACAATTTCCATCATAAGTTAGCTAAGAACTTGTTTTGTGACCTAACATATGGTCTGTCCCATAGAATGTTCATTGTACACTTAAGTGTATTTATTCTGCTGCTGTTGAATGGAGTGTTAATTTTGTCTGTTAGGTCTATTGGACTAAAGTATAATCCAAGCCCATTGTTTTCTTATTGATTGGATGAGTTATCTCCTGTTGAAACTGCGGTATTAGAATCCCTGACTACTGTACTGCTGTTTTTTTTTTCTACCTTCAAATATGTTACTGTTGGTTTAATATATTTAGGTGCTGTGATACGGTCATATATACTTACAGCTATTATATTTTTTGGATGAATTGACTCATTTTTCATTATATAATGACCCTATTTATCTCTTGTGACCATTTTTCACTTCAATTCTATTATTTTCTGATGCATGTATAGCTACCCTATTCTATTGGCTTCCATTTCCATGGAATCCATATCCTCTCTTTGAGAGTATTTTTCTCCTTGAAGCTGAAAGGAATGTCTAGGGGGCACCGTATAATTGGGTCTTCTTTTTTTATCCATTTATCCACTCTATATCTTTTGAATGAATAATTTAAAACATTTTCATTTAAAGTCATTGTTGACAGATAAGGACTTATTAATGCCATCTTAATTGTTTTCTGCTGCCAGAGGGCCTAGGATTTTATTTTTTGGCAGGCGGGGGTAGGGGAGTCATTTTGTCACTCTGCCTCAGTTGAGCATCTAGGAAGTATTAAAACCGTGAAGGCTTCTCAGTGCACTTTGAATCTGGAAATCAATCCAAACAGGCCCATGGGACTACGAGTCGGGCAGGTGGAACACGTCCCTGTAATCTAGGAATTGTGATGTCTAAGAAACAAAACACAGACTCCAAAAAATAAAATAAATTCCATAGTTCCCCCACCCACGGGAGGGGGTGCGGGGAAGAATCAGTCACTATGTAAGAGGATACTGGCCACTGTTTCTGGCTGCTTTATAAACTGATGAATTTTTACAGTGGTACGTTTGACTCCCTTCTCTTTTTCTTTTGTGTGTTTTGTGTACTTCTGCTTTGAGATTACCATGAGGCTTACATAAAACATCTTATGATAGAATAGTATGTTTTTCACTGGTAATTTAACTTCAGTAGCTTACTAAAACTACCATTTACTTCTTGTTCCCTCTGAGAGGGGACTCAGCTTTTTATACCTTCTGTTGATCCTGTAAAAGTAGGCTGGGTGCTGAATGCTCTGGTTTGTGTCCTTTCTCCTCATTCTGCAGAAGCGGGGTGGCTTTCTGCATTTGGCCAGTTGTTGTCTGAAAGACTTTGATTGCTTTCAGAGTGTGTACAGGCGACAGAGGATAGAAGGGTGTGTAGGTGATGCCCATGGAGTATTGAGGGCCTGTGGGCCAGCTCAGGGGGAGCCACTGTTGAAGTCTGTTCAGCAGCTCGGTGGCAGGCTTCCTGACGGATTGCATCAGGTGGTTCTTAGGATCTGCATTTTTTTGATGTGTTCCATTCTGAGGCCTGGCTGCTATTCTCCACCAGTTCATTGCCTCCTAGTTGTGCATTGTATGACTCAGTATTCTGGATGGAGTAAAAGTTGTGTCTCTGTCCATCTCCCACACAGCTCGGGAGGCCAGGTGCTCACTAACACACACTCAGTTTCCCCTGTGGGAGAGATCATGGGAGAAGTTCTCTCTGGGCACTGAGCTGTGCCCCTCGGAGGACATTGAAACTCTTCTTTTTAAACCCTCTCCACTGCGTCTATTATTTCATTATTATTGTTGTTCCATTGGTGCTCTGGCATATCTCTGTTGGACTCAACCTCCACAAAGGCATTCTTGTCCATAGGCGACTGTCAAAAACCAGTGTTTTATAGAGAGGAAGTGGTAGAATGCTCTTATAAACCATGGTTCTTAGAAAGTCAGTACTGTCAATTTTACTACATATAAAAAGCAAGTTTCTTAGAAAATATCACCTGAAATTATGTCAGGAAAAAATTTAAATTCATAGTATATAAGTAACCATTAGTTAAGTTTAAACATTTGAAAATCATCCTTGAAAAGTGAAAAAGTCCAGTAGTTTCTAAGTCATTTTTAGCAAATATTCAACAACTACTGAAAGCAGCACAGCCACTGTAAGATGCCCTCTGTCATAAAGACCCTTTGTTAATGAGAGCAGCAGAAAGTGCTAAGGGGTGCAGTGTTATAGTGGCAGGTATCAAAAATTGGCAAGAAACATTTCTTCCCAGACAATGAGGACCCTGTCCGGAGAAGGAATACTTGTGGTTGGGACTTTACTTCAATAGAGAAGGATTACGTGGGCAGGTGGTAAAAACAGCTCAGGCAATGAGTGCTAAGGAACCAGAGATGGCAGAATTCAAAGTACAGGCAAAGATCGACCCAGGAAAACGAGTGGTTTACCTGTGAAGTACTGATGGTGTTTCTCAGTGGCAGTGGCTCATGAAGAAATCAAGGGGCATGAAGAATTAGTGGAAGAAGTCTGCCTGAAATTAGTGGAAGAAGTCTGCCTGAAATAGGTAAAGTTCTGAGAGACGAAGGAGGCATGGCTACACAGAGGTACCGTATTTTAAGGAAATAGATAGTTTTCATTAACAGCAACAACAAATTGAACCCCTAAGCTATGTGGTCTTTTGCTTGTAGCCAGTTCACCAGTTCAGGAAGAATGGGTCCTATTCAAACATCAGCAATATCGACACAGCATTTAACAGAATATCTGAGCATAACTGTCACAAGGAAATAATTTACAAATGAGAGCAACTTTTCCTACAGATACAGAAAACTTGCCAGAAAGTTAGGTGAAATTGCAAAAAAAAAATAAATAAATAAATAAATAAATTACTCTAGTATGGATAATGAAGTACTTGGAGGAAAGACCGTAAAACTAAGTATGAGAATTTAGAGGTGGCTAGAAAATAGGAAGTAGTAATGTGGCATATGATAAATCTTGCTTATGAACATGGACTTGAAGGTTTTTCTTTAACAGTACTACCAACCAAATTTAGCTGTATATAAAATAGCAGAAGTCAGGTTGTAGGAATGGTTGATTAAGCTGTAGAGGAAGTATAAATTAATTGAAAACTATCACAGTAATGGCTTAAAGTAGAAGTAGTGTCACTAATACCATAGAGATTACTTAATATTTGCCATTTATGATTCTAAAAAGTTAGCAAACTATAAATATAAGTGAACTTTCTTAATTAGGTAAAGGATATCTTAAAATGTCTAGCAAATATCTTATTTAATACTGATAATTTAAAATAAAGCCTATAATTATATACTACTTATTGTTAGTGGTATTAGTCAAAGCATAAGAAAAGAAAAAGAAATGCAGGGAATAAATAAATGTAAATGAGTAGACATGTCATATTTACTTAGGATTGTCCACATGAAAAATTTATCACCATTTATGGAGAATCAAAAATAAAAATTATTGCTAGAGTTGAACAGGTTTTCTGAATTCAAAGTCACTATCCAATAATCACAACTATTTTTATACAGTAAGCAATTTAAATATGTAATTGAACATAAAATCTTTAATAGGAAGAAAAAATATACTTAAATATATTTTTTAGATTACAAAAGGTTTTTTTAAATTTTTTTAATTAAGTAATGTTAGTCACCATACACTACATCATTAGTTTTTGATGTAGTGTTCCATGATTCATTGTTTGTGTATAATACCCTCATTGCAATATGTGCCCTCCTTAATACCCATCACCAGGCTAACCTCCCCTCCAAAAAAAAAAAATAGCCCTCAGTTTGATTCCAGGAGTCCACAGTCTCTCATGGTTCATCTTCCTGATCCCACTCCACCCCACCGCTTCATTTTCCCCTTCTCTCAGTGTCCTCCATGCTATTCCTTAGGTTCCACAAATAAGTGAAATAGTATGATAATTGCTTTCTCTGTTTGACTTACTTCACTTAGCATAATTTCCTCCAGTTCCATCCATGTTGATACAAATGCTGGGTATTCATCCTTTCTGGTGGCTGAGTAATATTCCGTTGAAACTTTGGACCACATCTTCTTTATCCATTCATCTGTTGAAGGGCATCTTGGCTCCTTTCACAGTTTGGCTATTGTGGACATTGCTGCTGTCAACATTGGGGTGCATGTGGTCCTTCTTTTCACTACATCGGTATCTTTGGGGTAAATACCCAGCAGTGTAATTGCTCCCTCATAGGGTAGCTATATTCTTAACTTTTGAGGACCCCCCCCCACACTGTTTTCCAAAGTGGCTGTACCAATTTGCATTTTCACCAACAGTGTAAGAGGGTTCCCCTTTCTCTGCATCCTCTCCAACATTTGTCTTGCCTTGTCAGTTTTTGCCATTCTGTCTGGTGTAAGGTGGTATCTCAGTGTGGTTTTGATTTGAATTTCCCTGATGATGGCTAATGATGATGAACAATTTTTCATGTGTCTATTAGCCATTCGTATGTCTTCTTTGGAGAAGTGTCTGTTCATGTCTTCTTCCCATTTTTTGACTTGATTATTTTGGTTTTTTGGGTATTGAGTTTAAGAAGTTCTTTATAGACTTTGGATACCAGCCCTTTATCTTTCAAGACACATCTCCAAAGGCAAGGGAAACAAAAGTGAAAAAGAACTTTGGGACTTCGTCAATATAAAAAACTTCTGTACAGCAAAATGAAGAGGCAACCCATGGAATGGGGCAAGATATTTGCAAATGATAAAAAACGTATATGACTAGAATTTCAAAATTCAGACTACATGTGTGTATATATTTATAGCTAATTGTTGGTTTGTGCCTTCATCTTCATGTGGTAGTCCTTTATCCTTCTGGTTTTATTTTCTACAGAGAATTAGTAGTCTTTATGATTGAGTTGGATGTGATAGGACAGGCTAAGACAACCAGGCATGTCACATTATAGCATAGCATCTATCTTCAATAATACCTAGAGTCTGGAAATTCAAAAAGAACTATGACTTTCTCATATATGGAGAAAATATCTCTCTAGTAGAGAAAATACAAATTTGAAGTTTGGGCTTTTTCATTAAGTTTAATATTTGCCTACTTTTGATAATTGAGTTATAATGGATTAATTATACTCTAATATAATTGGATACTAGAGTTATCTTAGTTATCTTAGTTCAAAAGTGTTTTGGGTTTTGCTCAGGCTGGTTTTCAAGTTGCTTCATTCAGTAAAGCTACCCAGGTTTTTTAATGAAAATATAGTATTTGTTTCAGTGTTTTTGTAAAGTTAAAAGTTATTTAGTATTTAGTGTTTTGCCAAATCTTGTCACTGTTTTAGTCTACCAAAACACTGATAATGTAATCTCTCTGAGTTAGACTCAGTTGACAATAGCATGCCTTCATTATTTTCCTCCCCAGAATTGTTGTTGTAAGCTAATAGTAATCATCACTACTATTTATTGAGTCTTTTCCTTCTTTGGGTTATGTTTTATGTACTTATTTAAAATAATAATGGAAAGGAATTTGTATTCTCTTCCTTTTATAAACAAGGAAACTAAGATTCAGCAAACTTAACTTGTAGCTTACACAGCTAGAAAATGATTGGCTAGGAGTTGATCCCATGTGTCTTACTTCTAGTTCTAAATTCTTTTAATGATTCTGGGCTTCTCTAAATTGGGACATGTATCTCATATGTTGGATGTTTAAACCAATGGATGTATAACTACAAATAAATGCCTAAAGTTTTATATGGTGCATAAATGTTAAATACTTGAACAGATCAATTTTCTTCCATCCTCTGCTACATCATGCAGATTTTGTATTTCTGCTTTGAATCCTTGGAAGCTAATTACTTTGGCATAGCAGAAAATATTCTAACATTCAGAAACACATACTTGAGAAGGAAATCTTGGCAAGTGTGCACACTCCCCAATGGCAGACTTTTAGAAGTTAGTAACAGGCTGCAGAGTACAGACATGTTTTCAAACAATATATTTTAAAACTCTGGTCTGATGACAAAATGTTGAATTTAAAAAGCTCCTCCTCTTGAAACTTTTCTCTCTGTTTTTCATTAATATAGAAATATACAAACCGTGATATTTTCCTTAGCTATAGATAGCTTATGGAAACTAATTTGAATCTTCATTCTGCCTGATAGCCACCACGACCCTCACCAAACATGACTATTTATTGTAAAAACAGCTAGACTGAAGTGGGAAAAAAAAATGGATTTGTTCATTTCTAATCTTACCCAATTCTTAAGATATCCTTACAAAGTTAAGAGGCTACCCAAAATGCTAACCCATTGATTCAGATTTTCAAACATTTGTGTGAAATAACCAATATCCCCTTTTCCTTTGGGAAAAATAATGTTTGTTAGTAATTCTTCTCTGATGAAAGACTGGATTGCACAGAAAAGGAAAGCTTCTAAAATAAAAATAATGAATTAGACCAGACCACTTCTATAATACCAAAAATTGTATGCAAATGAGAATAACGAGAAAAAGTTTGTTAAAGAAGCTCTGTCTACATACCCATTTCTTGGTAAAGAACAAGCCTGTACAGTTAGCATTTGTATATTGAACCTTTGCAGAAGTATCTCCCAGGGGATTACTGAGTGTTACAATTCTTAGTTCTATAGACTATTCTATTGCTAGGGTTTTTTTTTTTTTTTTCATTATTCATATTATGGTATGTGACTCACAGGCTGAGAATGTGGTGTTTCCTGGAGTTAGGAAGCTGTTCATAGTGCTTTAGGGTACAGAGTAGAGACAAAGTTTGCAATTTCCTTATATGGAGGAAGATATGCAAATATTTAAAAAGTATATTAGAGCTTCCTGATTCTGAGTTAAAAAAAAAAAATAGGTAAAGGAGTATTTATAGGTTCCTCCTGGTCTTGAAAAAAAAAAATGCTATTAACTCCTGTTTATAAGTGATGGTAATTGTTTATAGAGCTGAATAAGCATTGATTCTGGTTTTACTCCATTTTCCCTTCCTCCATCCCTGAAAGAAGAAGGATGATAAACAATAAGTTTACACATTACCTGTTTTATGAAGAGTTTAAAATAGAATGGTTGGGTAAAATATTGAACTACACTGCTATATAATTTTAAGGAGTATAATATAAATCTATAGTTTATAGTTTTCAGAAATAAATGTTGACTTGGAATATCAAAATGAGTTAAAATGTTATGTTTTGTAGCTCTTAGCACAGATCTTCATGGCAGCCTAAAGCTCTTCATAGATGGCTGTCATTTCAAAGCGGAAATATAAGTGTGATAGTTATATTCATTTCACATGCAAAGAAAAATATCCTAAGAAGTTGCAATTAAAAATGTGAAATATAAACATCATTTAAAAAAATCTAATAACCCAAACTTTATTATCACAGTAAATCTTAGTAGGACAGAAGCAGTTTTCTGCCTTTTAACACTGATGATCTATATTGTAAGATGATTCACATACCTTAATGTGTCTTCTGTCTCAAAGAAATTAGATCAGTTTAATTAAGTTTTGTGACAAATTTAAGCTTGAAATTAATACAAACTATTACATGAGTTTCACATTCCTGAAGGGTTCTTTGGTGTCTGTATATTGTGTCGTATCAGTTGAAATGTATTTCTTATGACCCTGCAAAACTGCAAGGCGGCTCTCACATCAGAATGATTACCTTTCCAAATTTATTTGAAATTATGTAACTTCTAATATTATGCACGTACTATCTCTGTGGGTTTTTTTTTTACTTTGTTCTCTTTATAAGTGAGAAGCAGGTAAGTGCTGCTAATGTTTTTTTTTCAGTGAAGCAACTGCTGTTTTTAACTTTGAGTCATTTGAAGATGGGTATGTCTGTTTGCAAATTGGTAGTTTCTGTATATAGCCTCATGTATATTTTTGTGTTAGGACTATGGCAAGAATATAATGAAAAGATTTCATATATTTTTAGGGTACCATTTTCTTAATGCAGTTCCTAATTTTGTGTAATGAGGACAGACAGTAGCCTCAGTAATTCAAAGAACATCTTAAAACTACTCATACATGAATGGATCTCCTTTTTCTTTCTTTTTTAATGTTGTGTGGTTGCCCTAGTCTTTTGCTTGTTATAAAGTCGTAATTAAATAAACCTCACTATGAAGATCCAATACTTGGAATGACTGTCTAGCTTCTGTACTCCATGCCACTCACTGCTAACCTTAATCCAACTCAGTGGTTATAAGTAATACTTGTTGAGACAGTTATGTTCAGTGTGTAACTCCTTTCCATGAAATAAAATATTTAGTCTCAAGAAGGATACTTCCTACCTTTTTTTCTTTCAGATGCAGTGTATAGACTGAGTGATAGGAAATAATGGTTATACTATAAATTTACTACAAATAAAGTCACTTATGATTAGTAGAAATGAATAGTGTATGAATTTTCTGATGTGGTTGACTCTTGTTACTCTGGTAATTATACTTAAAGTGAAGAAGTCATTAAATTATTTGTAATATAACATTGTAAGGACATGGACTGTAGAGAGGATTATATAAAACAGGATATTTTTAGTCTTTAAAGTGAATATAGTTGACCTTTGAACAAATCAGGTTTGAACTGTGTGGGTCCATTTATATGCAGATTATTTTTGATAAATACAGTACAATAGTGCTAAGGTATTTTCTTTAGCTAATTTTAAGAATAAGTATATAATAGGGGACATCTACATGTCTCAGTCAGTTGGGTATTTGACTCTTGATTTCAGCTCAGGTCATGATCTCGGGGATGTGAGATAGAGACTGCTTCAGATTCTCTCTCTCTTCTTCCTCTAGTCCTCACCTCTCCCCCTTTTAAAAAAGATTTTTTTATTTATTATTTTTTAATTTGAGAGAGTGTGTGTAAATGGGGAGGGGCAGAGGGAGGAGAAAGAGAGGGAAAGCAAAAGAGAGAATCTGAAGCCAACTTCTTTAGAGATCATGCCCTGAGCTGAAATCAAGAGTCACTTGCGTAATCAACTGAGCCACCCAGGCACCCCTCTTTTTTTTTATTATAGTCTTTATCTGGTTTTGGTATTAGGGTAATGCTGGCCGCATAGCATGACTTTGGAAGTTTTCTATTTTTTTGATACAGTTTGAGAACAATGGGTATTAACTCTCCTTGAAACATTGGTAGAATTCACCTCTGCAGCCATCTGGTCCTGGCCTTTTTGTTTGTTCCAGAGTTTTTGGATTCCTAATTCAGTGTCTTTGCAGGTTATTAGTCTGTTCAAGTTTTCTATTTCTTCCTGTTTCAGTTTTGGTAGTTTAAATGTTTCTCGGAGTGCCTCCATTTTTTCCAGATAATCGAATTTGTTGGCATATAATTGCTGATAATATTCTCTTGTATGTATTTCTGTGGCAGTGGTTGTTATTTCTCCTCTCTCATTTGTGATTTTATTTATTTTGGGCCCTTTCTCTTTTTGCAAAGTCTGGCTGAAGGTTTATCAATTTTATTGATTTTTTTCCAGAGAACCAGCTCCTGGTTCCACTGGTCTGTTTATTGGGTTGGGTTTTTTTAGTTTCTCTATCTTCTTTTGTTGTTCTTTTCCTAGCCCTAAAGGGTGTAATGTTAAGTTGCTTGAGACTTTTCTTGCTTCTTGAGGTAGGCCTTTGTTGCTATACACTTTTGCTTAGGACTGCTTCTGTTGTGTCCCAAAGATTTTGGACTGTTTTTTCATTTTTTCCATGTATTTTTTAAAAATTTCTTCTTTGATCTCCTGGTTGACCCATTCATTGTCTAGTAGCCTGTGGTTTAACCTCTATGTATTTGTGGTCTTTCCAAATTTTTTCTTGTGGTTGACTTCTAGTTTCATATCATTTGGTCAGAAAGGGTACATGGTATGATCTCAGTCATTTTGTATTTGTTGAGGCCTGATTTGTGACCTGTTATGTGGTCTACTCTGGAGAATGTCCCATATGTACTTGAGAAGAATGTTTTGGGATAGAATGTTCTGAATATATCTGTTAAGTCCATCTGGTGCAGTGTGTCATTTGAAGCCATTGTTTCCTTATGTATTTTCTGCTTAGATGATCTGTCACTTGATGTAAGTGGAATGTTAAATTCCCCTATTACTCTATTATTATCAATTCTTTTTTGTTATTGTTTTATATATTTGGGTGCTCTGAGGTTGGGGGCATAAATATTTACAATTACTGTATCTTCTTGTTGGATTGTCCCCTTTATTATGATATAGTGCCCTTCTTAGTCTTCTTGTTATAGTCATCGCTGTAAAGTGTAGTTTTTCTGAGGTAAGTTGCTACTCCAACTTTCTTTCAAGTTCCCTTTGTATGGTAAATTTTTCTCCATCCCCTCACTTTCACTCTGCAGGTATCTTTAGGTCTAAAATTGGTCTCTTAGAAGCAGCATATAGATGGGTCTTGAATTTTTAATCCATTCGGACACCGTTTGTTTTTTGTTTTTTTTTTTAAGATTGTATTTATTTATTTGACAGAGATTACAAGTAGGTGGAGAGGCAGGCAGAGAGAGAGGAGGAAGCAGGCTCCCTGCTGAGCAGAGAACCCAACATGGGGCTCGATCCCAGGACCCTGGGATCATGACCTGACCTGAAGGTAGAGGCTTTAACCCACTGAGCCACTCAGGCGCCCACCCTATGTTTTTTTATTTGAACGTTTAGTCCATTTACATTCAAAGTAAGATCTTATTTATTTATTGTCATTTCTGGAGATTTCTCTGATCCTTCCTTGTCTTTGTCACTTTGGGTCTTTCCAGTCAAAGAGTCCTCTTTAGTATTACTTGCAGGGCTGATTCAATGGTCAGTGAACTCCTTTAGTTTTTGTTTGGGACATTCCTTATCTCTCCTTCTATTCTGAATGATAGCCTTGCTGCATAGAATATTCTTGGCTGTGGATTTTTCCCATCCAGCATGTTGAATATATCATGCCACTCTCTTCTGGCCTGTTAAATTTCTGCTGAGAAATCTCCAGCTAGCCTTATGGATCTTATGAGTTAAGGACTTCTTTTACCTTGCTGCTTTTAAGATTTGTTCTTTATCAGTATATGTCTTGGTGTTGGCTTGCATTTGTTGATTTTGATTAGAAGTTCTCTGTGCCTCCTGGATCTGGATGTCTGTTACCTTCCCAAGATAAGTGAAGTATTCTGCTATTATTTTTTGAAATAAATATTCTACTCCCTTTTCTCTTTTCTTGTTCTGGGACTCCTATGTTATTATGTTTGATGGAGTCACTGAGTTCCCTAAGTCTATTCTCATGTTCCATAATTCTTTCTCTCTTCTGTTCAGCTTCATTATTTTATCTTCTGGGTCACTAACTTGTGTTCCTCTGCTTCTTCTAGCCTGCTGTTCATTGCATCAAGCCAGTTTCTGATCTCATTCATTGTGTTCTTCTCTGTGGTATGGGTCTCCTTGATGTCTTCTATTCTTTTCTCAAGCCCAGTGAATATCCTTATGATTATTGCTTTAAATTTTCCATCAGGCCTATTACTTATAACTCTGGCTATGGCTTTATCTTGCTCTTTCATTTGGGATTAATTCCCAAAGTCCCATAGTTAGTAAGTAAAAATTATTCTAATGGGTGAAGTGATACATGACTTTTTAAAATTTAGTTTTGTGATCATTATTTTTAAAAGATGCAGAATTCTGATATACTTCGATTTACATATTATAACATTACACCCTGTTTTTCAGTGTATAGTCTTTGCTATGACTTCTGGGCAGATGTGGAATCATATTCGTGGACCTCCATATGCTCATAAGAACCCACACAATGGACAAGTGGTAAGTGTTTGTTCTAAGCATTCATATTTTGAACTTTAATCCTGTTTATTTTTAATATAGTATTCACACACAACATGGGGCCCGAATTAAGGACCCCAAGATCAAGAGTCAGGTGCTCTACTGACTGGGCCAGTCAGGTACCCCTTTCATCCTGTTTATATAGGAATCAAAAATCATGTGCAGTATTTAGTGAGAACAGATTTTGTCTGTAAATCTAAAGTTTTGTTCTTTCTCTTCTAATACCACCTCTACTATATACACACATGCATGCATATATAATGTGTTTTTTTAGGGTGAGGACTGCTTTAGTGTTTAAGAAAATTAGGGTACCTACCACATGAAATAAACATTCATAACCTAGTTTTTCACCTTTACATATTGCTACAGCAGTATTATGTAATGCCAGGAGAGGCAATAGGAATAGTTTGTAGTCGGTGTCCCATGAATGGTAAATTCAGTTAAGAACAGATTAATTAAAACATCATTCAGAACCCTGGCAGTCATCATATTAGAATGCTATGAAGTGTTTGCTACAACATTAAAAAGGAAATTGATGTGCAGTTGAATCACTAGCAAAGTTCACATTAGTAACTGCTACTGAATTTATTTTGTTGCTTTACTTTTTTAGGTATTTTGTTTTTGTTTGGTGAATGGGATATATTGTAACCAACTTTATAAAACTAGATCAACTGTCTTTGGGCTTAATATTTATTAGGTTGGTGAAGATTAACTGTTTAAAAATGTGACTTTCTCTAACTTTTTCATTTTGAAAACACAGATTCTGAGAGAATAATGTAATGACATCCTTCATGTACCTGTTACCAAACAATTACTAGCTCATAACAATACTTGTTTCATCTCTTCTTCCTCTCAGTTCTCTTCACCTTCCATACAGAAATACTTTAGTAGGTATCTCTAAAAGACAAGGTCTTTGAAAATCATAACCATGTTGCCACAATCACCTAGAATATTAAATTCTTAATTTCTTTTTTTGTATATAAATTCTTAACTCCTAAAATTGCAGTTTTGAATGAAATTTTCATATGGCAGAATGTTATAAATTCTGTTTTAACTCTATAGATTACAACATAAGTTTGAGATTCATTATTTATAGTGCTCAAATACCTATAATATTAAAGCCAACAAGTTATTATTTCTTCTTCCTACATTATGACTTTCTTTGAACTTCTTGGTGGAACTCTATACATTGGGAAATAATTCACTTTGTTCATTGCCCAGTCAGGTTTTAAGGACTAGTTGCTAGCCAGAGTTAGGTAAGGATCAGTTTGGTCTCAGATTTCTCCTGAAGATGGCAATGATACGGTGTCAGAGTACGACTGTTGGGATGATCAGCTGCCATAGTCATTTAGACATAGGTTTTGCCATGTGTGTATATTTTTGAAATCTTTCATTAGTTACAGGAGTTATAGAGTGTTTTTAATAATTAAATTATTTTAAAGAAAAATAAGTGGAAATAATTATCAAGGAAATCTTTCCAACAGCCTGACTAGAAAGTGTTATCCTTTCCTCTCCTCCTTCCCGATACCCATACTCTTCTGTCCCTTTCCTATTTTATTCTTCCTTCGTAGCACTAAATCATCTAACATGCTATCAAATCTACTTATTTTGTATTATTTGTATTTGTCTGCCTTTTACCACGACAGCAGTAAGACATAAAAAGTCCTGCTGTCAGGTACTTACTATTACCAGTTTTTGTCACTGATCTGTTCCTATTACATAAAGTCGTAATGCAAAGATTGGATCACTATTATGTTCCTACTAGTTCAAAGTGTAAATTTAGGAAATCTTATAAATTTGTTATTACTGTCTTTTAAGAGAATATTCCTTAGGTTGAAAAGCATTGCTTTTTATTTGATTTGTTAAAGTATATGGAAAATTAACCAACATTTTTATGAAATGTGTTAACTTGTATAGGGGAAGAAAAAATAGTTTTTCCTCTACTCTTCTGAGTTTTTGGCTAGGACCATTATAACAAAATACGGAATTATAAGAGAAAAACAGACATTTATTAAGAAGTATACTTCCTTTATACATGGGAGGTACTCAGGGAAAAATCGGTAATACTCAGAGGTAACCAGGAAAAGCAAGGTAAGTAAAAGTCAGATTTATTGTGCAGAATTAAGTTACAAGGTGCCTTCCCCCCACTCCCCCACATTTCTTGATAAAGGTCTAAAGTTATCTATAGGAATTTACCTTTCTCCTTCCTGGTAGAGGGGGAGGAGGGACACCTTTGTAATTTTATATGCTGCTTTTAGGCAGATTGGGGAGGCCAGAAATCTTTCTTTTATCTTCTCCTCAACTGCCTTCAACTCAGAATAGTCCTTACATAAAAGCTACATGCCTTTCTTAAATTAATCCCTATTGTCTATTGCTTTTCTAAATCATCTAATCTTCTTACATGTAGTTTACTGGAGTAATAAGCTCCCAAAGTTTGTGCCTGTAACAGTAACTGACAATGGATGTGACCTATTGTTTACTGACTACATGTGAGGCAGTAGACTTCATAGCTGAATATTTTAGGATACTAGGTGAATATTCCTAAAACATAAGTTATAATAATACGTATGGACCTAAGTTACCAGTTTACAATCCCAAGTACCTTTCCCATTTCCTCACCATTGTAATTTTACTTTTCAACCTGTTAACTCTTCTACTTTGCAGAGAAACTCAGTGTTAGCCTATTTGTGCCATTGTTTCCTAAATATATGCCTTTTTCCTGCTTCCATTCCTGAAGTGTCCTCTATATCTATCTATCAGATTGTACCCATCCTTCATATCTCACCTGATTTTCCCATCCTGCTGAGATGCGTTACGTAATTACATTGGAAGTGCCCCTACTTCCCTTCACATATTTATTAACATGTAGTTAGTCCATTTACGTATCTATGCATTTTTTAGTACAATAATTCTTCAATATTTTATATATCCCACTTTAGTCAAATCCTTAGACATAAGGGAGTTTCTTTGAAGCTATTTTTATATTGACAACTTGTATGTAGCTGGTCCTCAGGAAGTGTTTTATTAAATGATTATAAGGATTCATACTAGAAGATTTTTGTTTCTAAAATTAGATTATCTTAATTCTCCTTTTAATGGTCTCACTAGTCAGAAGAAGAATAGGATTAACATGTCACTGTTAATTCAGCATAAACCAGTTCTTCTGACAGGAATATTTATTTTAAAGTTCAGATTAGAGAGAGATTATTTATTTAGAAAATTATTTATCTTTCTCCACATTTTCATATTACTATTTTTCAGGTAGTGATTGGCATGGCCCTTAGGAAAAGGTATTCTGAGGCCCAGAGGAACACATTGGGAGAATTTTCTGTAAAGGGAAAAGCATATCCTTCATACATACATCTTTTAACATATTTATCTTAACTTTCAGCAACTTAATCAAGTTAGAAATAATGAAATTTAAACCTATAGCTAAGGTATTTCAAAAGATGAATTTTGTTCCAACTCCTTACCCTCTTGTATTTTATGAAAATAAAAAGATCTTAGAAATTCAGGAGCTTCTTGCTAGAGCAACGATGCATGAATGTACTCCTGGCCACAGAGATGTGGATACAGGTTTAAGTTTATGTGAGATATTAACTGCTTAGCAGTATAGACAAAGCCTTTAGTCTGCCTATTAAAGCACCGTGGAAAGGAGCAGCAGAATGTTGCCCGTTAGTATAGAGCTTTTTTCTTGTTTTGCATTTTAACATATTACCAAGCAAATTTATCTTCCTGCCTTTTATATGCATAATGTCAACATACACTGAAATAGGAAATTATGGTTTAAGTTTTGTTTTAATGAATTGATTTACATAATAATGTGTTTTCATATTACTGAAACAAAATATGAGATTAACTTTGCTTTACAAATGAAATGGTTACTAGTACAGAACTTTAAATAATGATTGTTCATTAGAATGATAATAGTAAATGTTGTTCTTTATAATAGATGTGTTTAAATTTCAAGATATAACTTGAAAATTAGTGCCATCCTTCTTTGGTAATTTCTTCATATTTTAATCTGTATTTCTAAAGAGAAATTACCATGTAGGATTTGTGTTTTTTAGAATATTATAATGAGGCTGTTTACCTCTTTCAGTGGTACGGAATATCTTATGAATATATAAAGGAATTTTATAACTTGGCATTTATTCTTGATCACCAGTGTACATCAAGTGTGTTAGTGGGGAGTAAGCTGTATGAGACAGTTTCCATTTACACTTTGGAGATTTATTTGTAGTTAACTGTTATACATAAAGATCACCTAATTGAGTTGTAATTTTGCTAATTACATAAATGGTTTACTTCAACTCTATGTTAGGTGTTTTAAGGAATTTGTGTTAAATTATTCATGAAGAATTATTTATGTCAGTGTTAGGTTAACGTGAACTAACTTTGTAAATACTTGAGGATTGCATTATGAAGTTCTCGAGGATTGCATTATGAAGTTCTCTATGATTTCCAGAAATATTTATTTTTTCCTTTTCCTCTGAAGTTGTGATTTCTAAATAGAATTCTGGGTTATTAGTTCTTTTGTCCCAAACACTACATAACTAGATTGCCATTTTTCCTGTTTAATAGCAGTTGTCTTTATAAGATCCAGTTTTATATTTTTTAAGCATAAAAACCATATTAGTTACAAAAAGCCTTATTTTTTTTCCTTTGACCAGTTTTCATTTCAGGTATTGATTAGGATTATCACTTGATATTTCAGGAAATCCATAGAAATTCAAATTCTTGAAAGAGAAGCACAAAGCCAATGGACTTTAGGTTACCAAATTTCAAAACATATATTAAAGCTGCATTACTTATAACAGCATTTTATTAATTGTGCAAGCTCATTCTGTTATATTGGTGTATTTGTCTTTCATTCAACAGACATATGCACACATTTATGGCCATAGTAATAACCAAAATGTAGTGTGGAACCAGGGACTTTTTAATAAATGGTGCTAGAGTAATTGAAAAATACAGAATCTTAACAGTTGTCATATACCATAAACATAAATCCCCCTGGATTATGGAGATAAATATGAATGGAAAACATGCTACATTGAAATACCTTACAATTAGGAACTATCATCATCAAGATAAGTCACAGAGAGGAGAATATATTTGTGATACAGATGTCTTCACAAAGACTTGGATCCAGAAGACATAAAGAAGAAACACAACTCAGTGGCAAAAATTGGGATAAGACTTGATTACACTTTCTCAAAAGAGGCTATAGGAATGGCCACTAAACATATGAAAAGGATTTCAACCTTATTATTACCTATGTAAATGGAAGTTAAAACACTGTACAGTGCTATGATACCGTCAGCATAATTATTAAAATCAGTAACACTGATACTGTGCAGAGTTTCAGTACCTAGAAAATGAATTCACTCAAGCAGTTTAAAAGCTGACAACATGTATTAAAACTGATCATACTCATACCCACGATCCTGGAATTTTTCATAAATATGTATTTAAGAGAAATGCATACATATGAGTGCCAAATGCAGTGTAGAAAAACGTTAATAGCATTAATCTTAATAGCCCCAGAGTGGCAACAACCTAAATGTCTATCAGTAGAATAAATTATAAATAGTGAAATACAAATAACTGCTTACAACAAAACAAATCTCAAAGCTATAAAGTGAAAGAAGCCTGGCACAAAACCAGGCAGAACTTATCCATGTGTTAAATGTCAGGGAAGTGGTACATTTGAGCTGTATGGGTTGTAACTGGAATTAGAGGAGGCAGGCACAGGAGACAGCTTATAGATACCCCATGTCTTCATTTAGGTGATAGGCACACAGGTGTGATCAGTTTGTGAAATTCATCTAACTTTAAACTTGTGAAATAAGAACTTTTCTGGGTGTATGCTATACATCTATAAACATTTTTCTATACTCTGAAAACTGTAAGACATTGATAAAAGAAATGACAATAAATAAATGGAAAGATATACAACACTCGTAAGTCAGAAGAATTAACATTTGGATGTGCAGTGCATACTACAGTCTATAGCTTCGGTGTAATCCCTATCAAAATAGCAATGGCGTTTTTCACAGAACTAGAACAAAGAAATCTAAAATGGAACCACAAAAGATACGTAGTAACCAATGCTGTCTTGAGAAAGAAAAATCTGGCGGTGTCAAGAGCCTTGATTTCAAAGTATACTACCAAGCTATGGTAATCAAAACAGTTTACTACTATACAAAAACACATAGATCAGTGGAGCAGCTTAAAGTCCACAAATAATTCACTTTATTGGGGTTTATTACATGGGTTTAATCTTTGACAAAGGAGGCAAAACTATACAATGGGGAAAAGATGGTCCTTCAATACATGGTATTGGGAAAACTAGACCACTTTCTTAAAATAGACACAAAAAAAAACTCAAAAAGGGATTTAAGACTTCAATACAAGCCTGGAGAAATTCTTAAAAAGTAACATAGTATTGGACATTTCTCTAAGCAATATTTTCCTTGATATTTCTTTAGGCAAGAGCAAAAAAGGCTAAAATCAACAAATGGGACTATATCAAGCAAAAAGCTTTTACATAGGGAAGGAAATCATTAACAAAATGAAAAGGCAGCCTACTGGATGGGAGAAGATATGTACAAAGGATATATTTGATAAGGGGTTAATATCAAAAATACATAGAAAACTCAGTAACAAACCAACCAAAAAAAACCAGTATAATTAAAAAACGAGCAGAGGACCTGAACAGTTTTCTAAAGAATACAACAGATACAGGAAGAGATGCTCAAAACCACTAATCATCAGTGAATGCAAATCAAAGCCACAACGAGATATCCCCTAACGTGTCAGAACGGAGAGAGTCGAAAAGACAAAGTAACAGGGGTTAGCAGGAGGAAAGGGAACGCTCCTGCATATGCAGTATGACAACACCACTGTGAAAAACAGTATGGATGCTCCTCAAAAACTCAGAACTACTCTGTGATCCGGCAATTGCACTTCTGGGTATTTATCCAAAGAAAATGAAAACACTAATTTGAAAAGATAATACGCGCCCCTATGTTTATTGCAGCATTATTTACAACAGCCAAGATATAGATGCAAGGTAAGCGTTCATTATTAGGTGAAGAGATGAAGATGAAGATGAAGATGTGATGTACACACAAACACACGATGGAATGTTACTCAGCCATAAAGAAGGAAATCTTGTCATTTGAGGCAACATGGATGGACCTAGAGGGTATCATGCCAAGTGAAATAAGTCAGAGAAAGGCAAATACCATATAATTTCACTTGTATGTAGAATCTAAAGAACAAATTAAAGCAGAAACAGTCAAATACAGAGAACAAAGTGTCAGTTGTCTGAGGGAAGAGGCAGGGGTTGAGAGATGGGTAGAATGGGGAAGAACATTAAAAATTAGCAATTTCTACTTATAAGGAGAATGCAATGCACAGCATAGGGAATATGGTAGTATTTTAACAAGTTTGTGTGGTGATGGATTATGTGTAGTTTATTGTGATCATTTTGTCTGGTTAATAAATGGGGAATCACTATGTTGTACACCTGAAAATTAATAAGAAAAATTTCCAGAACATAAAGGCTTTCAATGAATGCTTAAAAATTTCATGCTTTAGATGCTAATAATTCTGAGTTCAATCCTATCACCTATTTTTTGTTGTCTAATGGTCAAACTTACCCAAAAGACTGGTGTCAAAGATTAAATGAGATTGTTATTATTCTCTAAATTTTTTCCTCATTAGATGTTTGGTAAATACTGCATTTGTATTACCCATGTAGAAGTGAATGGTATATATTCATTGATAAGGAAACTTTGTTTAACCCAAAGCTTTCAAACTTATTTTGTCTCCATTCACCTTACATAGCTACTAGACACATTCTGAGAAATGCTGATATGTAATATATATAGTGCTTTTGATGCACATTATCTTGTAGATACTAAGGAACAATACTGTGAGGTCAGAGAGCAGGTATTTTATAAATGAAGAAAAATAATATTTCAAGATAAATGAGTAGTCAGAATGGCAGGTCTTCTAACATGATAAAGTCATTCATGGACTAATTTCATGATAATTAGACTGATTTATTTTAAAATATATATCTCTAAATTTATATGGTTAATAACAGTGGTTAATGTTTAAATCTTGATAAAATCCATTTTAAAATTTTGCCTGAAATATTAAGAAATCTGAGTCCTATGAATCAGAGATAATGCCTATTTTCTTCATAAAAATTGCCTATTTAAATATGGGTGAAAGATCATGCAACCTCTGTAATCTTGACAAATAGAATCCTTTTAAATATGACCAAGACTTAATAAGACCCTGGAGACTTAAGGATATATATGGCTAGGTGTAGTCCTAAAAATGTATCATTTGCTTCTAGGCTGTTTTTCTCTGATTCTCCTAATTAGTTTTTTAAATAGGATACTTTGCCTTCTTCTATTTCAGCTTTTGCTTTTAAAATTTACTCTCTGATCATAAAATTAATAAGTGTTCATTGTGGAAATTTAGAAAAGTATAAAATATGTATCAGTAAATTATACCACCTTACAGTTTCGCATCAAGGGGAGAGACTGCATCAGGTAATCAAAGTGCTATCTATAGGTAATAGATTAAACTGTGAAGTAATGAGAAATAGGAAATGCATACATAGCATTAAAATCTTAGCTAGTAATTCAAAATATGAGGAGAGAGCTTAAAAGGCCACTGAGAAATGAATGGGTTTTTCTTGCATCAAGATATAGATATATCTAGATATATATACACATACACATACATATATATGTATATAAATATGTGTATATATACACACACACATATATATACATAAACAACTTCTATATCCACACAGTTGAAAAAAGGGAATGAATTTGTATACATTCTCAGGATGATACAACAAAAACATGACAGTGAAACAGAAGATTTTCAGGGTTAAGGTGATTATATATGCTGATTATATGCAATATATGTGACTATATGCGCCTCATATACCTCTTCCTTCCTTCTGGTTACGACACTGATACAACACTGGTAGAGATTCATCAGAATGAGAAACTTAGAAGAGAATTACAAAGCCAAGTCAAGGAAACCCTAACACCAAAGTAAGGGAGAACTTACCTTAACATCAGGAGCTGTTGAAGTAAACACTGGCACACAGTTTCTTTTTGATTATGAACTTCATCACAGTTCACTCTTATGTTTTCATTAATATGCTGACGTGTATCTTACTTATCCCGCAAAAATACTGTTTCACTTCACATGCCCTTTCTCTTACCAGAGTGTTTTGTGTTTTACTTTTCATGCTGTCATGGCTCTGTTGAGCTACCGGTAGGGAACACAAGCTCTTAAAAGATTCATATGAAAAGCCATGGTTCTTTCTGTGTAATACCATTAAGTAGTGTTTCAGAAGTAGAAGCTTCACATCTAATATTTTTCCCACACTTGATAAATTTGGAATCCTATAATATTAGGGAAGTATTATCTGGACTTTCCTGATTTATAAAATTTCAGTATAGGTATACATGATTTCTGTTCCAATGCTACATTAAACATTACTGCCCTTATATACTGCCTGTCTTTCAAATAGTAGTGAAGGGATGTTTGGGATGAATTTGCCCCCCACTCTCAGGGAACATCTGGTAGTTTCTAGATACAGTTTTGGTTGTTACAACTGTGGGGGCAGCTGCCTGCTAATAACAATGACAGAGGCCAGAGATGCTGGTAAACATCTTACAGTGCAAAGGACAGTTGCCCACAACAATGAATGGTCTGGTCCCAAATGTCAGAATGTTAAAAGCAGCATCCCTGTTTAGAGCTACAGCGAACCTTACTTTTGTCTTCTCAGATGTTTTGCAGCCAAGGAAACATTCCAACTAGCATTTATACTCAAAGGTTGACTTTCTTAAAAAAAAAAAAAAAAAAATTAAGTAAATAAATTTGAAGTAACCAGTGCACTGACCTATAGTTCAGTGTTGCAAATATTGAAAGCCGGGGCACCTGGGTGGCTCAGTGGGTTAAAGCCTCTGCTTTCGGCTCAGGTCATGGTCCCAGGGTCCTGGGATCGAGCCCCTCATCTGGCTCTCTGCTTGGCAGGGAGCCTGCCTCCCTCGCCCCTCTGCTTGCCTCTCTGCCTACTTGTGATCTCTGTCAAATAAATAAATAAAATCTTAAAAAAAAAATAAATACTGAAAGCCAGCAGTAAATATATTGAAATAGAAATGTTTTTTACATAATCGTTTTCTTTAATATACCTTAGTAAACATGATTTAATCTGACATTTTATATGCTTAAAAAGAGACGTTTACATAAGAGAAAGTGAAAAAGATTCTTAATCCCAATCATTTTTATGCCTTTGTTCTGTAGTGTGTAAGAGAAACAAACAACATTGAATTTTTCCCAAGCTCTGCCTCTTACTGGTTATATCGTTAGAGGGGAGAGTACTTAGTCTCTCTTCTGTAAAATAAGTCTAATCTGGCTTTTCTTACCTTGTATAATTCTTTACAAAATATGATAGTAGACGTATAAGCAGTTTTAAAAAAGGAAAACACTCGGCCTTAGTTTGGATTCCTCCCAAAACAGTCTCAGAGGTAGTAATTCAATTAAGAGTTATGTACGTATTTAAGAATATCTTTTGTATCTTTTTTTTTTTTAAAGATTTTATTTATTTGACAGAGAGAGAAAGAGATCACAAGTAGGCAGAGAAGCAGACAGAGAGAGGGGGAAGCAGGCTCCCGCTGAGCAGAGAGCCCCATGCGGGGCTCCATCCAGGACCCTGAGATCACGACCTCAGCTGAAGGCAGAGGCTTAACCCACTGAGCCACCCAGGCTCCCCTACCTGTTGTATCTTTTAAGTTTTTGCAATTCTTATATAGATTGACAAATCATTTATTCCTTTATAGAAGATTTGTTATTGATGCTCTATCAACAGGGTCTGTGTTTTTAATTGTATTTTTCCATAGCAGTATGCATGCTATGTATCCCTACTGCTTTTTTACCTTAAAATTGACAGTAAACACTTAGGGAAACAGGGGTGGGAATGGCACATAGTTTGTGACCATCAATAGAATCTACGTATGAGTCTGTCAGCTCCAAACTTCTGATTCTAGCTTTAATAGTCTTAATATTTTAACTGAACTGAGCTAATTGGGTCAGAGAGCTTAATAAAAGACTATGGATGTTGTTAGCTTTTCATTTAGCTATTAGTTTATAAATTTCAACATTTGTAATATTGGTGACCGTTCATATTTTCGTGTATTGTGGAGTAAAAAACATGTCTACAAGATCTACAAATGCTCTTAGAATGATTTTCACGGCACTGAACTGAATGTAAGTGTGTAGAGAGTGTAAAGAAAATTAATAGTGCTCGCAGTATGGTGCTGTGCTGATTTGCAAGTTTGTTTGTTTGTCACCATTAAGATGTTATGTAATGGGACAAGGCAAGCACTAATGGTCCACTTAACAGCATGAAAGTCATCACAAAAGCAGTTATTACTGTGTAGCTAAAGGGAAACTATACAACAAACTGTATGGTCACATGGGATATAAAGATTATTTTCTGTTAAAAAAAAAAAAAAAGACATCATCCTGAAGAAAATACATTCAGTGAAATAAAGCTTCTATATAGCTCATAACTTGGAACATATATAAGAGTAGTGTTCTTTTTGTTTTCATTTCCCTGGATTTGACTTTTAGCTACTACCTGAGGATTGCTATCAGTTTACCATATAAAATCCAAAATATTTCACTGTATTAAAGCTAGTTCAGTTGTAAATGAAACTAAGACCTGTGTTCTCTGTGCACACTGAAAAATATTGTATTGCAAAAATGGCATGATGCTTAATACAGAATTTATCATAATGAAGCACTTTTTCTGCATCTCAGGCAGCCGTAATAGGACTACACTTTTTCCAATTCTTCCATACTTTTAGGCCTCAAGATTTTGCATATGCTAGCTTTTTGAGAGACATATTGTAGCCTTAAGTTGGAAACTGTATGGACTTATTTCAACTAAGCACAATTATTTTGAATGGAAGTATTTGCAGGGTGTTCAATAGTTTTATTGTAATCTTCAAACCTCCACCACAGACTATGTCATTTAACTAAAAAATTCAGATAATCATAATCAATATACATTGAAGAAATGCAGAAACTTCTCAATAGATTTTGGAGTTGGGATTCTGCCCTTTCATTTACTCGTGTTCTTATTTCCATGAAGTAGACATTTTCTGAGAGCCCATTAAATGTTATGTCCCAGATTACCTTAGTAGTGCCAGTATATCATGGAGCTCATAGACTAGTGGAGAGAGAGGACATCGTACGGGTTTGCCTAAAAGCTCAGTTAGTAAAGCTTCACCTCTTCGTGCATTCATTGCACGGTATTAGAAACGGAAATTGTTTTCTCATTTTGCCTCAGTACCCCGGTCACTTTGTTGCTAGAATCTTGTGTTTTCGAAGTTTTGGATGGAACTTCCAAAAGTTCCAAAACAGATGGAAAGTTCTGTCTTTCCAACTTCTAATAAGACCACGTAAATGTCAATAACACAGTAATTCTTGTTTAATGTAAGTTTTTTGAACATATTTTCCCTGGGGCAAATAATACATTATGTGTTTTTAAAAATAAAACAATAAACATTATATTTTGATTCTCTGAAATCCTAATCACTGATATAAATGCAACTAACTTTTCATAAACCTGGATGAAATTTATGTTCAAAAGTTACTTCAGTATATCACCTTTAGATAAAAAGATTAGAAGCTATGTGAAAACTTGTAAAATTTAAGTATTAGGTTCAGTGAAATATGTTTTAAGCACCATCAGTCACATGTCACAAATATTTATCAAAACAGAGAACCAAATATACTGTGTCACTTTTATATTAAATAAAGGTCACAGTAGGAGTTGGTCATGTTGTTAGGCCAGATTATGCTTTAGTTTATAAGTTCTAAAACTTCAGAATAATTAATAACTCTAAAGGGAAGAAACAATAGATATGTGCTGGAAAAATTTCCCATTACTTTGGATGAGTCATGTTGAATATTTTAAAATAACAACAGATCTCTCTCACCTACTTCCTCCCTCCCCCTAAATGTTATTAAACTTGTGCTGTCATCTTTGCTTAAAAAAAAAAAAAAAAAATCAAATAGCCTAAAGCATGGAAGAATAGCATGTAGATAAAAACATGAATCAGATTTATTTTTTGTTAACTCTGGTTTATAATAAACACATAAAATATTTTATTGTAACTATTATAATTTTGGAATGACGTTTTTCCTTTCTCCATACTTCTAAGCCCTCTGTCTCTCTCCTACTTCAACTGTCAAATTTTTGGCAAAATTTCTTCTTTATGCTCTTGGATGCATATAAAATTTTCCTATTCAGAATGGCCATGACAGTTACTTGTCTTACGTTTCAGTTTTATGGGTTTTTTTTGCATAATCATGTCTCCTAATTTTTTAGAGTATCTTGAGCACAGAATCAAAATATTACTTGTCTTTATAATCTTCTTTATAAGACTGTATACACTTATGAATAAATGAACAAGCCAAAAAATATGCACAAAAAATAACCAAACCTAATGGACATATGTAGATTTTTTTCTTCTATATACAGGCTATTGATGCTACCTGTGTTTCCCTAGCTTTTTATAAAGCATTTTGACATTTCTTATAAAATGTCAAAGTTTTTGTTTTTTTCATTTTTTGCTTATTTTAGGTTAACCTTAAAGAGTGCTTTTTTTTTTTTTCTATTAACTGGGAGACCACTAATTTAGTATAGAAATTATTTATGAAATTATTTCTTGCTCTATAACTATATGTATTTATTCTATTTAATACTTTTCCAGTACAGATTGTAATTGTTTATTGCTTACACGCATGAAAGTTTAATCTATTTAAAAGATTCTGGACTGGTTCCAAGTGTGTGTATTTAATTTGGACTTACCCCAAACTGTGTTTTGAAATACAGAGTTAATATATACTATAAAATGTTTTAAAACAATTTTAAAATATTACTTGCCTCTGCTATAATGTATAATCTCTCATTTTATCCATGAGTGTAACTTTTTAAAAGTTTTAAGCCTCATTCCTTAATTTTATAATAGATATACTAACAGAGGAGCTGCTGTGTTAATAATGCAAAAATGCTTTCTCTCCCAAAGAAGCAATTACTGTAAATAGCAACATTTTATTTCTGCCAAGAAATGAAATTATTTTGTCCTACATCACATCTCACAAGAATCTGTCAAAAGCCCTGGAAGTTAGGTAACATTATAGTTTCCTTTCACTAACAAAATGCAACCAGGTTTTTTTTTTTTTCCCCACAGCAGAAGGGAACATTATCAACTAAGTCATCACTCACTATTTATTGTATCTGAAATTTGATTTGCAACTTATTTACTTATTAAGTTTCAGTTTCAGGCTCAAAATGTAAACTAGGAATCTTTGGTAATGATTTTCCAGTTATAGGAGATTGCATTATACCAAGGTGCTCTTTCTTTGAAGTACATACCTGTCTAGGTTCAGTCTAATTGGATATGCAAACTAATACTATGATTTATAAGGGAGCAAAAATGGTATATGTTTTTCAAAAAATTTAATAGTATAAATAATGTAAGATTGCGCATATAGCGAGTACACTACCACTTTCTGCTGTTCTTCAGAAGTCCTGCAACTGTTCGATTCATACAAACTATCTCAAGCCTCATATATGAAGAAGAAACATTTGCATTATCATAATCTCTATGGCATCTAAATTCTTTGGAACTATTACATCTCAAAATATTTGCCATTAGACAATTATAGTTTCTGACAGTATATACTGTTTCTGACAGTATATTTTGATTGTACCATTCCCATACTTGACATGAAAATGAAGTGGTTTTTTTTTTATCTTTCATTGTGATATATCCTCATGATATTCTGATACTGTTTATATTTTAAGTTTTGATAAATAATTTTTTTCTCCATTTTGCTTATTGGTTAAAAATTGACTTTTGAAGGCATGGATTGTCTTCAATATATATTAAACCACTAACAGCTTTATTAAAATACACTAAATATAACTAGCAATCTCTAAGTGTAGTAAGTCCTCAGTGAGTTGTTATTTATACTTCATTACTGATTAAGCCATTACTAAAGGTTTTTTCATTTTAGAGTGTTTTCACTTTCTCATTTTTCCCCTTCTACTCCTTCCATTCACTGTGGTTTTAGAAACTTTCAAACCTGTATACTGCTCTCTTATTCTCTCTCTGTTTACTATTTCATTAATGCTAGTAAAATCCTAGACACCCTGGAATTTTAAGTGTCCAGCTATCAACAGTCAAAATCAATGGTAAAATCTAGCATTAAAAAGGATGGTATGATCTGAGACATTAAAAAGGATGGTATGATCTGAGACAATTAATGTGGTTTCTAAAAGTGCTAATTGCAAAAAAAATAGCAGTGTATAAGAACTTTAGCTTTCTAGTCTACCCACAAAGATCAGTGGATAGACAATTATTCACAAATAACAACAACACTGCAAGAAGCTATAGAGTCCATTGTTAGCAGTACAGTGAACAAAAAAACCTGAGAACAGAAGCACAACAAAAGAAGGAAGACTGCTTCATTTTGCATGCCATCATCCCATGCTGGCATTATTCAGCACAAAGAAAGAACTTTCCCAGGTAGAAAGGATTCCTAGAACCTAAGAGGGAAGAGGGGATGAACAAAACGCTTATTCTGACTTTTGGTGTACTGTGCCATGGTCCCTTTGAATTTTACCCACCCAGACCAACAAAGCTGAGACATGTAGTACCAGTGAGGATCAAGCTGGACAGGAAGAGACTGCTATTAGCTGACACTCAGGAGGAGCGATTCTCACAGAGATCTGCTCTGAGCATAAACTCAGTAGGTGAAGCCAATGACCAGAATAGCCACCAAGGACCCCCTGCAAATTTTGCCATTTTTCAACTCACAGGTATTTCTTTTTTAAGTTTTATTTATTTAAATTCTCCATACCAAACATAGGGCTCTGACTCCAAACCCTGAGATCAAGAGTGGTAGGTTCTTCCAACCGAGCCAGCCAGATTCTCTCTCTCTCTCTCACACACGCGCACGCATGCGTGCTCGCGTATTTCTATTCACTGACCCCAGCTGCTGAGTTCAACCCTGCCCCACTGGAGCCTGGGAGTCATGTTGGAAGCCAGTTCAGGGCTCTGCCATGCAAGATGAAAGCCTAGAAGCCCTGCTTATCACTACCATGGTAGACTGAGCTGAAGAATAAAGTAACAGCACACCCCCCCCAACCCAACCGTCTACCAACACATGCCCCTCACTTGGCTCCCCGGACCACTAGACACAGGGTGACATCACACGTCATTGTGCCCCCACCCACAGAAAGGTTTTTCTTCTCAAAGTCAGTCCATAAGGTCTGGAAGATGCAACTGCTTCTTACAATGTTTAGATACCAAAGCAAGTCTATAGGGATTATAAAGAATCAGAGAAACAAGACTCCACCAAAGGAGAGTAAACCTTTAATAACTGTCCCCAAAGAAATGGAGATTCAGGAATTGCCCAATAAAGAATTGAAAATAATTGCTCTAAAGATGATTAGCTGTAAGAGAACAAATGAACAATACTAGGAAAACAATTTAAGAACAAAGTGAGAAATTCAAGGAGCTAGAAGAGGTAGATTAAAAAGACTCAAATATCTGCAAGCAAGCTGACGAAGGCTGCTGCCAAGGCTTCGTGCTCACAGTGTGCGGAAGAAACTGCTGATCAGGACGCCCACAGCAACTCACTGCAGGGAGCAGGTCTGAGCGCTAACCTACCCATCAGCAAGCCTGAAGGGGCTGCAGCCAGGCCTCTCTGCTAATTGTATGGGGAGCAAACCTCGACAGTGGTTCACTGCAGACAGTTGGTCCTTTCAGCTACTAGCACAAGGAACAAACCATGCCCAACAGTATGCCCACAGCAATAATGGCTCAGCCATAACAGGAGGGCATATATAGCTCACACAGGGAACATACATCGACCACCTAGTTCTGGTGATAGGGGGAATTGGACATAGGGCACCACAGGATCCCTTTTACATAATGCCACAAGATGAGGAGACCTAGCTGAACCTGCATGATAGGCAGAGTGTTAGACAAAATGAGAAGGCAGAGGAATGTGTCCCAAATGAAAGAACAAAACAAAATTATAAAAAAAGATGTAACAGAGATAAGTAGCATTACCAATGAAGAGCTCTAAGTAAGTCATAAAGATAATCCTCAGACTTGATGGAAGGCTGTGTGAACATGGTGAGAACATCAGCAAGAGACAGAAAATATAAAAACCAATCAGAGCTGAAGAATACCATAACTGAAATGAAAAATACAGTAGGTGAATCACCACTGGATTAGAGCATACAGAAAAACAGATCAGTAGTCCTGAAGACAAGGTAATGCAAAGCAAGCAAACCAAATAGCAAAAAAGAAAAAGGATAATAAAAAAACCAGGTAGGTTAAAGGTACCTCTGCAACATCATTAAAATATTTGCATAATATATAGGGGTCCCATAAGGAGAGTAGAGACAAGGGGACAGAAAACTATTTGAAGAAATGATAGCTAAAAGCCTTCCTAATAACATGGGGAAGGAAACAGATGGTCATGTACAAGAAGCAAAGAGAGTTCAAAACAAGATGAACCCAAGGGGGTTCACACCAAAATCCATGGTAATTTAAGTGACAAAAATTACAGATAAACAGAGAATCTTAAATGCAGCAAAAGAGCAAATGGTTACCTTTAAGGGAACTCTTGTAAGGCTATAATAGCTGATTTTTCAGCAAAGACTTTGAATGTATCATGCCATTCCCTTTGGCCTGCAAAGTACAAAAAGGAAAAAAATCTGCAACCAAGCATACCCTACCTGGCAAGGTTATCATGCATAAGTGCAGGAGAATTTTCCTGACAAACTTAAAACAAGTTCACATCAGTAAACCAGCTAGCTTCACAGGTGAATTCTACCAAACATTTAAAGAAGCATTAATACCTACTCCCAAACTATTCCTATAAATAGAGAGGGGAAAGCTTCCAAATGCCTTCTATGAGGCCAGCATTGCCTTGAAACCAAAACAAGACAAAGACACTAAAAAATAAACAACAAAAACTACACACCAATATCCCTGATGAACACAGATGCAAAACCCCTCAACCAAACATTACCATTATCGTTCAGTATGATCACATGGGATTTATTCTGGGAATGCAAGGATGGTTCAATATTTGCAAATCCATCAGTGTCATATACCACATTCACAAAGCAAAGCATAAAAACCATGATTACCTCAGTAGACAGAGAAAAAGTATTTGACAAAATTCAGCATCTACTCGTGACAAAAACTGAGGGATAATTCCTTAACATAATAAAGGCCATATATGAAAAACCCATGGCTTAAATCATAATCAGTGATGAAATACTGAGGTCTTTTCCTTTTGGGCAGGAACAACATAAGGATTCCACTGTTACCCCTATTATTTAACACAGTACTGGAAGTCCTAGCCACAGTGATCAGATAAAAGAAAGAAAAACCATCCAAATAGGCAAAGAAGTAAAATCATCACTTTTTGCAAATGACATGATACTGTAATAGAAAACCGTACAGGCTCCATTATATACCTGTTAGAATAATTGGATTCATTATAGTTGCAGGATAGAGAAGTCTTATCAATACACTGATAACAAAGTAGCAGAAAAAGAAACCATAGGAAAAGTGAATTGGGGGAAATCAGAGGGGGAGACGAAGTATGAGAGACTATGGACTCTGAGAAACAAACTGAGGGATTTGGAAGGGAGGGCGTGGGGGGATAGGTTAGCCTAGTGGTGGGTATTAAGGAGGGCATGTATTGGATGGAGCACTGGGTGTGGTGCATAAACAATGAATCCTGGGACACTGAAAAAATAAAAAGATTATTTCAATAATGTCTTATGGTTTTCAGGAAAAAAAAAAATCAAGAAAATTTCCATTTACAGTTACACCAAAAGAATAAAATACCTAGGAATAAACTTAACCAAGTTGCTTAAAGATGTGTATTCAGAATACTATAAAACACTGATGATAGAAACTGAAGGTGACAAATAATTGGAAAGATATTCCATGCTTATGGATTGGAAGAATTAATATTGCTAAAATGTCTCCTCTACCCCAAGCAATCTTTAGATTTTATGCAATCCCTATCAAAGCAACAGTACTTTTCACAAAACCAGCATAATCCTAACATTTGTCTGGAACCACAAAAATCCTAGAATAGACAAAGCAATCCTGAGAAAGAACAAAGATGGAGGTATTATCCTATCAGATTTTAAGATACACTATGAAACTATAATAATTAAAACAATATGGTACTGGCCCAAAAATGGACACCTAGATCAAAGGTACAGAATAGAGAGCCCAGAAATAAATCCACAGTTACATGGTCAATTTCTATATGGCGGAGAAGGCAAAAATATTATGTGGGGAAAGGACCATGTCTTCAGTAAATGGTACTGGAAATCCTGGACAGTTATTATGCAAAAGAATGAAACTGGACCACTTTCTTAACTATAGATGAAAATAAACACAAAAGGAATTAAATGCCTAAATGTGAAACCTGAAACCACAAAACAAGAGAACATAGGTCGTCATCTCTTTGGCATTGGCCTTAGCAAAATGTCTACTCAGGCAAGGAAAACAAAAGCAAAAATCAACTACTGAGATTGCGTCAAACTAAAAAGCTTTTGTAGAACAAAGGAAACTATCAACAGAAAGACAAGGCATCGTACTGAATCAGAGAATTACTTACAAATGATATATCCAATAAGGGGTTAATACCCAAACTACATAAAGCACTTAACTCAATAGCAAAGAAACAGTCTGATTTAAAAATGGTCAGAGGGGGACGCCTGGGTGGCTCAGTTGGTTGGACGACTGCCTTCGGCTCAGGTCATGATCCCGGAGTCCCGGGATCGAGTCCCACATCGGGCTCCCAGCTCCATGGGGAGTCCGCTTCTCCCTCTGACCTTCTCCTCGCTCATACTCCCTCTCACTGCCTCTCTCTCAAATAAATAAATAAAATCTTAAAAAAAAAAAAAATGGTCAGAGGACCTGAAGAGACATTTCTCCAAAGAAGATACACAGATGGCTATTAGATACATGAAAAGATGGTCAACATCACTAATCATCAGGAAAATGCAAATCAAAACCACAATGAGATAACACCTTATACTTGTCAGGATGACTCATGTCAAAACAACAAGAAATAACTACTGTTGGTAAGGATATGGAGAAAAAGGACCCGCATGCACTGTTGATGGGAATGTAAATTGGTGTAGCCACTAGAGAAAATTGGAGGTTTCCCAAAAAATTAATAGAAATACCATATATACTACTAGGCATTTTCCCAAAGAAAATGATAACACTAATTTGAAAAGATATGCACCACTATGTTCACTGCAGCCTTATTTACAGTAACCAAGATATGGAAACAATCTAAGTGCCCACTGATAGATGAATGGATAAAGAAGATTTGGTATATATACACACAATGGAATATCACTTAGCCATAAAAAAAGAATGAGATCTTGCCATGTGTGACAACATGGATGGACCTAGAGGTATTATGCTAACTTAAATAAGTCATGCAGAGAAAGACAAATACTATATGATTTCCCTTATATGTGGAATCTGAAAAAGCAAACAGAAAGCAGAAACAGACCCATAAATACAGAGAACAAACTGATAGGTTACCAGAGTAAAGGTAGGGTGGAAAATTGCCAAAATGTGTGGAGAGGAGTGAAGATACAGGCTTCCAGTAATGGAATGCATAAGTTACAGACTGAAAGGTACAATACAGGCAATATAGTGAATGGGTTTTAATAGTGTTGTATCATGACAGATGGTAGCTATACTTGTGGGGATGATGTAACATACAGAGTTTTTAAGTCAGTATGTTGTATATCTGAAACTAATATAACATTGCCAACTATATTTCAATTAAAAATTGAATCTTCCTATCAAAAGGCACAGAGTGGCTAGATGGATAAAATAAATGTACTCACTGTATTCTGCCTACAAGAAATTTACTTCAGCTTTAAGGACACACACAGGCTCAAAATGAAGACAAGGAAAAAGGTATTCATGCTAGTACAAACAAAAAGAGTGCAGGAGTAGCTCTACTTACGTCTGACAAAAGAGATTTTATTTATTTTTTTAATTTATTTTTTTTCAGTGTTCCAAACTGTATATGCACCACACCCAGTGCTCCATGCAATATGTACCCTCCATAATACCCAAAAATGAGATGGCAACTTCAGGAGATAAAACAAGAGATAAGAACTTCATTATATAATGATAAAGGGGTTATTATTAGTAAATAGATCTGAAGAAAGAAGTAGGCAACAATACAATAATAGTAGGGACTTAAGTATAAATAAAATATAAATAAGAAAAACAAAATGTCAATGAAACTAGAAATGTTTTATAGAAAAATTACTTATTAGAAAAAAATACCCTATTTTAATAAAGATCACTACTTATGAAAACGATAATATAGGATGCAACAAATTGATCTTAGAAACATTACAATAACAGAAAACTTGATATACTGTATCTTTAAGGAGTCTGCAACCTGGCCAACTGAAAATAAGTACACAACTCCCATCACCCCTACACACAGTATGTACAGGTTATATCAGGAAACATTTAGAAAACACACTGGAAGATAAGGATGAACACACCCACATGTGTACATCCACATATGTATATGTATGCATGAATTTATTTTACTCAACTGAAAGAAATTCTTGACCTAAAATTATTTCATGCCTAACACACACACACACACACACTCACTCACTCACTCTCTCTCTTTCTATATACAGATAGATAGATATATCATAAATCTCTTTAATATCATAAAGCAAGTTTACATCTTGGGAGCTATTCACTGGAAGTATAGGTTGTAGTTTTAATTCTCTTAGGGTACAATTTACATACAAACAAGTTGTTACATAATATTTGCCATTTAGGTGTAGCATTACTAAAAAGCTTTATACAGCACCATTTACAGTATAGAAGAAGAGTATCAATAATGAATTGGTGATCAGTGCTTCGGGCTTTTAAATAAACAAAAGTGACAAATTTGTAGCTTAAGTCAGAAAACAGAGAAGACAAAATTGCAAAGAAAAGGCATTAAAACTTATAACACAGAAATACAAAGAATGATGAGACTACTATGAGCAAAACTATGCCAGTGAACTATAGACCTAGAAGAAATGGATAAATTCTTAAAAACACAGAACTTACTAAGACTGAAGTATGAAGACATAGAAAATTTGAAGAGACAAATAATGACTAAGTAGATTAAATCAGTCATTAAAAGTTTCCTGATACAGGAAAGCCATGGACCATATGGTTTCACTGTTGAATTCTACCAAGAAGTAATTAACATCACTTCTTCTCAAGCTCTTCCAAATGACTAAAGAGGAAACACTCCCAAGCTTATTTTTACAAAGCCATCATTACTTCAATACCACAGCCATATATGGACATTAAAAGAGAAGAAAATTACCAGTATTTCTGATGAATACAGATACAAAATTTTTTGGCATGATAATAGCTAACCAAATTCAACAGCACACAAAAAAGATCATATACCACAATTAGATGGGACTTATTCCTGAGATGCAAAATTAATAACTATGATTCACCACAGTAAGAGAATGAAAGATAAAAACCTTATGATCATCCCCACAGATGGAAAAAAAAAATCATTTAACATGTTATCCCACCTTTTCATGATAAAAACTTCACAGATCGGGTGTGGAAGGAGCATACCTATGAGCAATAAAGGCCATACATGACAAGTTCATAACCAACATCATACTCAATAGCAAAAGGCTGAAAGCTTTGCTTCTAAGATAGAAAGAATACTCACTCTTACCACTTCAACAGCACTGGAAGTCCTAGCCAGAGCACCACCAAAAGCCATCTATTGATTAAGTGCAATCCCTATCAGACTCCAATGACATTTTTCACAGAAATAGAGAAAAAAAAATTCCTGAAATCTGTTTGGAGCCAAAACAGTAAATAAATAATAACAGCCCAAGCAATTCTGAGAAAGAACAAAGCTGGATGCATAACACTTCTTGATTTTAAACCATACTACAATGCAGTAGTAATCAAAAGAGTATGGTACTGACATAAAAATGGAAACACAGACCAATGGAAGAGAATCAAGAGTCCAGAAGTGAACTCTCTCATGAACTGTCAACTAATATTTAACAAGGGAGCTATGAAATAGTCAGTGGGGAAAGGACAGTCAAATGAGGTTGAGGAAACTGGGTAACCACATCCAGAAGTATGAAAGTGGACCGCTACCTGTTAAACCACTCAGAAAAATGAGCTTGAAATGGATTAAACACTTAAATAGAAGACTTGAAACCATAAAACTCCTAGAAGAAACATTGGGAAAAATTCTTTGACATTAGTCTTCACAATGATTTTCTGGATACGATACCAAAAGCACAAATAACAAAAGCAAGGATAAAGTGGGACTACATCAAACTAAAGAGCTTCTGCACCGCAAAAGAAACCATCATCGAAATGTAAAGACGATCTACAAAATGGGAAAAATATTTGCAAATCATGTATGTCATAAGGGGTTAATATCCAAAATATATTAAGAACTCACCCAACTCAGTAGCAAAAATTACAAAGAACTTGATTAAAGAAGGAGCAGAGGACTTGAATATATTTACCCAAAGAATACCTACAAATGGCCTACAGGTATATGAAACGATGCTCAGTATCACAAATCATCAGGGGAATGCCAATTAAGGCCACAATGAGCTATTACTTCACATGTGTTAGAGGGCTATTATCAAAAAGTGTAAGAAATAGTCTAACATATTTATAACTAGAAGTTTCTATTTCTTAACTCCTGTACTTACCTTGAAGTACAGCATCAGGAATATGATCAATAATATTTTAATAATGTTGTATGGTGACACATGGTGGCTATAGTTACCATGGTGAGCATGGAGTCATATACAGAATTGTCAAATCACTGTGTTGTACATGTGAAGCTAATAAAACACTGTATGTCACCTATGCTTCAATAAAATAAAAACATATATGTGGATAAATTGTTAGTGAGGATGTAGAGAAAAAGGAGTCCTTGTGCCCCGTTAGAGATGTAACTTGGTACAGCCACTATGGAAAACAATATGGAGGTTTCTCAAATAATTAAAAATAGAACTACCATATGATCAGCAGTCTCCTGGGTGTATATCCAAGAAGTGAAAACAAGATCTTGAAAACCTTAAAGAGACATCTGCATCCTTGTGTTCATTGCACCACTATTCACAGTAGCCTAGATATCGAAACAACCTACATGTTTGTCATTGGAGGAAGGGATAAATAAAATGTAGTATTTATGTGTGTATGTGTGTTTGTGTGTGTGTGTGTGTGTGTATTTTATTCAGCCAAGACAAAGAAATCTTGCCATTTTCAACAACTAGAATGAACCTTGAAAGCATTACACTTAGTGAAATAAACCAAAGACAAACATGATAGGACATAATTTAAAAGTATGATATAACATATGTGTGGAACCTTCAAAAAGCTGCACTTAGAGATACAGCAGAGCAGTGGTTACCAGCATTTGAGGATGAGAAATGGGGAAATACTGCTAGTGTTGTCTTTATCTCAGTTAAGGTGAAAAAAAATTAATTCTGCATGAAAATGCAGGATGAAACTCACTTCATTATTAATTATAATTGGATTTTCAAATGAATCGTAGACTCTGATAGCACAGGACATTTTTTTTTCCCCTTCTCATAAGAGTTTAGGTTAAGAATGACAAGCCATTGGGGTGCTTTGTAGCTTTTTTAGACTTTCTGTAGTTACAGATAGCACAGACTTTCTATTTGGTCAGAACTAAAAGCACTGGAAAAACCTAATTCAATGTTATACAGTGCACTTAAAGGTAAAATAGAACTTTCAGAAGTGTTTTTGTTTGGACCAAGTGATTGTCCTTGCAACAAATGTCATTGAAGAATTACATAAACAACAAAAACCCATATAGAATACCTTCCTATCTCATAAGCAGGATTTGGGTCCACATAAAGAGCAACAGCATGTTGCAGTCTACTTGTAGAATACATTGAGTAGAGTCCTTTATTAGTTGTAGAGACTGAATACCTTGTCTTTTGCACTTTCCTTAGATAAAAAAAGAAGCAAGATGACAGTGATTGCAGTAGGCCTAGGTGATGATATGTTAAGTATCCAAGTCCAGTCAACTCCAAATAATCTCAGAGGCAGTGACTCAAAAAATGAAATTCACCAGGCTGTACCACTGGTAATATTTACATTTGAAACCATTCCAGTTCAATTCAATGAGTAACTGTTGTGTGCCTTTCACTCTTGTGTTGCTCTGATATTGTAACAACATTCTGGGCTTCATTCTTTCATTCATGAATTTCACAATTTAGTCAAGGGTATAGGTAAGTATACAGTTTGGTTCAGATACAGTGTGATGAAGAGCATGATAAGAGCAAAATGATACACGAGGGGCGCCTGGGTGGCTCAGTGGGTTAAAGCCTCTGCCTTTGGCTCGGGTCGTGATCCCAGGGTTCTGGGATCGAGCCCCACATCCGCTCTCTGCTCTGCAGGGAACCTGCTTCTTCCTCTCTCTCTTCTGCCTCTCTGCCTACCTGTGATCTCTGTCTGTCAAATAAATAAATAAAATCTTAAAAAAAAAAATGATACATGAGCACAGAGTGAGGAGTAATGAAAGACCTTTTCTCTCAGGCTGAGTATTTTAGGAGAAGTAAAATTTCATCAAAATAAAGCAGAAAGTATATTCAAAAAAGGACAGAATGAGCAAAGGCCACATGCCATGTCCGGAGAACAGAAAGTAATTTTATGGGATTAGTGTAAGTGTTGAGAAATAAGGCTATAAAGATAACTTTGTGCTAGATTAGGAAGCACCTTAAAAACCTTGTGGTAATTTGCTCTTTATCATGTGAGCAGTAGGAAGTCATGGAATGAACTGAAGCAAGAATGGGGTGGAGTGACCTGAGAGAATGTTTGTATGAAAGTTCTCCATTGTTGCTAGGCTGCACCTGTCTTGGTCTTTTGGCTAGAAACAGCAGGCTTTTATTGGAGTCTTTTTGGTGGGGGATGGTGGCGGCAGCGGGGAGCTGTCAGGGCCCATTGGTGTTTCCTGGCCTGCCAACTTCTCCACTATCACCCAGTCTCAAATACATCAAGTGTGAAGAAACCCAGTGAATTCACCGTTGTGTTGAACCTGGGTTCCTGAGGTCCCTAGACTCTGTTTTCTTCTATCTTTCTGAGTCTTTTTATGTTTGTTTTAATGTATAACATCCAGGGTTTAGGACAGACTGGAGAAACAGGGAGAAAATGTACTTTCTCTACCTTGTCCAGAACCAGTAGTCTTAATTTGACTTTTAAAGTTTCTATAGAAATAAAGTATACAACAGTATAATAGAGCTTAAATGCACAACATGACAAGCTTTGATAAATATGTATGTCTTATAACAATCAAAATACAGACCGCTTATATCCCCCCACAGGCTGTTTTTAGATCCTCAGTTTATATCCTCCCCCTCCTAGGAAGCCACTGTTCTGATTTTCATCACCATAGATTATTTTGCCTACATTAGAATTTTTTAAAACTACATTGTATGCATCTGGAGTTTTACACAATGTTTTTGAGATTGAAATGATTTGTGAAATGTCTTGGAAGTGTGTTTGAGTGGGTGTGTGAACCCATATTTTACTGTTAAAAGTTCTAAACTGTCAACAATATATATAAAGTAATATTTTAGGATGGAATTTTATAGTAGGTATATTAGGTATTTGGGGAGTGAGGGGGTGGTTGGTGGGTCAATGTCAAAGTAGGTGTACATAGAGAGGTTTACTCCCCCCAGTGTCATTATTAGGTGTTAAAGCAGAGCTAAATGTCTTAGAACTTTACTTCAGTAAGAAAGTTTTTGCGATGGCTTATAAGAAATAGGATATTTATAAGATCTTGGGATTTGGACTCAGATGTTTTAGGGTGAGTTTGAAAGGCAGGAACTGATTTAGATTGGGCAAAATTTTTTACAGCACAGTGTAGGTTTGCTGAGCACTGTGAAGTGAAAATCCTAAAGTAATCAGTTTGGCCAGGTGTTCAGACTCTTGCCTCTGACAAATTGATCTGTAAGAATTTCCTGAGGCTAACAGTGAGTTGTTGTTGGTGGTGGTGGTGGTGGTGGGTGTGGGTGTGTGTGTGTGTGTGTGTGCGCCCGCGCGCGCGCGTGTGTGTGTGTAGTCTTACCTTTGCTAGGCAAAGATTTCTTTGTCAAACTACTAAGTCATGTTGACACAGTCTCCATTCTCAGAGGTAAGTTAAGGGGTTGTTGATGAACTTCAGGTCACTAAGGCTGTAACCCAAGTAATAACAATGTGATGAGAATGGAAGAACCATTATATAAGGAACCAGTAGGGTGTGTGGAGTAAAACAACAAGGATTCTGTTTTCAGGGCCTAATAGAGTTCATTTTTATAGACTTTTTGCTTTGCGATTTATTCTTCAAAGACTTTTTATAGATCTTAATGGATAGAAGGGAGTTTAGAAGTTATCAAAGCTGGAATCCTCTATTTTGCTGAGCAACCCCTTTACAACATCCATATCAAAAAAAGATGTTTGAGTTTCTTAAATAATTCAGATGGTAGGGAACTCACTTTCTCATGGGATAGCCAGTTTTAGCTTTACTCATTGGGAAGATGCTTTGCATATTGAGTTGAAAACTGTTTCTTTGTAATGCCTAGTATAGTACTAGTACTTTCTTCCCCACTCCCTGGAATCTCAAATCTGGACTCTTTTCTAGGCAACTTATTTTCAGGTCCTTGATGGCGTAACTCCTCACCATCCTGGTTGCTGCCTTCTGTTTGCTTTGTGGTTTGTTCACATTTGAAAACTGCTCTCCAGATGTGTTCTGAACAGGGAGAAGTATTACTATTATTTCTGGGTACCAAACTTATATTACTTAAAAAAAATTGACAGCAATTAACAAATTCTCCTACCTTTTCTAATCGCTACATCAGACAGTTCAACTCACGATTCCCTTGGTTTCGGCAGTGCTAGGCATAGGAGAAGATGCCAGGTAGTGGAACTGCCTGTTGATGTGCATAATATCTGGAAGTATACTGTCCCTGTTCACTAATTTAGTAAAGACCATTCTGCTCTTTGCTTCATCTCTCTGTGAAGCTCATTTGCTTCTAAAAGTGAATGGTGGAAGAAAGTATTTATAATGAGGTTGTCAAAACCACACTTCGGCAAGTTAAGAGAGAAAACTTAGCTCTATTTCTGAAGTAATCTGCCCTCAAAGAGTTAATGGTTTCAAAAAGGAGATTAGAAAATATCATCAGCAGAAATCCAAAAGAATAGACAGCTTTTGGATTTCTCATTTATTTGAATAAGCCTCTGTCCTTAGGTAATTAACTCTTAGGCAGGGAGAGAGAGAACACATTTGACTCTACTAGTTCTTTTTTGAATATGAAAACACCTGTGCAAAGGAAGCAGCGTTGAAGCTATCTTGTTATTGTTTAATTTAGATCCTAGAACAGGAAGAACTGCTGAGATGCTTGCTGTTGATTCCCCGTGTGATGACAGAATCTTGTTCTAGTTGCATGGCTTGCTGTTATTAGGGAAAGAGGGGTCTTTCTAATCTCTTTTTGAATTCAAGGACTTTGTAAAAGAAATAGCAGGGGATACTAGTATAGCTGTAAACTTTAAAGAGATTAGGTGACTGGAACCTAATTAATTACAGATTATAATATCATGGAAATAGTGGTAAAACAAATAACACATTCCAACTACCCTACACTATTCATTTCTTTTTCTGAACCATTTTTAGTGGGAATCTCTTCTTCAAAGTTAGCATACTTTGGGTTGCAAATGAGTTGGAGAATTTGAAGTTTCAGTCTTGTTTTTAACATATATGTATATTTATTAGTGATGCTAAAATGACCGTTTTGGGCAGCCTAGCATTCATGTCTTCATTCAAGAGAAGTCTCAAGAGTGTCTACTGTGTGCTAGGTATTGTCTTAGTCTGGCTGCTAAGTGATCTTGGTTAGGCACTGCAGGTAAGTGGGGAACAAAATAGATAAATCTCCTCAACTCTGAAAGCTTTCATCTTAGGGGAAACAGACGATGAAAAAGCAAATGTGTCCCGTGGTACTAGGTACTTTGAGAAAAGCAAAGCAGAGTGGATAGGTGATTGGGAGTTGGGGGAGAATGGTTTTTTATATAGTGTTTTGAGTAGTTCTGTCCCAAAAGAGGTCATGTGAGCATAGACCTGAAGGAAATGAGAGAATTGAGAATGATTTGTACTAATACCTGGAAGGAGAAGCACCAGCAGCAAATGCAAAGAACTTGAAATGGAAATACGTTTAACAGGGGCGCCTGGGTGACTCGGTGGGTTAAAGCCTCTGCCTTTGGCTAGGGTCATGATCTCAGGATCCTGGGATCGAGCCCTGTATCGGGCTTTCTGCTTGTGGGGGGGGGGGGTGCTGCTTCCCTCTCTCTCTCTCTGCCTACTTGTGACCTCTACCTGTCAAATAAATAAATAAAATCTTAAAAAAAAAAAAAAGGGAAATACGTTTAACATTTTGTGGGAACAGCAAGGAAGCAGTGTGGTTATAGCAATGAGCGAAGGAGAGTGCTGATAGAAGAGATTAGCGTGACAACAGGATTCTAGGGGCATACTCTCCTCTCCTCACCCTTCCCAGCCCAGTGGGAGTGTGGGTTAGCATGCATATGTTGTATGGTCCTGTAAGCTATGGTAAGGACTTTGGATTTTAATCTAAGTGGGGTGGTATCCTAATGGGAGAATATTAACCAGAGTGGTGAGATGAACTAACATTTTTAAATCATCACTTTTTCAAAAAGAGAGTCACAAGGCTTAGTTTTCATTCAGTTTATGGCAACTAATAAAGTGGCTTCTAACACGGGTTCTCCAGAGGACACATACTGCTCCTCCCGCCCCTACAGAGAAATGCATTTTGGAAGTGCAGGGAAATATCTTTGCTTTTATAGTGACTGACATTTAGAGACCAAGGATCAGAGAAGCAAAATGTTCTGCAGTACGTGGGATACTCAAAATAAAAATTGTCCCACACCAAATATTGTGCCCCAGTTCAGAAACGCTGCCCAAGATAAACATGCATGCCAGTTAGAGAAAATTCCTTTTTTTCCCCTTCCTCTTTCTTCCTTCCTTCCCCATCTCTATGCCCATCGCCTTCCCTCTTTTCCTTTTTCTTTTGCAGATTTATGATGCTTGGAAATGGAAAAAAATGAGCAATGTTTGTTCCTATATGACTAAACTTTATCAGCATAGATTTTGTAATGGGAAGAATCCTTCTCAATCATTTAAATTTTTAGGTGAAGAAACCAGGAATCAAAGAGGTTAAATGATTTGCCCAAAGTCACATAGCAAGTTGGCATCTCATAGTTCATGGCTTTATTTCATCAGTATATTTATATTCTTATAATTTTAGGACCCATTTGTTCAAAGATAATTTAATAATAATAATAATGTCCTGGAAGCATGACTTTTTTTTTTCCCTGACCTTTTTAAAGACAGGAATTAGAGCCACAGTCACCAGAATAATTATTCCAAAGGAGGAGGACAGAAACAGAATTTTGGTGATGAAAAGCAGTATCACTAGAGTATTTTCTTAGCTTTTTATGGTGAGTGGGACTTTATGGTCCTATAAATATTTTGAACAAAATATATAGACATACATATTTTGAACAAAACAATTTTTGAATATATTTTTAAATATATTTTTTAACAAAAACAAAATTCTAAAATATTCTCTATAAGCAGTAAGACTTCTTTTAGAAATCTAATGTAGAATCTATTCATTTTTCTGAAACCATGTTTAGAAACCAAGATGAATATAATAATTGTTAATAAGATGTGATTACAATACCATATACATTAAATTTAGAATAAAATCTTTATGTAACCATTTTTTTGGTAGTACAATAGAGCGACCAAACTGCCTTTAAAATAACTCTTACCTAAATGTTGATAGCTTGCTCAGATAAAGCTTTCTCAGAAGACTGCTTTCTAACCTCCTTGAGCACTGCTCTGTGATAGATTAGAAAAAGCAAGGTCTTCCTGCATCTCCTCTCTGTAGTACTGCTTTACTACTGTGGCGATGGCAGGTAGGTCTTATTCAATCACTCACATCTCTTAGATATTTTAGAAATAGCTTCTCTTTCTGCTGTCATTCCCCTCTTTATGCTCGGAGTCTTATTTATAATCAGGTGAAACTCCGTGTTTCCTTTTTTGCTCATAAAACTTGAATCCCTGTGATGTGACTCAACAGAGATCAAATTCAAGGCATCCATTTTTCTACTATGTGTTTTCTTTTATGCTGTAAATTTGGGGTTTGGATGCCCATTAAAAGCTCTCTTTAAAGATGTTCATATTGTACATGGTTGAATCTCTCCCAATTTTTTAAAAAATATTTTATTTATTTATTTATTTGACAGAGAGATCACAAGTAGGCCAAGAAGTAGGCAGAGAGAGAGGGGGAACCAGGCTCCCTGCTGAGGAAAGAGCCCGATGTGGGGCTCGATCCCAGGACCCTGGGATCATGACCTGAGCCAAAAGCAGGGGCTTAACCCACTGAGCCACCCAGGCACCCTGAATCTCTCCCAGTTTTAATAGTGACCCTAACATAAATGGTTACCTTTTGTAACTAATTCAACTAGACTGTGATCTAGAGACAATAGCATTAGCTATTGTCTCAGTACTCCTGGTGTAGCCCAGTATTTCATAATGGTCCTCTGAATACTTCATAAATAATGAATGACTATTAAAGCAGGCATTTATGCTATCTTTTGATGTATATTTTTATATGTGCTGCTAATTTTCATTTTAGAGTCTAGGAATATTCTTTATATTTATGTTATCAGTACATAGTTAAGGAAGGAAAGGGAAAGAAGAAAACATTATTCTCATGAAGAGCATTCTATTTTGAGGTATTTTACCCAGATAACGAAGGAAAGATTTTTCATAATATATAATCTAACAAAGAAATTCAATTAGGTATTAAAATACCAATTCTTAAGTAAGCTAATCAAGAAAGTAACTTTCATCAGGCCTTTGTACTTAGCAGTCAGTCAAAATGTGAATATTTAAAAAGGGTTTGAGATACCAATAGAAGCTTCCATTCTGAAATTATATTTGCAGGAGTGGAGAAAAGATCATATGATCAATTTTATATATATATATATATAGTATAGCCAGTTTCATGTTGCTTATAAAAATGTAGCCTATAATAAAAGAAAGATATTAATACAGTGATAAGTATTTCATGACTTGAAAGTAAAATCACAGGATTGTGTATGTGTATGGATGAAGCATGAACTATACCGAACTATTGATCATGAAAAGATATGATCACAAACATTCTAAACATCCTTCCTTCTACAATTTCAACGTTTAAGGAACATAAAGTACTTCTAGAGAAGCATGTATTAAGCTGACAGCTGTATTCTGCTCTTTATTCTACTATTCTGTGCTTTTAAATTTGGGAAGTTAAGTTGTAAGGGAACTTGTGAAATTGACTGAGGCATCCAGAGCAACACTAAAACAACAGTAACCAGAAGCATGCTAGTTTGATCATTCAGTCACAGGAATTATAAATCATCATTTGCGAACTATAAAAAGTGTATTTCATGAATTTTAGATTCCATTTTTTTCCTGAATACTCATTTTGTTTTCTTTTTGCAATGTTAAGTCTCTTCAAGTTTTATACCTATTTACTGTTATTATAGTGCACCACAGTGTTTATAGCGGCAATGTCCACAATAGCCAAACTATGGAAGGAGCCTAGATGTCCATCAACAGATGCGTGGATAAAGAAGTGGTATATTTATACAACGGAATATTATGCATACCACCAAAAAGACAAAATCTTGCCATTTGCAATGACATGCATGGAACTAGAGGGTATTATGCTAAGCAAAATAAGTCAATCAGAGAAAGACAAATATATGATCTCACTGATATGAGGAATTTGAGAAACAAGGCAGAGGATCATAGGGGAAGGGAGGGAAAAATGAAACAAGATGAAACCAGAGAGGGAGACAAATCATAAGAGACTCTTAATCTCAGGAAACAAACTGAGGGTTGCTGGAGGGGAGGGGGATGGGAGGATGGGGTGGCCAGGTGATAGACATTGGAGAGGGTATGTGCTATGGTGAGTGCTGTGAATTGTGAATTGTGTAAGACTTGATGCATTACAGACCTGTACCTCTGAAACAAATAATACATTGTATGTTAATAAAAAAGAAAAAGATAGCTCTAAAATGCCATTGGGGGAAAAATAAAGAAATAAAAGTCTATAAATATAGAGAACCAAGTGGTTGTAGAAGGGAGAAGGGTGGTGGGGTAGGACAGATAGGTGGGGAGATTAAGAGGTACAAACTTCCAGTTATAAAATAAATAAGTCACAGGCATGAAAGGTACAACATAGGGAAGAGAGTCAAAAATACTATAAAAACTTTGTATGGTAACAGATGGTAACTGCACTTACTGTGGTGAACATTTGGTAATATATGTAACTATTGAAGACTGTTATACACCTGAAAATAATATTAAATGTCAACTGTTGGGCACCTGGGGGTTCAGGTCATGATCTCAGGGTCCTGGGATCGAGCCCCTCATTGGGCTCCCTGGTCAGTGGGGTGTCTGCTTCTCCCCTCCCTCTGCCTGATGCTCCCTTGCTTGTACTCTCTCTCTGTGCCAAATAGGCAAATAAAAACTTTGAAAAAAAAAATGTCAGCTATATTTAAAAAGTCTTCCAAACTAACAGAATTTTTATATAAGGTGGTATTAATCACTTTGAGATTCAGCTACTTCTTTCATAGTGCCTATACAGAATAACTGAACTAGATAATAGGTTAATGAAAATGCATATACAACTGGAAAATGTTTTTGCTAAGTTAATCTCAAAAGCTTTAAATTTACTTCTTAAAAAAAATCTAAAATCAGGTTTAAGTTAGTGGTCTTTGTTTCCTATCCTGAATTGTAACAAGCACTGTAACAATGGTGCTGAATATAATACAAAAATGTGTAAGTTGAATGGTGTATGTTTTTTTCTAAAACCTATACATATTTTTTCAGCAAGTAATTCTTGACCATCTATTATGTTAGGTACCACTAAATACTATAAATCGAAGTAAAATGAGTTTGTTTTCTGTCTTGAAAATGATAACCACCATGCAACTTAGTGATAGTTAGATATAAGGATGGATATATTTCCATGGGAGCGAAGAGGTAGCGACAGTTTACTGTGTGGATGCATCCTCGGGAGATAGGGAAAGAGAAGTAAAGAACCCAGATCTTTACATTTAAGTAGGATTTTCACAAGCAGATATTTGGATATCTTAGTTTCCTAGAGCGGCCATAACAAAGTGTACCACAAACTGGGTAGTTTAAAATAACGAGACTTTGTTCTCTCAGAGGTGGGCATTGGCAGGGTTCGTTTCTTTTGGAAGCTCTGAGAGAGAAACCATGCCATACCTCTCTCCCAGCCTCTGGTGATTTCTGGCAGTCCTTGACATTCCATGACTTTACGTGTTTCAGTCCAATCTTTGCCTCTACCTTCATATATCTTCTTTATATTTCTGTCTCTTGCAATAATACTATCATTGGATTTAGGACCCACCCTAATTCAGTATGATTTCAATCCTAACTAATTACATGTGCAAAGGTGCTATTTTTGAATGAAGTCGCACCAAATTTCTGGGTGGGCATAAATTTTGGGAGTCAATATTCAACCCTCCCCCTTACACTGGGCAAAGTAGCATAAAGTAAAGAAAATGCCTAAAAGGATAGAGGCATGAAAAGTTATTGGAAGGTTCAGGGTAATAAATTTAGAGGATATAGAGTAACCTGAGTACTGTTCAGGAGACGCTGAGAAAGTCGATCAGGCAAGCCTCGTAGGCTACACTAAGATGTTCACACTGTCTTGTGTAGGCGTTTGGCTTCAGAAGCCCATCAGCCTCTGAGCTGCACAGGCTGATTTGTATTTTAGAAAAGTGATATAAAACTTGTTGAAAGTCTGGTTTGGGGGTTGAGGCAACAGATGAATAAATGTGTGTTAGTGACGACAGGTAATTACAGAACTTCATAGGCAGTAAAATGAGTAGAGTTAAAAGAGAGAACTGAGATGATTTTCAGATTGGCTTGAGAGACACGTTGATAATGCATGCTGTAACAGATTTTTGGTGGGGAAGGAAAAAACACTGATACTTTAGATATAGCATTTGATTTGAATAATCAATCAGCAGTTATTAAAGAACACTTTCTGCCAAGCATTATCCTGTGTACTTTGGAGAGTCATATGCATAATCTTGACCCTATTTCAAGAACTTCACAAACCATTTGGAGTCATAAGACTAATAATAAAGTGAAGCAGAAAACAATTCAAATCCATATATAGGCAAGTGTAAACTTGGTGGTTTTGATTTATAAATACTTCAGTTTCAGATTCAAAAATATCTGTGTGGAGTTGAGTGCTATGAAAAGCTTGATTGCGAAAGTGGTACTTAATTTAGATTTGATAAGTCATATTTAAGTTGGTTCAAAAGAGGACAGGAAACACTCAAAATGATAGGTGATCATACACTGAGATGGGAAGGTGGCAGTGAAAGTGGTGTGTGTTATATAGGAAAGATAGCCTGAGGGCAGCCAAATGTTAGACAGTATTAAGTTTGGAAAGGTAAGTCGCAGCCAGCATCATCTATTTGGAAGGTCAGGTAGGCAGACTGGTTACTTAACTGATTGATAGTTACTTTTGAAAGAGAGTTTTCTTTCAGTAATATTAACATGACAGCAATGTATAGTTCAGTTATTTTACTAGAGGGAGGAGAGCCAGTCTGGGAGCTTTTGCCAAACTCCAAGTATGAGATGATGAGAACATGCATTGTTAGAGAAGGTGGATTTTATGTATTTTGGCTCTTCCATATATTTTCCAGTTCTCCTTTGGCATATTGAACTCGACGTAGTTAATCTATCCTCTTGTGTTTTTTATCTCTATTTCCTTTTTCCTTTTCACTTACCCTTTATTTCCCCCATCAGAATTTAGTTTAGGCAAAACTCACCTGAGCCATCTCAATGCATCGAATCTAAGAGCACAGGAAAAGCAGGCAACCATTGAACAAGCAGGTGAAGAGGACAATGATGATGATGAATTACCTCTAACAAGTTAGGAGCTTTGTGTGTTGCCTCCTTCAGGCCGTACGGTGCTCTTACATGAAGTAGTCACTATTATCCCCTAATTACAAGTGAGGAAACTGATTCAGAAAGGCTAAGCAGCTTGATCAAAGTAGAGTCGCAGTGAAATTCAGATGTGTCCAACTGTGTAGCCTAGATTCCCGATCCCTAGGAACCTCGCAGTGACTCACCTTCATCTCGCTCTCGTTGCAATCCATTAAGTTGATGGCTTCCAGATGCAGCTTCCTAAAGTCACTCTCTCTTCTGTTCAAAGTCTTCTGTGACTTTCTATGCCTGTAAAATTAAAATAAGGTATAGTTATTTCTGCCCTGTATTCAAGGCCCTTTCAAATGTAGTGACAACCTACATTCCTAGCCTGGTCTCTACTTCCTTCCCGGTAACCCTTTATACAGACTGTATTGTTCCTTACCTTAGTGCTCCCCCACCTTCCCTTTCTGGAAATATTTCATTCTTTTTTCTAACGTTGAAATTTAATTTAGGTTTTATCTAGCTTTTATGGTATCCTTTAAGAAACCTTGTTTCTCCATTCTTCCTCTTTTATAGTGTTTTATTTGCTACCACTTACGCTACTTTTTTTTTTTTTTGTATTTTAGGTAATATATACTTAAAGTGGATTTTAAACTTCTTGAATGCAAAAACTCACTTTATTTTTGTGTTATCTAGTATAGGGCCTGGTGCTTTTTTAAACCTAGATAAAATAGGGGCACCTGGGTGGCTCAGTCGTTAAGTGTCTGCCTTCAGCTCAGGTTGTGATCCTGGTCCTGGGATTGAGCCCCTCATCGGGCCCCCTGCTTGGCTGGGAGCCTGCTTCTCCCTCTCCCACTCCCCCACCTGTGTTCCCTCTCTCGCCTGTGTCTCTCTCTGTCAAATAAATAAATAACATCTTTTAAAAAATTTAAAAAAATAAACCTAGATATAATAAAAGATTAAGAGTGTAAATGCGTTCTAACCCAAGGTGAGCCCTTATTCTACAGTCAGTGATCAGTCTGCTTGCTGGACAGCTGCAGTAGCAGGGCTTAAAATCAGCAGATTCATTGAATGGCCTAGAAATACCTATGGAGGGAAAAAGCATTGCTGAGCTGGTAAAGAAATTACTTCTGAAACTCTCAACTGTTGTTTTCCAGTTATGTTCTGGAGATTGGCTGCATAGACACCCCAGGGTACTTGATAAAATGCAGATTCCAGAAAATGGGACACAGAAATATATCTTTGTAGCATAATCGCCAGATTTTTTACTTATTTATCTGAGTGGAATTTCTAGAGAAATACCTATTTGAAAAAATGTGCAAATCCTAAGTATGCAGCTTAGTTAATTGTCATGAAAAGAAGACACCCCTATAACCAACACCAGATCAAGAACTGGAACGTCACCTGCATTCCAGAAGCCATTCCATGCTTCTCTGTAGTCACTAACTAATCTACCACTTCAACCCGCCCACCTGCCCAAGGGTTTCCTCAGTCTTATGTACATTAAATTTTTGTACATTAAACTTAAGAACTTCTGCCCTAAAATGCAGGCTTGCTTCTGGTAATGCAGACGTAACAAACATTATGCTCAAAACCTACTACTCCTTTTTCTTCTTCCTCCTCTTGTTTTCTCCCCTCCCTACTAGCTGTCCTCCTATCTAATAAAAAATGATGAAAAATTTCTTCTGAAGAATTCATCTAAGTTTCTCCTCCTTACGCTCTAAGGTTACATTTCTCTCCCTTCTCTTGTAGTATTCCATAGTTCATCTATGCATAGAACATCTTGCCTTTTTTCTCAAACATTTAGAAGATTGAGAGGACAAGCCTAATTTCAGAATACCTGTGCCACTGGCAATTTATTTTACTTTTTCTAAACCAAAAACTTAGGTTACTAAAGAGATTACTAGGTTCTAGACAAAAAAACAGGGGGGGAGGGGTACAAAAGATAGATTTTAAAGTTGCTTTAAGCATTAATCAAGGACTCTTAATTTTGGAATTTGTGATAGCTTAACATTATCTTTAGATAAGCTTATCATTGTACTGTGCAAGCCTGTTTTACTAAGCAAATTAAAGCTGTAAATACTTTTATCTGAGTTTTGTTTAATTTGCTCAAGCAAGTATCTTTTAGTGAACAATAGTACCTTGATTGTTTATATCCATCGGGATGATCAAATTGCCAGTATATTTTGTTTATTGAAATAAGTGTTCCACTTGGAAAATTTTATTTGACAATTAGAGTTATTCTACTATTTAAGAATCTGTTTTAAAATTTATATCCTCTTCCTCCCCCCACAGTTTGATACAGTCAGGTTTTCACTCTATTTTTAGGAACTGAAAGGAAATCATAAATAAGAGGCTAAAGTTATGAATATATAGTTATGATCTGCTAAGCAAAAACATTGCAGTAGCTACCATATGATATTCCAATTAAGACAAATCATTATTGCTCAGCCCTTTATTTTTTGTATTTTCAAGGGTAAAAACCTCAGTAAGTTAATTTGCAGTTTCTATAAATGATGTTACCTTTTTTTATTCCTTAGAATTGACTATTTTTTGTGTCACTTATACTTTTTTTAAGTGTCACCTATTTTGTTATTTATTTTTCTTTAAATTCAATTAACATATAATCTATTGTTGGTTTCAGAGGTAGATGTCAGTGATTCATCAGTCTTATATAAGGCCCAGTGTCAGTTTTTTTTTTTTTTAATAATACTGAAGACAATCATGTAGTAACTTCTTTGTAAAGTAAGATTAGAAGGTCTTAAAGGACTTTTAAAGGTTATCTAATTCATTCTTCTGTCTTCGGAGATGATAAAAAAAAGTTTAAGTCCCTTTGTTGAGAACACCCATGCTGTCAATTCTTTTAGCACACTGACTTCTTATTATCATTTTCTCTCTAAATTCTATAACCTACCTTTCCATTCCAATTAAATTGCTCATTTGGGAAATAGCACTTGACATCTCATCAAAACTTGTGACCATTCCAAAACCAAGATCTCAAACTTGAAATTAATCATTGAATTCAGTTCCTTCCACTCTCTTATTTTTGCTTATTCTGATCTTTATTCCTTACCTATTTTGTTGGATCTCTCCTATATTTTCCTATTTTGTCAGCCTCTTTTAAGGGACTTAACTGGTCTCCAAGGACACCAAAATCAATTTTTCTTTAGAGTCTCCAGCCTATTTTTTTTTTTTTTCCAACCATATCTTTCTTACCAATCCTCATTCTTGTTAAGCTTACTCTTTATCTGGCTGCTACTTGTAAAATAGTGTGGAAAGTTATTAAGTTTTTTTTGGTAATGTATTCCACATTGTTTATTCCTGAAGTTTCTCACCACTACACCTCTGTCCCAGTCTTCATACTCATTAGATGTTGACCTTATTTCCTGTGTGAGATACCAAAAAATAGTTGTCTGTGTCCATGAAGTTACTTCATTTCTTTTTCACTCTTTCCAGCAGTTCAGTCTGGCTCTTGTACCCACTGAAATTCACACTCTAAGTTCATCAGGTATTTCCATGTTGTTAAATTAGATGGATATTTTTCAATCAATTTTGAAATTTGATTTTGTCCTATACCATTTGCAGGCAATTCTTATTTTTCTAGAATTTTATAAACTACTAGATGGCAAGAATATTTTTGCCTTTCTTTTAGAAGAACATGTTGATCCCCACGAATACTCAAATACTTTTTGTAAACATTGTAAAGGACTCAAATTATACATAACTATATTTAAAACATATAGGCCTCCTTTTCCTCATTCTCCTGTCAATTTGTAAAATTTATTCTACAAGTAATTATGCATGGTTTACATTTTTGTGGGCATCTTACCAATTGCTTTTCCACACATGTCCAGTTGTAAAATATATATGTATGTGTAATATATATAATTTATGTTTATAAGCATTTGAGGTTCATAAATGGGCAAAGATACTAGCAAATAATATGTCTGATATGCAGTTGATGCCCAAAATTTACTAATTAATCCTATAATTCAATAACAATAAAAATAGAAAAAAGGAAGAGAACCTGAACAGACATTTTTCAAAAAAAGATAGAGATAGCTAACGGACACATGAAAAGATGCTGAGCATCACTCCTCATCAGAGAAATGTAAATCAAAACTATAATGACATACCACCTCACCTCTGTCAGAATGGCTATTATCAAAAAGACAAGAAATAACAGGTGTCAGTAAAGATATGGAGAAAACGAACCCACCATCCACTGTTAGTAGGACTACAAATTGGTACAGCCATTGTGGAAACATTTTTAAAATTATATGCTTGTAGTACATACTAATAACCACCAAATGTTACTATCTGTACTAAAAATTTCATTGGCTTCTGAGGCCCCTGGATGGCTTAATCGGTTAAGCATCTGCCTTTAGCTCAGGTCATGATTTCAGGGTCCTGGGATCAAGCCTGACATTGAGCTCCAAGCCTGGCATCAGGCTCCCTGATCTGTGGGGAGTCTGCTTCTCCTTAGCCTTGCTGCTCCCCCTGCTTGTGCTCAAGCTCTCTTTCTCTCCCTCTAATAAATAAATCTTTTAAAAAAATTTTTATTGGCTTTTAAAAAAACTATTTACTTTGGAATCATTATTTAATGAGCTCACTATAAATCTAAAACCAGTAAACTCTGATTTTATAAATTTTAAATAACATTCACTATAGTTGTTTAAATTAACACTCTTCTTAAGATTTATATAGATAAGAAAAAAATCTGAGTTTAACTGTTCTTCATTCCAGTTTGAGGAATTTTACTTCAGTTTTAGCTTCATTTGAGAAGTTAAAAAAAAATAGGGAATTGTTAATAGATGGTCTAGGTTTTTATTTTAAATTCCTGAATTACTCTAAATATATAAATTCTTAGAAGAATCATTTTACATTTTAGAGTTTTAATGTATTTTGCATTTAAATTGTTTTAAAATACACTGAAATATTTGAAGACTGTTCACTTTTTAAATTTTTTTTTTCTTTTAAAGATTTTATTTATATATTTGAGAGAGAGAGAGAGCACGCACGCATGAGAAGGGAGAAGGTCAGAGGGAGAAGCACACTACCTGGGGAGCAGGGAACCTGATGCGGGACCTGATCCTGGAACTCCGGAATCATGACCTGAGCCAAAGGCAGTCTCTTAACCAACTGAGCCACCCAGGTGCCCCTCTTTTTTAAAAATGTTATGTTTTCTGGGGGCATCTGAGTGGCTTAGTCTATTAAGCATCCAGCTCTTGGTTTTGGCTCAGGTCACAATCTCACAGATCATGAGAACAAACCCCACCATGGGCCCTGCTGCTCAGTGGGGAGTCTGCTTGAGATTCTCTCCCTCTGCCCCTACCCCTAGTCAAGCACTCACACAGACAAAGCTCTTTCTTAAATCTTTTTAAAAAAATAATGTTTTCTGTAAAATACATAGAGTTACGAACTGTGAAGAGGGATGGCATAGAGTGCAATCTGTGCACATTGTGAATTTAGCCTAAAGTAAGGTAATGTGAAATTTGTCAAGTTGATAAATCTCTTTGTAAAAATATTTGTAATGTAATGGGAAAACTTCTTTAAAAAAATAATAAGGGGCGCCTGGGTGGCTCAGTGGGTTAAAGTCTCTGCCTTCGGCTCAGGTCATGATCCCAGGGTCCTGGCATCGAGCCCCACATCGGGCTTTCTGCTCAGCAGGGAGCCTGCTTCCTCCTCTCTCTGCCTCTCTGCCTACTTGTAATCTCTGTCAAATAAATAAATAAAATCTTTAAAAAAAATAAAATAATAATAATAAGATGTGGGAGGGGTGCCTGGATGGTGCAGTGGGTTAAGCATCTGCCTTCATCTCAGGTCATGATCTCAGGGTCCTGGGATCAAGCCTCACATCAGGCTCTCTGCTCGGTGGGGACTCTGCTTCTCCCTCTCCCTCTGCCTGCTGCTCTGCCTGCTTGTGCTCTCTGTGTCAAATAAATAAATAAAATCTTAAAAAATATATTTTCTATTTGTATTCTAGAATATATCCATTTTCCTGAAACAGATAGGATTCTGGACTGAAAACTCACACAAAATAACACTAAAATTATAAATGACTAAGATGCAGGTTAAATGTTATAGACAATAAATATTAATAGCTTAAGAGCAATAAATATTACCCCAAGGCAAAATTCTCAGGAGAGGCTTTATTAAAAGATGAGGAATTTGATTTGCCTTAAAAATCAGGGCAAATTTTGGTTAACCAATAAGAATAAAGCTCATTCCTTGGTATGTGTCAGGAAAAAGAGAAATCAAGCAGACTTACGAATCTGTATAGAGGTGGAAATGAGGAGAGAATTTTGGGGGCTGTGAACAGAATTTTTACTGAAACATTATTATTTTATATGTGTGTGTGTGTGTGTGTGTGTGTGTGTAAAATTGTACTTGATCTGGCTACCTCTAAACTCCTACCCCTAAGATCACATAAACAATTTTGCTTTCCATTCTGTCAGTCTCCTTGTCACATTCTGTTTGAAATTCTCTCCTCATGTCCCCAGCTTAGCATAAAATACATTGAAATACCCTGTTTGCAGTTAACCAACTTTGGAGTCTTTTTTCTTCCGTTTCGGCATACAGTAATTTTGCCTTTTACATTTCTCTAAAAGTCATTGTACCCATAGGTAAATTGATAACCAAAACTGTAGAGTCCTTACCAAGTGCCATGCAACTTAATAGCTACTTTTACTAATATACGAAGTCTAATCCTATTGCATTTCTCATTAAGAAAGATACTATTATTATTATCCCCATTTACAAAGGCAACTCAAGCACAGATTCAAATCTTGGTCTACTAAATCTACAGTGTTAAGCACAGTGCTCTCACTTTTGCCTTTATTGTACATATGTTCTATTTCCTTTTGAGCAGAACTGCCATGTTTTCTATTTACTTGTTTTTCTCATTTTATGAAGTACAGTATCTCTTACTCCTAAGTACTGAATAGGTATTTGTTGTATCGATTGACTGATTAACTGACTGATTGACACAAAAGTATCTGGTTTATATTGCCAAGGCCTCTCAGCAATTTTAAAATTTTCTAAACTTTGTGAGCAGTAAACTGATGAAAGTGGTGATTTTGGAGGATTTACCTAGAGTGAGAGATTAAAGATTAGGAAATCCATAATCCTAGCATGCTATGATAAGCATTCACACAGAATCAGTTGTGTCAAAGTAATAGAAAAATGGCAAGTATAGAATAGGAAGTATTCACTGGCTTTGTGATTAATGTAGGCACAGATGTCAAAGTTGAAACTGAGATCAGAAGAATGCCTGTATTATTGATAGAAGCATAGAGTTCTGGCAAAGAAATTAATTTGTTTGGAGAATACTGACATTTTTTTAAGAATATTTTAAAGTGTCAGGATAGTCAAGTGGGATATTCAAGTAAATGTACACAACTGATAGTATGACTTGAAAATACAGACTGGCTGAGAAGGGGTCTCTCATAAAACAGAACTGTGATTGAAAAGTATGCATCATTCAAGAGACAAAACATAACAAGAGAATAGAACTTCATGGGCAAATAACGTAACATCTCTCTTTTATTATTAAAGTATGTTTACCATTTGGGGGACCTTTGTGTTTTAATAAACTCATACAACTGAACCTATAGATTGTTTTCAATTTCTATTTCCGTACCTGAATGTAAATGTTCTATTCTTGTGTTACTATAAATACTACAATGTATATAATTATTATGATTTTTTTTACTTTAACTACATTTTTACTATACATTCCCTCCCCATTTATAAAGTTACAGTTTCATCTTGCATAAAAACAGAGGAAATAAGAAATGCTGTTCTTCCTTCAAAATATATCCAGGATCAGATCGCTTCTTAAATACCTGCCATCAACCTTCTTTAAGCCATCAGCATTTTATGTCTGGATTGCTCTGGTAACCTCTCTCTGGTCTCTGTTTCTCCCTTGCTCCACTATAGGCTATTCTCAGCATAGATCATTTTACTCTTCCTCTCACACTAGACTGTAAGCCTCTGAGGCCAGATTTATTTAACTATTTTATTTCCAGTGCCTAAAAATATACTTATGACATGTTAGACATTCAGTAAATATTGGAATCAATAAAATGACAATAATAGCCAACACTTAAGGCTTACTTCATGTTGTACTTTTCTAAAAGCTTTAAATTTTTGTAACAACCTAGTTTTATAGATGAAGAAACTGAACCCAAAGGTTGAGTAAATAACATGCCAATCCCTCAAGCCAGAATTCAAATCCAGCAACTGAGCTCTATAACTAGAGCTCCTAACCATTAGAATGTGGTACTTCTATTAAAGATTATTGTGTTTGGTGCTATAAAGTTTTTATAGTGGAACCTCAAGTTGTATATCAGCCTGTTATATGCAGAATACTTTTTATATAACTGAATTCACACTGATAGCCTGCTGATTAAATATAAAGATGAATGTTGATAATTTATAGTTTTCAAATAATAGGTTTGAAGAAACAGAAAATTAAACCAAGAATTTAATGTCTCATTTGGCCGATTAGCAGGTTCAACCAGTAACATCCATCATTAGTTAAACCCATTCTCAAGGCTCAGAAAGCCATGGAACTGTCAACCATGTTATATGGGTCTTATATCTGAATCCTTATCAGTCTCATTTTCATTTTTTAGATAGGTTTCATTTATCATACTTTTATACTGTATTTCATATCAAATGTCAAGATAGAGTCTCTGATGTCCAAGATTTAGAGGCAGTGATTTCCCAGTTTCACTCATCAAAATGCAGTGGTCCTAGACGTATGGAGAAAATGGATGACACTGGACTTTTAAAGCAATCGGCAAACTTCAGAGAAAGAGTCACATTATTAAGACAATATAAGTTTCAAGGATATAAACTAAAGCTTTCTGAAGAACTAGACTAGAAAAACTGGCATAGCAGATAGGCCAGCATGATATAACAGGACTTGACTCAGCAATATTTTGCTCATATTGCAATCAGTGAGGCAGCAATATGAATAAATACAAAATACAAATAATGTTCAGAGAATGATTTAACAGATATGCTAAAAGATTATTAAGGAATAATTGCCTGGCCACCCAGGGCATTTGTCATCTACATGAATATGCTTATCTGTATAGAATTATCAAAGAATTATCTTGTGAGTACTAAGAGTGGAGATGTAGACATCCATTTTCATAGACACATGAAAAAAAGAAGAGAAATATAAGAATCTATGCTTCACAAGAGTGATTCTTGGTTTTCGTTTAAATGCCTTTTTATAGACTTTGCTTGATAACATCTTTTTTTTTTTTTATCACCTAATAGCTTCATAGGTAACAACAAATAGTCTGTACCAGGAAAATGAATTACAGAGAGATTAAATGGCTTTCCTGGGGGAAATCATTCAATTTGTTGGCAAAAGTGGAAAACTGAAATAGGGCACAGAAAAGTTCTGTTCCTAACACATGTCTTACACCAGTCACAGGTGCAAAATATTTGGTGATATAAAATGAGTGATTTTATTTTTAACATGGAACGATACAAAATTTAAGTTGCTCTTTTTTTGTTGCTCTTGCGTTTTGGATTACTTTTATAATAATGACTTGGGAGTATTAAACTTCCTTGACGGTTACTTATTTGGGGGGATATAAAGAAAAAAAAAAGTACATTTTGATTTTACTTTACATATATACATATACACATATACCTGATATGATTTTACTTTATATATATTCTAAAAAAGCTTTTGCATTGTAGATTTACATATTCAGTATATCTCACATTAGAAGCTATTCAGTTGGATTTTAAAATGCTGAATATAACAATTTCTATTGAACATTTTATTTAGTTACAAAAGAAAATTCTATGGGAATAATTATAAAAGAAAATTCTATGCGAATAATTACACTATACATTTCAAGTTTTCTTTTGTTACTCAATGAAATGAAAACTGTAATAAGCCTAGAAAAATGTGTTGTCAACAAAACATTACTAAAATTACTTAGAAGGTGAGTCATAGGCCCTCTTAATTTTTTTCCATACACTTGGGGAAAAAGTCTCATTTATGTTATAGTTTTATTCTCTCAACATTTTGAAAGTACATATGAGATCTTTATCTCATTGGTCATATTACCAGTTCTCTTCAGAAAGTAAAAGACGCCTGTCCAAACATAGTTTATCCCCAGTTTCTCTCACTAGTGTCCGAGTCTTAGGGTTGTTTTTCTTATCATAGAAGTTTTCCACCCCTACACTCTATATTCCCATTGGTTGACCTGCTAGGAAGTGGCAATTACAATGAACTGTTTCACAGCATATTCTGTTTAGGATTTCTTTAGTAATGGAATGATTGGAAAAAAATTTTTTTATTGTGTTTTGTTGTTACCAGCCCTGTCCCCTTACAATACAGGAGTTAACATTCAGTAAGACTGGTAAATTCAGGTAAAGCTCATAATGAGAGAGATTTCTCCACTTTACTATTAGGGCTCACAACTTTTGGTGGAGAAGGGTTTGAATGGGACCAAGCACACCCATTTTGGGATCACAGTTACTCTAAAATTGTCAGTTTCTCTTATGTCCCCAGTTGGGAGCTGCTAGCCCACCATCTGGTTCTGCCATTTCTAATATGCTCATTTTCTGCCTCCTGGTAACTTTTACCTCATATCTTCTAGTGTTCTAGAAAATATCTCATAATACTGGACAGGACGACTGAAATTGGATTTTCAGACTTGTGATAATATCTGTTGCTCACTTGCTTGACAAACATCATGTAGTTTTTTCTGTTGCTTGGGTCTGATTTCAACCAGCACTCTTTTTATAGGCTTGCATCCATAGAGCTAAATGACTACATTTGAAATAATGGTTCTTTATTATTTATAAAAACAATAGCTCCTCCTACTAATAAAGTATTTTCTCTGGATATGTAGCACTTCATTTATTGTCAAAAAAACATAAAACAACAACAAAAGACTTCTTACTAGTAAGGTATTTTCTCTGAATATGTAGGAATTCTTTTATTACTTAAAACCAAACTTACTAGTAAGATTTTTTTCCCAATAAAGTAGCCTTTCTGACAATTTTTAAAGGATTACACATTCTCTTCTTCCTTTAGAGCCTTTTACAAAATGTAGATGTGTAGAAATGGCTTTCAGCTCATGAACGGTACAAATTCCTGGTTACTACCACAGACCTATTGCATTATAATCTCCATATATGATATTAAACAGATATTCCAGGTGAATGTCATGCACACACATTCTGAGAATCCCTGACCTAGGTTAATTGGTCAACCTTTTTGATATTCAAATATCATAAGAAAAACTGAAGAAATCTTTTTTGGAATATGGTTGGGGCAGGTAAGCAATTTCATACTCCACAACTGGTCATGCAGTAAGTTCAACTGAAATAGGGCTTAAAGATGCCCTAAGATCTCAGGTAAATAAGAGTGGTAACTTACTGCTAACAGCTGACCGATGAAATACTTTGACAGGCAGACAGATTTATCACTGTTTTCATGAAGAACTGTTTTAATTCTACTGTAATTATTTAATGTAAGCCAAATATTTAATGAAGCACTTGGGAATTTCAAGCCTGAGTTATGTGTACCCTCTAGAGAAACCCTTTACCACCTAGATGTAGGTAATACCTATTTATAGCTCTTCCTTCAGGCAAATCCAGAAGGACTTAGCCTAGCTATTTTATGATCTATATCACATCTGCCATTTAGTGTAGCAGCCTAGCAAACACTGGTGCTACCTTAGAAAAGGCGATGTAAGATGATGAATAAAAAGACAGGCCCTTAGGAGAAGGCTAGAAATGTGTAACTATAAAAAAAAAAAAAGAGAGAAATCTTTTATTAGATGTCAATGTGATACGTACCTTGGGATTTCAACTTGTTTTGTGCAATAACAATTGTGACCCAGGATATTTCTTTTTGCCATTAGCTACACAGAAGCCTGTCTGCTTTCCTACCCTCTTCCTTCTCTCACACTTTGTTTTTACTAGAGACCCAATTAATTTGTTCCATGTTAAACAGGTATCTTGTAGGGGAAGATCATAGGATGCCTTTAAGTATTTCTGTTAATTTTAACACTAAATAAGATAGTGTATCTTAACAGTTTAAAAGACTCCTTTCCTGGACATTAGAATTCCCAGAAAGAAACTGAAAAGGAAATACTAAAGATTATTCCATTTTAGTATTCTGTGTGCTTTAGCACACAAAGCAGACTCAGGACAATAATGTCATTACTGCATTCCTACTAGCATATGTATTTTGAAATATCATCTTACTTCTTTAGAATTATATTCTAAAAAAAATGATCGATTCTATCATATACAAAAAATGGATCCCTCATTCTACATAGGCTTCAATCAGGAAAGCAATTGTTCTTCTATTGCCGACTCTTAAATAGCCAAGATTAATTTCAAAGACAAAAATTTAAAAGTACTGAGGCAATTCTTTTAACTTCTTGGAAGTGCTGTCAAAGAAAATATAGTATTTTCATTCTACTTTTTTTATGTCGGTAATAAATTGTGATTCCTTTTCTTGCTAATGCAATATTTCTTTTGCAGAGAGTAAGAATCATATACTAGACAGTTCAGAGTCTATCACTTAAGATTATCTTAAATTTTATGTGTCTGTTGTTCTTGTACTAGGAGTAAGGGACTGAACAAAGCTAAAAGGACTCATATAAGTAATTTTTTGCAATATGTACAAAAAGGGGGAAAGAAAGTGGACAGAAAGGAAATTTACATGTTGTTTAAGTGAAAATACATGAAAAATTCATGTAGTTGCTGAAAGATAATCCCAGCAGTGTTTCTTCTAGCAGTTGACAAGTTCTTGGTTCATTACACAACCACGTATTTTAAAATGAAAGATGGGACCAAAAGCACTTTTGTGGATTTGACCTTTGAGCTGAGACAGATTGCCATTGGGTTAACACCCAATATCCAATCTTCACTTCATGCATTTGCCATTTTCTTGGTGTTATAAATGACTCAAAGTAAGTTACATTTTTAATATTCAGAACCACTTATATCTCCCTGGGATTGGTTTAAGTACACTTTTGGTTTTTTCCCAGCAAGACACATATGCCAAAGCAAATAGATACCAATATATATTTTATCAATGAATAAGGGAGAGACAACTAATTTGAATCCTTTGCATTACTGTCTTCAGAAGAGTTATTTCCTGGCTTATATAGGTTAGTGAAGAACTTTCTGTATTGTGCTTATGTTACTATTTGGTTTTGCTCCAAAGCCCATTTAACTGCAACAGTCTGTTCAGGTTCATCAAACTGGTTGGTTGTTTAGATCTTGCTTTTGCTCCAAGGCAGGTAATTTTAATATCAGCTTGGAAGTTTAAAAAATAATTATTCAGTGACAGGGAGAATTTAACCCAGACATAATCTACTGTTAATTGACTACCAATGGACATAAAATCAATGGCCATTATGTTCATCTGTGAGTCACATATCTAAGTAAAATGTTGAAATTCATTTGAATTTTAGACAACTAATTGTAATAATAATAACACTTACTGACTGCTTAGTGGGTTTTAGGCCTGATACTAAGTATTTCACATGTATTAGCTCAATTACTTCTCATTTTTTTTTCCCCCCAGCTGGAAATCGTTGTTTCCAGTTGAACCCTTTGAGGCTTAGAGTAATTTTGCTCAAGGTCACACCTGTGGCAGATCCAGGATAGGAATTCCAACTCAGGCATTTGGATTGAAATTTGGATTGAAACTACCATACTATCCTGTTTTCTTGATATAATCAATTTCAGTGTCTTTCGTTTTCAAATTAGGAAACTTAGACCCAAATGATTGAATTGACTGAGATTAACAGCTAGTTTCTTAAATTGAACGGAGATGATCAGCACTAGAAAACAAGACTCCTGACTCTGAGTTCAGTGTACTTTTCATTACAAAAGCTTCTTTCTCAGACAACAAACTGTTGGTTCACACTAACCAGTTATTTTCAGAATATTTAAGTGTATGAAAGAACTGCTTAATGACTACTCAGTACTAACACAATTTTAAAACAATATTGAAAAGGTAGAGAATGACAGATAACATTTTCCCAAGAATTTAGGATTAAGTGGAATGAGGTTCCTTTTATCTACTGACCTATACTATATTTAGCTTAATTTCTATTTCCTTTTCTGATACTCTTCTATAAGAGGTATTAGAACCACTGTATTAAGCAAAACATACTATTTTTTTATTTTCAAGTATGATACTTGAAATTAAAAGTGTTATTCATATATATTATTTACTTATATTATGCTATGCAAAATTCAAATCCTTTAACTTTTCTTAATAAAATTGGTCATTAGGTGATGTCATGGTAATGAACTTTCCAATAATTTTTATGAGCCAGTCTTTCATTTGATTTTTGACTTATATGCTCTATAAATAAGTGTTCGATGAACTGGTCAAGGGAAGAATATATTTATGGTTTGTTAAAACATTTTATCCCCATGGAAAAGATAGATATGTATCGAGTATCTAAGACTATGCAGATTTCCTTCTTAACCATTCATCATTCTATAACTGTGTTGTCCGTATATAGCTAGGATGAATTTATCATTAGTTACTAATACTTCCCTTATCAGAATTGGTAAAAATCAGAAAGGGAAAAGATATTAATCACGCCAAAGCTACAAAAGAATTTATTATTTGATGTTTCTGTCAAAGGATTTTTTTTTTTTAAAGATTTTATTTATTTATTTGACGGAGATCACAAGTAGGCAGAGAGGCAAGCAGAGAGAGAGGAAGGGAAGCAGGCTCCCCACTGAGCAGGGAGCCCAATGTGGGGCTTGATCCCAGGACTCTGGGATCATGACCTGAGCTGAAGGCAGAGGCTTTAACCCACTGACCCACCCAGGCACCCCTGTCAAAGGATTTTGAAAGTGTGTGCATTAAATACAATATTTTAAGACCACCTTAAAAATCAAGCACTTTAGTTCATTTTAATTGATTAAGCCATTGCTTTGGGTGGCCCCATAAATTAAAGATAACTATTTCTAAGGTCAACGCCCAGGCCTTTGCAAAGTCTGTGTTTGTATATTTCCTTATTATTTGTGTTTGTATTCTTGTGTTAGCTCTCAGTGGCTTTTAGTATGTGCCAATAATCTTTCTGTTTACTTAGGTAGACAAACAGTGTTCTCACAGTTTGAAGGTGTTAAGTCATGAAAACATAGTTTTTTGGGGGGGTTAGTTGTTTTCTGTTTTGTTATGCTTGGTCCCCATTGCCTAAATTAATACCTGGTACATATGAATATTTCAGTAAAAATTTATCTAATGAATTCTACTTTATTAAATCCTGAAGTCTTTCAGGGTATTTGGTCTTAAAATTAAAATTAGTACAGGTTCCTATCATTTTTTTAAAATATCAGTTCAACACACTAAATTTACCCATGTAAATAATTTCTGAATGGCGTGATACAAATAGTTTCAAATAGAGACTTTAAAATGATAGGACCTTAATTATTTTTGACTATGTACTACAAAGAAAGCCAGGTGTTGTGCTAATTACGTACCATGATATTATCTTACTTAACTTTTAGGACAATATTTTGAGGAATATCTTCCTAATCCTATTAAAGCTCTGAGGTTAAATAATTTGTTCAAGATAACACAGCAAGCAGCAGTTTCAGGACTGTCTCCAAGCCTTTACTCTGTACTGCCTCATGTAGACAAGAAGTAAGCCCACATGTATTATAGATTGGATAGAGTGAAGTAAGTCTTTAAGGATCAACTTCAGATTTTTGTTTTTAGTCTAGCTGTATTTTTTTAATTAGAGAGAGTGTAGATTCTTTGGAATTGTGATTATAAGCAGATAATACATTATATCATACAATATTTTTCTTACACACTTAAGAATTGAAGGATTCTGAGTAGGATAGTGATAGAGTCTCAGTTTTAGCAGGATTAATCTGGCTAGCAAATAGACTTTAGGGCAGAGGCAGAGAGAAGAAAGGAGGATATTGCAATAATCTCCGCAAGAGATGGTGACTGCTTAGACCAGGCAGTAAGTCTTGGCCTTTATCCATGAGAACATTTTTTTTTTAAAGATCTATTTATTTTAGAGGGAGAGAGTGTGAGCCAGCAGGGGTTGGGGGGCAGAGGGAAAGAGGGAAAGAAGCAGACACTCCGCTGAGCATGGAGCCTGATGTGAGGCTCAGTTGCACAACCGTGAGATCATGACCCAAGCTAAAATCAAGAGTTGGACACTTCACTGAGTCACCCAGGAGCCCTCCATGGGCACTTTTACTAGTGCTTCCTGCAAGTAGTTACAACTGGTTAAATTTGGAGTGGATTTTGAAAGTAGAGTCAGTGTGTTTTCCAAATGAGTAGAAATAGAGGAAGAGAGGAGGGAGGAGAGAAGAATAGACTAAGATGATTCCAAGATTTTGGCTTAAACAACTGGAAAAATTATGTTGCCAATTCTGGAATAGAATCAAAGCTTTGGTTTGGACCACTTTAAGTTTTAGACTTTCAAGTGGAGTCTATTAGTGAAAACTATTAGAATACCAAGTCTCTTTTAGTCAGTTTGCTTGAAGCTGGGCTTAAAGAACATACCTAAACATATCTTTGGGTAAGACAGCTGCCCTATGAATTACTGATATTAGAGATGGAAACAAAGACCATTTAGGTCAGAGTAGAAAAAACAGCCTTTAATGAAAATACCAAGATGCAATTTATGACAAAACAGAAGACTTTATATACTTCACAAAGATCATAGAAATCATCTAATTCCATTCCTGATTTCATAGATGAAGGGATATTGAGTTTCTGAGAAATTTGGTAACATGTCCAAGATCAAGGCCAAGAAAGAGTAATTTTCTGATTTGTAGTTACTCTTTATAAGAACACGCTTTAGGTATGCTTTCATCCATATTTATTGTCAAAAATAAAAACAAAAGATTTTGAGAGAACCAAAAGGGTCCTCTCAAATGATAATTATGCTTCACATGTGGTGTTAAAATTGAGGACATTGGTTTATATTATAGATGTTATTTTTTTCTCCAAACTTTTTTTTTTAATAATCAGAAAACCTAGAAAATGATGTGTATTTATAACAACTGCATAGCAGTTAATTTTCATAAGAGGTTAATAGAAGAAATAATGTGAGTCAATTTTTTAAGCAGTAAAATATCCTAGATGGAGATTTGTCTCATATTTTCTGTAATTGATTGGCATCAACTATTAATAGTTCTTACTAGGTATGGAAAACTGTACATTTCTCAGTGTGGTAACAGTTTTATTTTTTTAAAGGCCAAATTAAATGCTTTAATGGAATGAATAAATTTATAAAGCTCTCTTATTTTAAAACTCTGATAATGGGGAAAAGAGCAATTTATTATTTGGTAGTCATTTTTTCCTTAAAGATAAACTTAGTTGCTCTAATTTGTATATCTTCAGTAACTGTGGAGTAATCATTAAATTACATGCTTGTGTTTGTAGTAAACCTTTTAAGAAATTACATTAAATTTACTTTTGATATTAAGTTGCTTTCTACAAATTACAGTAATTTCAACCAACATATTCATCTGTTATTTCTAGTTAATTATTTTATTCAAAAGAATTAGAAACAGGAGTTTAGATTTTTCTATTATTTCCCTTCATGGTATAAAATTAAATATACAAAAAAAAAAAAGCAGAAGAAAGGAAGGGAGGAAAGAAAAAAAAACTTACAAAAAGATCTGCTTTTCTCTAGATTGTAATTTTTGTTTCTTTGTCTTGTTTTATAGAGCTACATTCACGGAAGCAGCCAAGCTCAGTTCGTGGCAGAGTCACACATTATTCTGGTACTAAGTATCCTTTAAAATACTGATGGATTGAAAAGGACAGAAGTTGCATGCTATCAACTGACTTTTTTTCATAGCAGTAATTATCAAGATTTTAAAGACCTGAAATTTTGAACTTTACTATGTTACTCTCTAGTTCCTATGCCAATTATTTATTATTTAATTTTGTTTTTATCCTGAGTCCTTAACAACCTATAATTTTCTCTTTTTTTTACTGACTGTTGAATTGCAAAGTATAGCTTTTGCTCTGCTTTGGTTATCTTTGACTAACATCTTTTTGTGGAGTTTGTGTGGCTTTAAAGGGTCCTAACGGAGAAAAATGTGTCCTAAAATATAAAAAGCAGAATTTTAAAATACTATCTTACTACTGATTACCTTAAATAGTATGGTAAGTCAGAAAAGGGAGATTTAAGATGGTTAGACATGTCTTTTTAGAACATAGCAGACTAAATGTTATAAATCAGATAATGGAGTACAATTTACGGTTTGGTGGTAGAAGGGCAAAGAAGACAGAATAGAACAGAAAGAGGTTAAGTTTAAAGTGTCTAATTAAAACCAAACTCTGAATACTCTTGAATGAAATAAAGTTACCCTTGGGATAAATAACTGTATCTTGGGGGAACACTAATGTTTGTGTGTCTTGAGAAATATTTGAAGTTTAAATTTATAATGTTGAATATATTGAGTCATCAACAGGATTTAAAGTGTGCCTATAGAATTGTTTATAAAATTTGATTACTTTCCCAGTTACCAAGATTCATATTCAACTGAAGTAATCTAGAACAAATTTTTAGTATTTTATATAATCAGAGCTATTTAAACCTTTAAGGAATCTTAGAACTCATCTAGGTCCAAACCTCATTTCATAGGTAGGAAAACTAAAACCTACAAAATTTAATTGACTTGTTTTAAGTTGAAGGAAGAACTAGAATTAGAATTCCCTTTTCTTTGTTATGGTCTATCAGTTAAGTTTTATATATGTTATTATGATCTATGACACAGGATTTCATGAATAAATGTCAGTAATTCCATCTTGAAGTTTTTGCTTTTAATCGAGAAGGAAACGACTTTAATATCATTAAGGTTTTTGTATTTCTCTACCTTATAACAGTGCATTCTTTAAATTCACCCGCAAGTATGTATTTTCTACCTTCAGCTTTTTAAGCAGTCTATTTTGTTTGCATAGTATGTTCTGGACAGTGTGTCAGGTGTTAGTATATACTGAGTCTTTGATTAATTATAGTGGAGGAGAGGGGTAGGAGTGCTTAAAGCACTTCCAATTCTCAAGAAGCTCACAAATTTTCTCATTTATAAAACCAGGATTAGCAAAGTAACCACATAGCATTTTGGGGCTATTTTGGGGTTTTGGGGTTTCTTTTTCCTCCTTTTACTTTCCCATGAGTTCTGAATTCCTATTTCTTCCACCCTTTACACATACTTGTATGCATATGGGGAACTGTGCATCTTCAGCCCATTTCTTGCTTGCATGTATTTAATTACCTGTGTGCTTTAATAAGAAGCTACTGGATTTATGTTTTTGCCATAGTTTGTCTCATAGATTAAAATCAGAAATATCAGTATTTTAATTAACATTCTCGAGTTTTGTGGTCTTGATCAGTAAGTGGCAGGTTTCTCTTTTCTAACTTTAATACAATAAGAAATTCATACTTTATGCACATCAGAGGTGCCTTGGGTGAGAAAATGAAATCCAGGTCTATGTATTGGAACATCTCTTTCTCCTTATCGGAAAATAAAGGAAGACCATCTTTACTCTTTACTTATCTCTACATTTTATAGATGTATTTATGAAGCAAAATACATTTGTGTTGAAGCACATTGGTAGGAAACCAACTATTACAGGTGACATTTTAGCTCTTATTTATATATTGTAGGCTTTTATTTTCTATCCTTATTTCAATACATGAAACAGCATTTTAGCCATGTACTTTCTTCAAAGCAGCTAGTCTATGAAACACATCAGGAGTACCTAGCAAAAACTATGTTGAGACCATTATTGTATGGCAGGAATTCTCCAGGGTTTCATTTCATGGCTCACTGACATCAAGCTGAGATGTAGGATGCAAAGAAATTGTACAAGCAATATGAAGGCTTCCATATAGATTTTTAACAGTAATATGTAACAGATTTAAAGGTGCTTATTCTCTGTATGCTATCAGTAGTTACTTACTGCTTTCTTCTCCTGGTTTGTTTGTTGTAAGGTAACTGAGAAAATGTCTTTTAAAATGGTGGACTCATCAAAACTCCTGGTGAAAGGGGCATCTGGGTGGCTCAGTGGCCTCTGCCCTCAGCTCAGGTCATGATCCCAGGGTCCTGGGATCGAGCCCCGCATCAGGCTCTCTGCTGGGCGGGGAGCCCGCTTCCTCCTCTCTCTATGCCGGCTTCTCTGCCTACTTGTGATCTCTGTCAAATAAATAAATAAATAATCTTTAAAAAAAAAAAAAAAACTACTGGTGAAATTTTAAAAGTAGCCGAAATAATAATTTCTGCTTTTACTTTCACTTGGAAGACTCTACTGATATTTTTTTAAACTTGGTTTTTGTTTTTTTTTTTTTTTGTAATTTGCATGTGTATGTGTTTTCCTTTTTACAAAAAGAAAGGAAGGAAGGAAGGAAGGAAAAATCCCGTAAATTCCAGATGGTCACTTCTTGTTTATCTAGAGAGAATATGCCTGCTTTTTGTTTTTCTCCTTCTGATTTAGTAAGCCAAATCATTAGATGCAATTGCTGTATGCAAAATTTTGCTGGAAAAAAACTAAGAACAGATGGAATCATTTGATGTCATAGGTTATAGATTCATATTTACTAAAAATAAGATTTTTCTCCCCATTAGTGTTTTATTTTCTCAGTACCTTCTTTAAGAAAAAAACAAAAAGCAGTCCTAAGTAGTTGATGAGAGAAAACTATATAAAAAGGAGTAAGAAATATCACATTTTAATATGGAATATGTGAACTAAGAATAACTTATGTAATCCTTTTATTTTTCCTAGTAAAAATTCATTGTTACTTATTTTTCATTCAGTTGTATTTCAATACCTGATGCAAATGTAAAATATTTGCTGTTTACAAGAAGGTAGACTGATAGAAAAATAATTGTAATTTACTGTGACAAAAGTTACAATGAGTGCTTGGAAGCTCAAAAGGAAGAGCAACTCACTGCCTAGAGAACTTGCACTGACTTTTCAGCTGGTTTTGGTACAGTGGAAAAAGGAGTTTCTCAGAGAATGAATGAGAATATTCTAGTTAGGAGGTCGAGTAGGTACAAAAACATAAAATGAGAGAGAATATTCACAAATGCTTAAGAGCAGATTGATGAAAGGTTACTTTGGATGCATAATGAAAATCTTCCCATACCTTGCTAAGAAATTTGAACCTTAAGTGAAGTCACCAAGATGTGATCTATTTGTGCTAGCAGATAGAGGATACAGGAGTTCTAGGACTGGCTTTTAACTTTTTTAAAACTCTGATCTATCCCTTAGTTCTCTACATCCTTCAAGTTCTAGGATCTCAAGATGATGACAAACATCTTTTCAAAGTAAAAATGCTAATATAAAAGACAAAGGGTACACTAGCAATAATAATTTAAATATATATATATGTATATATATATATACACACACACACACACATATATGTGTACACACACACACACTCTTAGGTCACATGTGCTTTTCCTATGAGAAATACATTTGTTTTCCACTTATTATGAATGAATATTATTTCACTTTGCATTTGTTTTCAATCTGTGATAGAAAGCAAATGTTTTAGTATGTTATATCAAAGGAAAAACATACTACATAAAAAAATGATGGATGCAAATTGAAGATAATTTTAGATTTAGAGCTCTGTAAGTCTTCTTAATATGCTAACATTTTTTTCGACATATGCTCTTATTTATCTTTCAATTGACAGTCTTCATTCTCTTCCTAGGAGCAACAGTAAATCTAACATCATGTACAACTGAGAATGGATCATCATATAGTACAAATGTATTTGCTACCTGTTTAGTAGGATGCGCAGTGCCTCTGGGTGCTGCATATAATTTATACAAATAGCAGCTTCCGTTTTATGTGGAATTCTGTCAATATTTTGACTTTTTAAGCAGTAAAAGCTGATTGACAGATTTAGCAAAGAAACTCAGGTGTGCATTGCTATGACATTACTCAATACAAAGTGAAAGTAATACATGAAGTAGACTAGGACGTGTGTGTGTGTGTAGGCATAGGCATTAGGAAACTCAGAACAACAGAAAAAGTCTCAAAAACGTAGTTCATCCACCGCTTGGGACTCTTCAGTAAGACAGCCAAAATGGCTACACTCACAGTTTAATGGCAGAAAATCAACTGTTTAATCCAGAGTTGAACACAGAAACTCTCAGATTAGTGCTGAGTCATTCAACCCTCTACTCAGTGAAGAAAGCCTTACACATCAAGTCTGACAGACCATCATCTAGCTTTTACCTCTTTCTAAAAGTTAATACTTCACCTAAAAATTATGTTACAGATTTTTTTTCCAAATGGTAAGTCTTATGTAGGCCCTTTTCTAACCAAAACTTTCTATCATTGATATGCAAAATGATATTTAACTTAAGTTAAATAATAATTCTCAACACCCAAAGGCCTTAAATTAAAAAGGTATCTTTAAATAGAGAGAAAAGGGAAAGTTAGCTTTTTTTTTTTATTTTTTTTTTATTTTTTTTAAAAGATTTTATTTATTTATTTGACAGAGAGAGATCACAAGTAGATGGAGAGGCAGGCAGAGAGAGAGAGAGAGAGAGGGAAGCAGGCTCCCTGCTGAGCAGAGAGCCCGATGCGGGACTCGATCCCAGGACCCTGAGATCATGACCTGAGCTGAAGGCAGCGGCTTAACCCACTGAGCCACCCAGGCGCCCGAAAGTTAGCTCTTTTAAGCCATTTTAGTTCATAATCTTAATTACAATCAAGTTTAAAGTAGCTCTGCAGTTTATTTTTTGGTAAAGCCTAGAAAACTCAAGTTTGCAGTAAATATTCTTAAGATAACACTTGTTTCTTGACCCTACTGCTTTCGAATAGAATATTTTACCTTGTGCTTATACACAACCATATACCTACTCATTCCTTTGCTTTTAAATCCTATTTTGGGGTTGTATGCTCTGTATTTACTAAGTTCTCACATTTATTTTCAAGTAAATAAAACTAACTTCCTCTCAGATATAACAGTTTATACTGCCTTTTGCACTATCTTGGATTCTGTGTAACACAGTTGACAACTACTACCACCAATGAGTTCCAAATCCAGTCTGTCTACTATTTTAGTAAATAAAGTTCTATTGGAACATAGGTACACCTATTCATTTCTGTATTGTCTTGATTACTTTGCACTACAACAGCAGTGTTAAATAGTAGCCATACGTCATACAGCTTACAAAGCATTCATATAGTTGTATTTATCAAATTTATAGTTGAACCTTGAACAGTGTGAGTGTTAGGGTTGCTGACACCCCCCCCACATACACACACATTTAGAAATCCACATAATTACTTTTTTCTTCTCAAAAATTAAGAGCATGCTGGTAACTGGAAGTCTTACTGATAGCAAATAATCATACGTATTTTTAAATATTATATGTATTATATACTGTTTCTTACAAATAAAGCTCAAGTAAAGAAAATACTAAGAAAATCATAAAAAGAAAGTACATTTATAATAGTGTACTAGAGTAACAAAAAAAATTTGCATACAAGTGGACCCCAGCAGTTTAGACCTGTGGTTTTCAAGGTCAACTGTACTTTCTAGGCCTTTACAGAAAAATTCTGCAAATTACTGTTCAGTAGGATGTGGTAAGTAAAAAAAGCAAAAATCCCCAACCTTATGACCTCAAGATAGTTGCTGTTAACTTTATTATCTTTCTCTGCATTTCCAGCTCTTTTGCTACTCTGCTCTTCTCTCATCATTTTCATCTATCCTGTGATATCATCCTACCTTATTTCTTTTATGGTTTTTTGATTGGCAACTGTCACTTACTAGTTTGTGGCTTTGCATAAGTTATTCACACCTCTCTGCTTCATTTTCCTTATTTGGAAACTGAAAAAAAGGATATCTGTCAAAGAGTTGTATGGCAATGAGTAAGAGGACAAACAAAAATTTCCTGCCTTTTTGGGGGTCTAACATTGCAGTGGCAGGAAAAAGACAGTAAGTAAATTTTTTTTTTTTTAAATTGAATGTGAAATTTCTTTCAAAAACAATGTTACGGAGAAAAAAACAGGAAAAAGGAATGAGAGAGGTTAGAGGAGGCTTTTCCGATAAGACGTCATTTGAGCAGAAACTAAAAGGGAAGTGAATTTTGTGGGTATTTGGGAGAGGAGCATTAAGCAGGGGAATATCAAGTACAAAGATGCCTAGGCAAAGAGATTTCGGTCTTGTTGGAAAAATAGCTAGTAGGGCAAGAATAAGAGCAAACAAGAGCAGACACGTATAGGCTGTGGATCAGGATACAAATCATGTAGGGCCTAGAGGCCACTTTGAAATCTTGTTTATTCAGAGTGACATGGAAAGCTTTTAAATTGTTCTGAACAGAAGAGTGACATTACCTGACTTAAAGATACTAAGAACGAGAATGTTTTTAAGATTTAAGGGAATTTCATAAGCAAGAAACAACCACAAAATTCATAGGGAAAAATAATTTGCCACATTAAAATGACAACTATGCATAACAAAGCAATTTAAAAAAGAGAATGAGTTCGGCATCATGACAGTATGAGTTGTTCCTTTTGTCTTTTTTATTTACAAAATTGGACATTTGTAACCAAACAAAAGTACCTCAGCTCAATCCACCAGGATACCCCTCTGTACTCCCTACAGTGGGTGAACAGGATGTCAGAGAGGGCTGGATCCAAAGGAGTCTGTGAGCCTGTCCCATACCCACTTGCTGCCATCAGAAAAGGTATTGTGGAGAGTGAAAAACTGGTACACCGACCGGAGATAGAGTATTTTCAGGATCCAACCAGCCTGATGGGAGAAACTGGCAAACAGTCAGACAAGAACAGACAAGTTTGGGGGCAGAGAAAAAAAGAGGAAAACAAACCCAAGTTGGCCTTCTGTCCCAGGGCAACACTGCCACCTACTAGGCTTGGAGGGTGGCAAGCAACAGCAACTACATCTCTGGCAGAAGAGGTGGAAAAGGAAAATGGTGAAGGACAGATGGCCTGGCAGTGCAGGCTGCAGAGACCAGCAACACCCAGCTCCTGAGGAGGGACCTTATGACAGGGGAAAGGAAGAGTAAATGGAGAGAGGCAGACAAGACCATCAAAGGGTCTTATAAGAAAAGTGTTTCTTGGGGCGCCTGGGTGGCTCAGTGGGTTAAGCCGCTGCCTTCGGCTCAGGTCATGATCTCGGAGTCCTGGGATCGAGCCCCGCATCGGGCTCTCTGCTCAGCAGGGAGCCTGCTTCCTCCTCTCTCTCTGCCTGCCTCTCTGCCTGCTTGTGATCTCTCTGTCAAATAAATAAATAAAATCTTAAAAAAAAAAAAAAAAAAAGTGTTTCTTGCAGTAGGCTCCAGGATTTCAGCCAAAGGTCAGCCCAAAGACCTCTGAGATTTCCCCACTGGAGGATTCTCTTACTGGCCCAAGGGCACTCCCATGGCCCCAGGTGTTAAGTCCATACCTACTCAGACTTTGCCCCCAACCTTTCTTTTTTCTTCTAAACATAGTTCTTTTTACAAGCCTGATCCCAAGGGTAGCAATGAAAGCCAGCTCCAGTAAGAAAGCCCAAAACTTGTGCTATAGCACCACCTTCTGGAAAACAAAAGGTTTCTAACTGCCAGCCTGTTGAACTGTAACGAAGTGAACAAGAAAGGCATGTGCTACTTCAAATGGGACAGTAGAGGCACATTCCATTAGATACTGAAAAATCATAGTAATATGGTATCACAAAAAGGATAATTCTCCAGCATCCAAATCAAGGCATGGAATATTGTAATCTAACTGATAAAGAATTCAAAATTTCTTCATTAGAATGAAGAAATTTAATTAGTTACAAGAAAACAGGCAATTCAGTGAGCTCAGGAATAAAATTAATGAATGAAGGAGTTCTTTACAAAGAGATTTAAATTTTAAAAAGAATGAAACAAATTCCGGAGCTGAGAAACTTAATAAATGAGATAAAGTATACATTAGAAAGCATAGAAAACAGAGCACATCAGATAGAAGAAACAATAAGCAAGTTGGGGGATAGGAATTTAGAAATGACTCAGTTGGAATAATAGGGAACTATTATTTTTAAAAAGTTAAAAAAAAAAAAACCCTCAAGATTATTACTCTATCAGATAAGCAAATATCAGAATAATTATATACCAGAAGGAGAAGAGAGAGAGAAGGAGGCAGAGTTTATTTAGAGTAGTAATAGCTGAGAACTTCCTAAACATGGGAAAGAAACTAGACATGTAAGTCTACTAAGTTAAGGAAGCACCTTATTATCTCAATGCAAAAAGATCTCCAAGAAACTGTTAAAAATCATTTATAAAGAAATAATCTTAATGGCAGCCAGGGGAAAAGGGAAAATAACCTAGAAAGGAACCCTCATTAAGTTCTCAATGCATTTCTCAGTAGAAACACTATAGGCCAGGAGAGAGTAGAATGACATATTCAAAGTATTGAAAAAGTAAAGTTACTAGTCAAGTATACTTTATATCATAAAATTATCCTTCAAATATGAGAGAGAAAGGCTGAAGAAACTCCACACCACCAGATCTGTCTTATAAATAATGCTGAAAGAAGTTTTTCAAGTTGAAATAAAAAGATGCTAATTAGAAACACAGAAAAAATGAAAGTCCACAAATGTCTGATAAAGGTGAAAGAAATAGAAAACTGTAACTTTATATTAGAAAAGTATATTAACCACTTAATATAAAGGTTAAAGGAAAGAACTTTAAAGATAATTACAGCTACTGCAGTTTGTTAATGAATTCACAGCATAAAAAGAGCTGTTCTGTGACATCAAAAATAAAAAAGCTGAGGAGTGAAGGGTAGAACTTTTATACGTGAATCAAGAAGAGAAAGTTTTTCTTTTTTGTTTTCCTGCTGATAGCAACTTATCTGAGGTATTCTGTCTAAGCCTCATGATAACCACAAGTTAAAAATCCAGATACAGGAAACAAAAAATGGGGGAGGATTTAGGGGTGAGACTGAGCAAATTACTATGGAAAACCACAAATTTACAAAGAAACAGAGGGAAAAAGAAACATTGAAAATCCAGAAGACAAAAGATAAGATGGTGGTAGTAAGTCTTAGATATCACTATTCATGCTAAATGTAAATGGATTGAAATCACCAATCAGAAGGCACAGACTAGCTGAACAGATTTTTTTTTAAAAGCAAGACCCAAATATATGCTGCCTGTCAGAGACATTTCAGCTCTAAACACACACGTGGGCTCAATATAAAGAAATGGAAAGGGAGGCTCTCTTCCTCGGCGCTGCCTGCAGAGGTGGTAGCCATCTGTTACTGGGCATCATGGCTGCCTTCAGACCTTTGGTGAAGCCCAGGATCGTTAAAAAGAGGACCAAGAAGTTCATCCGGCACCAGTCAGACCGATATGTCAAAATTAAGCGCAACTGGCGGAAGCCGAGAGGCATTGACAATAGGGTGAGCAGAAGATTCAAGGGCCAGATCTTGATGCCCAACATTGGTTATGGGAGCAACAAGAAGACAAAGCACATGTTGCCCAGTGGCTTCAGGAAGTTCCTAGTGCACAACGTCAAGGAGCTTGAAGTGCTGCTGATGTGCAACAAATCTTACTGTGCAGAGATTGCTCACAACGTCTCCTCCAAGAACCGCAAAGCTATTGTGGAAAGAGCAGCCCAGCTGGCAATCAGAGTCACCAATCCCAACGCCAGGCTGCGCAGTGAAGAAAATGAATAGACAGCTTGTTGTGCACGTCATATTTGTGTTAATAAAACCATAAAACTACAAAAAAAAAAAAAAAAAAGAAATGGAAAGGGATAGTTTAAGCAAGTGTCAAACAAAAGAAAGTGGAACTACCCATACTTAGATTGGGCAAAATAGACTTCAGCCAAAAATGTTAGCAAGAGATAAAGTAGGTCATTATATAATGTTAAAGGGGTGAATACATCAAGAAGATACAATAATTGTAAATATATATGCACCAAACATACCAGAACAGCAAAATATATTCAGCAAATACTAACAGATCTGAATAGAGAAATTGAACACAATGCAGTAAGAGTAGGCAATTTCAGTAACCCAGAGTCAGCAATGTATAGACCTAACCAGATAGATCATCAACAGGAAAATGTTAGAATTGGACCAAACTTTAGAAAAAATGGACATAGGACATTCCATCCAACAACATAAAACACATTCTCTTGTCAAGTGCACATGGAACATTCCCCAGGATAAATGATTTGATAAGACCCACAACACATATTAGCAAATTTAAGAAGACTGTAATCAAATCAACTATCTTTTCTGGACCACAATGGTATAAAATTATAAATCAATAGGAGGCAATCTAGGAAATCTACGAATGTGAAAACTAAAAAACATATCTCTAAACAACCAATAGGTCAAAAAGAAATCACAAAGGAAATTTAAAAACATCTTCAAACAAATGAAAATGGAAAATACAATATACCAAACTAATGGGATAAAGCCAAATCAGTTCTGGGAAGTGAGTTTATAGCAATAAATGCATATATTGAGAAATTATAATCTCAAGTAAAAAACTTAACTTTACACCTCAAAAAACTAAAGAAAGAACAAATTAAGCCCAAAGTTAACAGAAGAAAGGAAATAAGTACAAAGTAGGAAAAAAATGAAATAAAGACCAGAAAATCAATAGAATGGACCAATAAAACTAAGAGTGGATTCTTCAAAAAGAAACAAAATAGACAAACATTTAGCTAAACCAAGAAAAAAAGACTCAAAATCAGAAATGAAAGTGGAGTTATTAGAATGGATACTTCAGAAATATGTGGGATCATAACAGACTTATATGAATAATTATATGCCAAAAAATTAGATAATTTAGAAGAAATGGATACATTCCTGGGAACATAACTTGCCAACACTGAATCAGGAAGAAATAGAAAATATGAACAGATCAAATATTAATAAAAATAGCCTATCTATAATCAAAAATCTCCCAACACAGAAAACCCCAGAACCAAATGGCTTCACTGGAGAACTGTACCTAACACTTAAATAAGAATCAACACCAATCCTTCTCAATTCCACCAAAAAAAAAAAAAAAAAAAGAGTAGTAGAGAACACTTCAGATTCTATGAAGCCAGCATTACACTGATACTAATACTAAATAAGGACAGCACAACAAAAGAAAACTATAGACTAATATCCCTGGTGACTACAAATATAAAAATTTGTCAACAAACTATCAGTAAACCAAATTCAAGAACACTTAAAAAGAATTATACGCCATAATGAAGTGGGGTTTAATCCTAGAATTCGAGGATGGTTCAACATGCAAATCAATAAATGTAGGACATAACATCAATAAAACGAAAGATAAAAATCATGTGTTCAGGGGCGCCTGGGTGGCTCAGTGGTTAAAGCCTCTGCCTTCGGCTCAGGTCATGATCTCAGGGTCCTGGGATCGAGTCCCGCATCAGGCGCTCTGCTCAGCAGGGAGCCTGCCTCCTCCTCCTGTCTCTCTCTGCCTGCCTCTCTGCCTACTTGTGATCTGTCAAATAAATTAAAAAAAAAAAAAAAAATCTTAAAAAAAAAAAATCATGTGTTCATCTCAATAGATGCAGAAAAAGATCTGACAAAATACAACATCATTTCATGATAAAAATCCTTAATGGGATTATACCTAATCCTTAACGGATTATACCTAATCCTTAATGGGATTATACCTAATCCTTAACGGATTAGGTATCTAGTCAGAACGTCAGAACATACCTTGGCATAATGAAAGCCATATAAAACAAACCCAAAGCTAACATTGTATTTTTCTTTAAAGGTTTTATTTATTTATTTGAGAGAAAGGAAGCAGAAGAAGAGGGAGGGAGAGGCAAATGGAGAAAGGTTCCTGCAGAGCAGGGAGCCGGATGTGGGGCTCAGTCTCAGGACTCTGAGATCATGAGGTGAGCTGAAAGCAGATGGTTAACCGACTGAGCCACCCAGGTGCCCCGCTAACATTGAAATTCAATGGGAAAAAAAAAAAAATGAGAGCTTTTCCTCTAAGATCCACAACAAGACAAAGATGCCTACTCTCACCACTCTCATTCAGTACTATACTGGAAGTCCTAGCTAGAGCAATCAAGACACAGATATAGAAGGCATCTAAATTGGAAAGGAAGAAGTAATATTGTTTCTACTTGCAGATGATATGAGCTTATATATATATCTATATCAGTACCAATAAAGAGAATCCCAAACTCTGAGCCAAAAAATTGTTGGCGACTAATCAACAATTTCAGTAAAGTTGGGAGTATACAAAATCCAGTTGCAGAAAAGAGCTGCATTTCTTTACACTAATGATGAAACATCTAAAAAAGAAATAAAACCATCTAATTTACAATAACATCAAAATTTTTAAAAATCTTAAGAATAAATTTAACCAAGAAAATGAAAAATCTGTACAACAAAACTACAAGACTTTGCTGAAAGAAATCAAAACACAAATAGAAATGCATTCTATGTTCATGGATCCGAAAAATACTATGAAAATGTCTATACTTCCCAAAGCCATCTACAGACTCAATGCAATCCTCGTCAAAATGTAAAGGCATTCTTTACAGAAATAGAAGAGGCGTGCCTGGGTGGCTCAGTTGGTTAAGTGCTTGCCTTCAGCTCAGGTCACCATCCCAGGGTCCTGGGATCAAGCCCCACATCGGGCTCCCTGCTCCATGGAAAGCCTGCTTTTCCCTCTCCTGCTATTGCTCCCCCTGCTTGTGCTTTCTCTCTATCAAATAAATAAATAATATCTTTTTAAAAAAAGAAAAGAAAAAGAAATAGGAGAAACAATCCTAAAATTTGTTTTGAACCATAAAAGGCCCCAAAGAGCTAAAGCAGTCCTTAGGTAAAAGAACAAAACGAGAGGTACACTTCCAGATTTCAAACAATTCTTTGAAGCTATAGTAATAAAAGCAGTGTTGTACTGACACAAAAACAGACCCAGAGACCAAGGGAATAGAATAGAGAGCCCAAAATTAAACTTTGGCATATACAATCTCTTAATATTTGACAAGGAACCCAAGAACAATCAGGAAAATACAGTCTCTTCAACACATGTCTCTTTTGCACATGCAGAACAATGAAATTGGACCCCTATCTTGTGCCACCCACAAAAGTAAACCAAAATGAATTAAACATAAGATCTGGTACTATAAAACTCATAGGAGAAAACAAAGGGAAGAAGTTCATTGACAGCAGTCTTGATGGCAATGATTTTTTTGGATATGTCACCAAAAACACAACACAAGAAAAAAAAGGGGGGGGGGGACTACACCAAATTTAAAGGCTCTGCAAAGCCAAAGAAACAACAAGGAAAGGTAGCTTACAGAATGCAAGAAAGTTTTTGCAAACCCCACATATCAAATAAGGGGTTCATATCCAAATATATTAAGAACTCCTACAACTCAATTACAAAAAGCAACCTGGTTAAAAAATGGGCAGAGGAAGTCAACAGCCATTTTTCCAAAGAAGATGTGCAAATGCCAACAGATATATTAAAAGATGCTCAGCATCACCAGTCATCAGGGAAATGCAGATCAGCATCACCAGGAGATACCACCTCACTCTGTTATAATTTAAGCCTGTTATCAAAAAGATAAATAAATATTGGCAAGGCTATAGAGAAAAGAGAACCCTTGTGCTCTGTTGATAGGAATGTAAATTGGTGTGGCCACTAAGAAAAAAACAATATGGAGTTTCCTCAAAAAATTAAAAATAAAACCACCATACAATTCAGCAGTTGCACCTCTGGATATGTGTCCAAAACCACTACTTTAGATGGGTACATGAACCCCTGTGTTTACTGCAGCGTTATTTAGAATAGCCATATATGGATGCAACCTAAGTGTCTGTTGATAGATGAATGGTTAAAAAAAGTTGATACACAAATATTGTTCAGCTACAAAAAAGTAGGATGTCTTACTGTTTGCAACAACAGGGATGGAATTTGAGCACATTATGCTAAGTGAGATCAAAGAAAGGCAACTACTGTATGATATACGTGGAATTTTAAAAACCCAAACTTGTCAAAACAGTAAAATGGTGGTTACCACAAGAGGGAGGAAGGGTGCTAAGACAGTGAAGAATATCAAGTTAATAATGGGTAGTAAATAAACCATAGAGAATTAATGCACAGTGAAATGAATATAGACAACACTGTTGTACTGTAATCAAATTTGCTTAGTTTAGACCTTAATTATTTCAAAAGGGTAATTATATAATATGATATAGGTGATGATTATCACTACAATGGCAATCGAATTAAAATATATATCAAATTAATACATTGTACCTCTTAAACTTACACAATGTCTTATGTCAAACATATTAATGTTTTAATAATAAAAAGAAAAAAGGAGAGAAGACGTCTATTGCATTGTAGTTAAGAGCAAATGGGCATTGGCTCAGACAGCCTTGGTCTGAATTCTGGCTCTCACACTACTTAACACCTTGTGCCAGTTATTAGTCTCTAATTTTCATTATCCCAATTTGTAAGTAAGAACTAAAACAGTACCCACCTCACAGCACCGTTAGAAGGCTTAATGAGAGAAATCCATGCACAGTGCTTAGCTCAGTTGCCTGCACATAGTTGAGGTAAATAAATGTTGGCTATTAGATTAAATATATACATACAAACAACATATAAGACAACACATAAAGGAAGAATCCAAATGTAACACTTCAACCAATTCACGTCCAGAAAAAGAAAGCACCATACAAATTAACTTAAGGAAAATACAAATATGGGTAAGAGAGTTATGGGGAAATGGGGGAAAAAAAAGAGCAGTATACAAAAGGTTAAACAAAGAGAGGAATCAACTTATCAAAGGATGCTCAGACTATTATTACAGATGGTCACCCATCAGTCTGGTAAAAGCAATAGTCCAGCAAAACTACTGATGAAATACAGGAAAACTACAGTGTGACTGTACCTTAGTAAACTTGAAAATACACATGCCGCCTCTTAAAAAAACTCTACCTGTAAGTGTAGATCTTATGGAAAATATTGCACATGTAAACAGATAACCTTGTAGGAATATTTATAATAGCAAACATTTGGGAACAATTGTGCATCAGTAATATAAAGCAATAAAATGTGGTATATGCTTAAGAAAATCCTATAATTCTGTCACAAATTGAATTTGCTTATTATTCAAAAACAATTCCAACAAGAAGCATATTACTCATGTAGTTTTCACATTGTAGCTTAACTATTTGCAGAGGAAAAGTAGTAAAAAATGGTATGAAGAGCTTTTAATGGGGACTGGTTTTACTTGTGTAACCACAGTTAATATCCAATATTCTTTTGCCGAATAAAGAATACTTTTTCTCGAGATTATATCTGTGTATAGGTATGTTTATAACATACATATATATGTGTAAATGAATGTTTATGTGTAAAATTTTATCCTGAATATATTTTTATATATGGCTATACTTCTATTAAAATTTTTAAGCATTTAATTTTGTAAAACTTATTCCCCAGAAATAGAAATAGTCACACTTGCCCATGATTTTATTAGTGGAATTTCAGAAGCATTTGTAGTGATACTTATTTTACTTTTAATATCTACATAAAATCATTTTAAATGTCATTTATGTTTTGAATATTTGCAAAAAGTATTTTGTTAGAGTTAAAATGATCTGGCATCCTGTGTGAACTTTCAGATCAAATGTGTATATTTTAACTGTGTAGATTCAAATTTGTACCTGAATGTAATAAAGAACGTTAAGGTGAATTACAAAGTAGAACTCAGACTTAAGAATTCCCTTAGCAGACAAAATCATTTAAGCCACATAAACACGACTAATTTAGCCTTTTTCAAAAATATAAGTGAAATTAACTTGCGACAGTTCTTACAAATGCCTCTGATAATTATAAAAGAAACTTGTCATCTTCCTAAAAATGGCATGAGAGATAATCACTCGTAGCCAATCCCCTGCTATCTGGAAATCCCCACTATAATAACCAATCACTATAAAAGTCAATAACTTCTTCATTTTTACTTTATAAGCCATTCAGTGACTTCATGTCCCTGAGGATTATATTAGTCCTTGAATTTGGGGAATCCTAGTTTAAAAATTGTTCTTGCCCTCCCAATAAACTATTATTAAGTACTATTTATTGATTTGATGGTTTTAACTTTGTTATTACTAAATTTTGGCCAGATGTAACCAGAGAAGAATGAAAGGGAAACCTAATTTAACTCTTTATTAAGGATCTATACAGTCACAGTAGTTTGCTCCAATAAGCTAAGCAATAGAAATTCCCTATGTATGAGCAGTTTGAGTGATAGGAGCTTTTAATTTTTTTCCCCATAACTTTATAATTAGCATAGTCCTAGGACTCTAGGGTCAAGGGAATTTTTATCAGTGGATTGTCTAAAACATGTTAAGAATGAATCCTTTCAGTCCACAGACTACCATACCATAAAATGAAATATTCATTGTCTTACCTTACCCTTTTCAGACTATCATGACATGATTGAAACTCAAGGAACTCAAATAATTACCAAAATTTCAATGGTTCTCAAACTATGTCTCATGGTTCCCTAAAAGTTCAGTGATAGTGTAAGATATATATGTGTTTTGGGCTTGGTTTGAGAATGGGAAGTGGGGGGACTGGTGTTACATAGTGCTGATAGGGGCTTTTCTCTTGTATGCGGTAGGCTTCAAATCAAGGTTGGTTGGTTGGCTGGTTCTCTCCAGTAAGAATTCCATAAAGGATTGCTAAATAGAATAGATTGAAAACCACTCATATATAGAGAGAGGTTATTATAAGCATAAATACCTAACTGAAGAAGTCAGGTATTTATTGTTTTTAGAAGTTGGATAATATGGTCATGAAAGACTCAATTATTTTATAATTATTAACCAATACTTTGATATGATGGTTATGAAAATATAGTGGAAATATTTACGCAGAATTTTCCCTGACCTACTCCACTTAATTATACAGACATAGCCAAATAATATTCGTTGAGCTTTCAATGTTTGGAGAAGACGACACTTAGGTGTATCCTGTACAGCAGACTTACTGATGCTGGTTGTACATACATAGCAGTAGAAATGAATACAAGGAGACCATAATAGAGTTGAACAAATTAAGGAATTTCTGGCCTAGAATTTCTTTAGTTTTCTCAACCCATTATTTTTCAACCCGTTAGTCATTTGGGCAGAATACATAATAAATATATTTACAGAGTTGATGAGTTCTTAAATCTTAACATTAGTCCTTGTCAAACCTGTTTTAATAACATGACCAAGAATGTTCTTAAAAAAGTGAAATCTTGGGGAACCTGGGTGGCTCAGTGGGTTAAGCCTCTGCCTTTGGCTCAGGTCATGATCCCAGGGTCCTAGGATCAAGCCCCGCATCAGGCTCTCTGCTCAGCAGGGAGCCTGCTTCCCCCCTCTCTCTCTGCCTGCCTCTCTGCTTACTTGTGATCTGTCAAATAAATAAATAAAATCTTAAAAAAAAAAGTGAAATCTCCTATCATTTTCTAATCTCTGGCATCTTTCATTGTGGTATGAATATATTCATCCTGCTGTAAGCAGACATTACAGAATTTTTGTGTTTATTCTTAAAATGTCAATTTAACTAAATTAAGATCCTGCTAAATTTGTGAGAGCATTTTATCGCAATGTGTTTGTTGCTTTTGTAAGACTTATAATTTGTAACAAAAACTTCCACATGACACAGTACTGGACCTTAATAAATATTTCTTTAAACAAGGTAATCTATGAAACACATGAAATAGAAGCCAAGAAAAGGAAAGCTATGCACACAAGCCCTGCGGAAAAAATCATAGTAATATATTTTGATTTTCTCTGATTGCCGATGAAATTTGTCCCTGTGACTATAACTAGTACATAGCTTCCATCAATAATGTGAAATGGTGTAACTGATTTTGGAAATCCATTTAATTCCTAAATGCTAAGAAAATGAGTCCTGGAACTTAACATTTAGAGTTAGACCCTCAAAATCTCAGTTTCAAGTTACTTATTTTTTAAAATTAATCCATAGTCAAACACACAAAGAATGGTCATTTTGTGTCAGATGGAGAAAGTTAAATCATATCTAGTCCTGTGTGCAGTTGTAACATTCCCATTCTGGAACAGAACACATGGTGTTCAGATCCAGAAAAATTAATAGATTTTATTTGCATGTATTTCTGCTGTTTCCTTGACAACTACTATAGATGCTGCTATCACCATGGGGATGGTTCTTCTAAATGAAGCGGCAACATCCAAGGGAGATGTTGGAAAAAGACGGAGTAAGTGTGTTGCTATTTTTGTAGTTTTGTTTTAATCTTAAGATTCATTTAAGTAAAATGGGAAATATATAAAAGTCCTTAATAAATTTCTAAAGAAATGTTCTGATATGAGAAAGGTTGGAGTTTTTTTACTTTTTTCTAGTTCTTGGATGTGGGTGTACAAATACTTAAAATCTATTTCTTCCAAAATGGGATTGGGTGATTTTCGGTGGAATTGCACATAAAGGCAAGCTGTCAGCTCTTGTCAGGGCTGCTCTGACCCATGTCTACTGAAGCTGTATTCTCCATAGTAATGTCCACAATACAGGGAGACACACAATTCTGTGGTCAGAGTCTTCAGAGATTTTATTGGCAAATGCTGTGTTCCTTATTCTACAACAATCAGGTATATATTCAAGGACTCACAGTTTTCAGTGTACAAAACACTGAAATAGAATACCTTCCGATTACTTCCAAATTTCTTTTAATCAACATTTAAAAAGTTATCTTTTGATCGTGCCTTTTCCAGGCCCTACGCCTTTTCCAGTGGTATTCCAAAATTTACAAGTCCACAGATTTCCAGCATTATGGGTTTTTTTTTAAGATTTTAAGATTTCTTTTAGAAAGATTTAAGATTTCTTTTTAAGATTTTATTTATTTGAGAGCGAGAAAGCACCAGAGCAGGAAGGGTCAGAAGGAGCAGTAGACTCCCCACCCCTGAGTGGGGGAGAAGACCCATGTGGGATTCCATGCTGGGACTCCAGCATCATGACCTGAGCCAAAGGTAGATGTTTAAGGGACTGAGCCACCCAGGCGCCTTGTGTTTTCTAAGCATTGTGTTTCTAAGCAAGTTATCTGCGTTTTATCCTTTGATGGAACTATTCCTTTCAGGGGGGTTGTAGAAAAAAAAAATTCATTTGTATGAAGTATTTGATTTTGACAAGACAAGGGAAGAACATGGGAGAAGAATCTTAGGAGCATAGGTTAGGAATGAAGACAGGACCTTAAATTTCCTGCCACAAACATTCCTTTTTTTTTAATTATCAAGTTCCTATGTAATTTTATAATTAAACCCATAATTAAAATTTTTCCCAGTAGGCTTAGCATTTCTGGAAACTTTTTAAACTTAGAATTTATGTGTGAGCAGCACAGGTATCTGAGAAAGACAATTTATTAAGAAGTTTAAAATAAAAATCCAGGGGCGCCTGGGTGGCTCAGTGGGTTAAGCCTCTGCCTTCGGCTCAGGTCATGATCTCAGGGTCCTGGGATCAAGACCCGCATCAGGCTCTCAGCTCAGCAGGGAGCCTGCTTACCTTCCTCTCTCTCTGCCTGCCTCTCTGCCTACTTCTGATCTCTCTGTCAAATATAAAATCTTTAAAAAATAAAATAAAATAAAAATCCAGACTTATTTTCTTCTTGGAGGTATTAGCTATGGTGACATGCATATAAGTAAATCATAATGATTTCTAAACAGTTGTCTTAAGTGTTAAAATATTTTGAATATAGTATACAGTTTAGTCTGTCCTTTGTTTTCCCATGATGGTATCTATACACCATTGTAAAGAAACTACAAAAGAATCTAATGTATTACTTTTAGTTAAGCATTGTGCAGAATATCATTTTAGGATACATCTTTTGAACAAACAACCTAATGTTCTTGGAATTGACAATGTTAATGAAGACATTTCTTACGTGATTATTTATTATATATCCTATCTTATTAAGCTAAGTAATAGTAATAAATACACAAATTTTTTATCTTATAACAGCTGTGATATTGAGTTTATAAAATCACTACTTCCAGCTTCCCTCTTGGTAGATATTTCCCTACATATCACTCCAACACTCAGCATTGTCAAATTATTTATTCATGTGTAGTGTGAGAGAAAGAAGGAGACATGGGAAATATATTTTACAGTTACTCCTTTTTGATATATAATACAACTACTATGATTATTATTTCTCAGATCAGAATGATTCTGTATCATAGCATTTTCTTACAAGTATGTTACCTTATATGGGCTGCAGCGGTTCATTCAGTAATTACTAACTCCTCACTACTACTCGCTCAGTTCCACTGCTCCCTTCCCTATATACAAGGACTGGAGTAGCCCTGTTTTGTTCCATTGCACAGAATCAAGTAAATATATTGTTTTACTTGATCATGTACTTTGAGCTTCATTTTCCATTGGGCACAACCAAAATGGCAAAGCAACTAAAAGCTTCTGAAAATTTAAAACAAGAAAGGAAAGAATGAGCGTTTGATAAAAATACCAGATGTGGTAAGGTGTAAAATAAAGCATGAGGTAATCAGTTCTAGGTTTAATAAGATTGTTGTAAGAAGTGATGCTGTTATTGTTGTATCTAGTGCCCAGTGTCTGTCACACTTGGATAGTTTACATGTTTTAAAAAGGTGTTCTTCATTTGGGGATATTTAGCAACCTACTTTTTTACTTTATTTTCTGCCAATATTAATTTGAAGTTCAACTGCATGAACTTTGTCTGAAATGGAATGTCACAGAGGCTACAGTTGAATGTTGTTAAGCTCTTAGGACTTTCAGCAATTTATACTCGAAACTGAAACAATGATAATCCTACACAGTTGAAAGAAAACTGACAGATTTCTAGACCATTTTTTTACAGTGTCATAACTTATCCACTCCTTGATTTCCAGGATTGTAATTAAACCTGGTCTCAGACCTGCTAGAAGGATTTTTTTTTTTAATGTCTTTCATCATTATGGAAGTATATTGAACTGCTAACTCTTCCTTGTGTTCTGTGCCTTAGTGTGTTTCATTTCTTTTCTCTAATTATTTCAGATATTTTCAGTATTTTTATAAGAATTCTCTGAAACTAATGAAAGGATACAAGTATCGTGCGTTTTATTCTTAAATGCTTAGATTTTTCTTAAGAATTAACTCTATTTTCTACTTATTTATGGCGTAGATTTGTCCATTTCAGTTTCTTTAAATTCATGTTTTTCTTTATTCCAAAGAGACCTGCATTTAATTGGCTCAGATTTTTAAGCATTTTAATTTTACAAGCATGTACTTTACTAATAGTAATAAATCTTGTTTAAATACTCTATATATTTGCATACATATTTCCATTGTTTTGTATTACAAATATTTATTACTCTTTGACTTTAGAGTAAAATCTTCCTAACCATAACAAAAAGGAAAAGAAGACAAAAAGTATTTTCATTCTTGTTAACTTGCCTGGGATACAGGGATACTGAAAACCTAGACCACAGCACATTCTACTCTAATATGCTATTTGTTAAAAGTTTCTTCGTTTTTTAAAAGAAATAATAGCATTTTGACAAAAGTATCTACTCTGTGGGGGGATTTCCCCCCACTTTGGGCTCTCCAGAATCCCTACTACTTCACTCCTGAAGGTTTTATTCCAGCTTTTTGTACACTAGGATGACGATTTCTAAGTAACAGATTTTTACCGAAACAATAATCTAGCCAATAATCTAAAATGACATTTCTTAGTAAATATTGCATGGCATCTGAAAAGAATAAAATTCGGTTTAGTATTCTAACAATGCAAATGTCTATGCTAATATAGCCATTGCTTTATAAGGCAGGGGCTGATAATCTTGTTTGTGGTTTATCACATATTTTGTTTTGTTTTGATCCCTGAGGCATTTTAGTACTTATAGGAACTCTGTAAGAGAAGAAAAGCACCAGAAGACTTAGATCAGTCACTTTTGTTGTTTTCATACCCCAAATAGTACATTTTCATTGAGAAGAATGTGGAAAATAATGAATACATTGTATTTTGGATTATCTGGTTTGTTGTGCCTGTATGTGCCATGAGCTATTAAAATGTAAGTATACTGTTATTAATTGAATGCATTTAAAAAACATATGCATTTTGGTTCCATGTGTCTCGACATTAATGGCATTTTCTGTCTCTTTCTAGTAATTTGCCTAGTGGGATTAGGCCTGGTGGTCTTCTTCTTCAGTTTTCTACTTTCAATATTTCGTTCCAAATACCATGGCTATCCTTATAGGTAATATCATTATACTAATGTGAATGTTTTTATTTTTAACTAATAAACGACTTCATTGGTTAATGGATATTTAAAGGCTAATATCAAATAGCTAACTCATTTGCCAAGTGATTTTTAACTCAGTTAAACAAGTCTTTGAGCACCTGCCATGCGTTCGGCTCAGACTTTGCAGAGGCCTATGAGGCACACGGCCTTATAGACAGTCGAACTTCATTTTAGAGATACCTATCACATATGTATTGTATATGTACATATAATACAGTGGTTTTAGCTTTTTGGAATTCATCAAATTTCTTTTTCTCTTGTTTTGTCTGTCCATCCGATCACTCACATTCAAATTCTTTGGCTTCCTCAGGTTTATATAGGATATATGTTTCCTCCCATGACATTTACATATATGCATCTCTTAGAACTAAAAAAATAGAGTATAGAATATCAGTATATACCCCCCAAAATACCAATTTTACATTTGACAAGTTTTCTTCCTTAATTAGTCTAGCACATGGATTTACGCTCAAGTTACCTTAGTTGTGGTAGATCCTGCTTTTTTTTAATGATTATTATTGCTGCACTGCATCATTTGCCTTTTGAATTATCTTTAATTTTTTTTCTCAGAAATTTTCATCAGTTATCTTGAATGTGTTAATAAATAGATGATAAACATCAAAACCAAGTGTTGCTAAAAGGTCTGCAGAGATTACATGCCAGAGATTTGGATATCTCCTGAGCTAAATCCTAAAAACCTAACAGCATAGGGGGAAAATATACATCTATACAACTAGTTCACTGGAGGAAAGGCAAAGATGATAGCACAAGCAAGAATGAGAGAAGTAATAAATCAAAGAGTGGGAGAGAGAAATAATTCTGAGAAGTGGAAATGTGAGATGTTAAAGAAAAAGCTCTCTCTTCCCACAGAATTATTCGGCATGAGAAGCCAGGTCAGTTATGAGCGTCACATAGCACCACATTTTCAAGCAGTTTGCACTCCCAGAAGTGTGTTTCTGTGGCACAAGCATTAAAGTACCTGTCTAAGAAAGAAAAAATCAGCCTTGCTCATCTCAAATAAAAGCACTTTGTAAGGAATAAAAGAATGATATACAGGACACCACCATGATAGGAAAGGGAAAACATGCAAAACATTCCAGAAGGCATGTGCTGTCTTAAGTATTTCTGACAAGACATTTGTGGTTAACCGTCTTTACGGAGAGTCCAGGCCTACTATTAACCTTGGGGACCAAGAGCTAAGTTAATGCAGTCCTTTGCAGCAGACATACACTGAAGTAGGCTTGCAAAAGACAAGAAGAGTTTCTTGTCCAAGACCATATCCTTGACTTCGAGATGAACTGCAAGGACAAACACACTTTTGCCTTTAAAAAGACGGAAAAAACTTCCCACTTCTGCCTACTTTGGATAATACCCATACTGCGGGTAAAACCGTTGAGCTATCCCATAGTGAAGATGCACATTTGAACACAATATCATATACTAATTTAAAAATCACCTGTCACCAGGGACTTCAAACTCCAATGCTAAAGTACTTTCTTGGGTCTAACGCCTTAAGCCCTCTGTGGCCTTTGATTTCTTCCTTTTAAATTTCTGTGAATTCTAACTTTTGTACCAAGAAATACTATTGATAGTTTAAAGGTAATCCTGGTCATAGTGCTAATTTTTTATTCCTCATAATCTTGAATTCTGTTTAATCTACAACCTTCAATTTCTTCTGTGTAGTGATCTTTATGCATTTTATTTTTCTTTTTAATCTTAAGCCTCACAAAACCTTAAACATTTATGTTCTTCATTATATTTTCTCAGCACTTCACACTATTATTTTTGTTGATCTTTATAACTGTTGAAAGAAACAAATGTCTGCTTGAAGTGTTTATCCTGTTTCCCTAAATCTCTCCTACATTTTAGTCCTCAGGGTGCTTTTCCTACAGTATCAATAGGTTTCACGCCATCACTGAATTCTCCCAGATTCTCTGTTAGGTTTCAGTAAGCAAACTTGCTGCATTTAAATTCCCTATCTTAAAACAACAACAACAAAAACAAAAACAAAACAAAAAAACCCTGTTACTCTGTAACCTTGGACAAGTTATTTAATTCTTCTAAATACTGATTTTCTCATTACTAAATGAAAAAAAATACATACTTCATTTGACTATCGTAAGGATTACATGAGAGTGAATGTAAATTACTTAACACATTGCCAAGTATGTGGTAAATAACACATAGTATTAATTACTCAATAAATGTTAGATGCGGCCTGTCATTAATTCAGATAGATATAAATATTTCAAACTCATTTATATTTCATTTACTAAGTAGGATTTTCTTTACACTGAAGATTAAGTAACTTTTATATTTGCATGATTCAGTTTAGCGAAGAACAGATTGTCCCTGAACCTTTTGATGAACGTAATTGGGCTCCTGAGTCCCTTGAAACTACTAGTGAAATATCAAGATTATTAAGAGTTTGGTCTAATTACCATCTGAACCATAATTCAAAAAAGAATTTTATTTCAATGGTAGCACTGCGTTCATTTTGTGTATTAAATAAAGATTAACTTTAGGCTCATCCCATTTTCAGAGAAAAGCAAAGAGCTGGTAGCAATACCTGATAGTCTTTACTTACGGGTAATATCCCATTTTTTTCCACTGATGCACATTGACTACAAAAATTCAAAAAATTTCTGTAAAAGTACTTCTGACCCATGCCTCTACTTTAGTAAAAAAAAAAATAATAATAACATGAAACATTCTCTATTAATTCAATCACTTTGCTTCCGATTTATAGAACTCTTTAGTTGTCTTAGCAAGATAGAGTAGAATGGAAAATAATATTTACAATAAGAGCTGAGTTCAATATATAATTTTTTAATTAATAGCTCTCGCTCTGCAGTCAAACAAATCTGAGTTTGAATCTTAGATCCTCTCTGCTAACTTTGGGGCTTGGAGTTAGTTACTTAAGTTCTGGGTCTCATTTTTCTTCACTTTGAAAATCACATTTTAGTTTTTTATGGGGTTGGAGACAGGCTCAGTTGTTAGGTTTGTCTCAAGTTATTTCTCTTTCTTTTGCCAAGATATTTAACTTTGTTGAGCTTCTTTCTTCATTTGTAGTTGGTATAACACCTATCTTCTTCTGTGGGGATAAATTATATGATCACTTTGTAATGCCTAAAATGTAAGGGGGTTCTCAATAAATATTTACTTCACCTCCTTCTTAACCTGTACAAGCCCTTCAACTTCAGCATCTTACTTCATTATGTTTTTGTTCAGCACTTTACTTCATTACATTCTTCATTAAGTATTCATATATTACTGTTTTATGTATTAAAGTCATTTTCATTCTGTAATATTATGAGATATTTTAGAGAAGAGTCTGTGAAAATACCTTTTTGTATCTCCAAAGTGCTGTGCGCATAGTAGGTGCTCATCATATTAACTGACTAACTCAAAAACATTTTTTATGTATTATCTAAATGCAACAGGAACCATTAAGATAGAAACAGTGACAAGAAGAGTACTGGTTTGCCACATTGTACAACTCCAGAAGATGGATTCACATCAAATGACACCTCTTGGAGTTGTTAGGTTATTCCACACACCTAAGGGGATGTGTGCTGTGTGGAAAGATAATTATTCCAGAAACCTGAGCTATAAAGATACTTACTGCAAATTCAGATTGATTCTTAGCTGGCTGTCATCAAATAATAAAATATATTTTATTAAGCTTATAATGGACATAGAAACTATCTTCTATTGTCTTTTAAAAAATTACTTTTAATTCCTGTTGTCCTTGGCTATTTTGAGAAATAATGAATAACAAAAAAATGGATATTCAGTAATGGAAAGTACAGAATAACAGAAATGAAAGACATTTATATGAATTTTGAGGAAAGTATGGTAGTGGACAAGTACAGCAAGACAAAAAAATCCCAGGATATACAGTATAGCAATCTCACATTCATTTCTGTATCTTACATGTAGATCTTTCATCTGTAGAGAAAATATTAAATATAATCTTGAGTTATACAAATAGAATAATATTGAAATGATGTGGTTGGTGATCAATCCACAATACATATCACTGATAAGAATTTCACTGGGATTGTCTTTCTCCTGCTGAGTTCCAGCTTTGAAGAATGACATAAAGGACCGAAGATTTAGAGAGGATTCGGAGAAGAGCTGGAAGGCTCTAAAGGCACCATTGTCTGGCCCCTATCTATCTAGATAAGGAATACAGTGCTAAATCTTGTAATAATATTTTGCAAATGGAAATTGAATCTTAAGGACTATTTTTTCCATATTGTTGTATTTCACTGTGGTGTATTGGAAAGTGATCTGGACTTTGAGTGAGAAGATGTGATTTGGACCATGGCACTTTAAAACTATAACCTCAGGCAAGTCTTTTAATCTTCTCTGAGCCTCAGTTTTCCTCATCTTTCAAATAAAGACCATACTATTTCTCTCATACATAAGACAAGTTTTAGCAAACTGTTGCTTTATAGATGTAAGATAACTTTTAACTGTGAGACCCTATATTCCAGTCTTAGGCTGTTGTACATTGCTTTAGAGATAAGACCTCAGATACAGATGTCTGCAATAGACTTTGACCCACGGAATTAACCATTTGACAAATAGCAGGTTTGTAAAATACTCCGATATATGCATATGCACTCCACTCCAAACAAAGTAAAATTTCATTTAGTTACTTCCCTCTTACTACTTTAGAAAGAAGTTAGGAGAAGGTTAGGAAAGCAGAACTAAAACAAAAGACAGAAATACATGTCATTCTGCCTAGGACAAATGTAGTCACATCTCTTTCCACTAACAAACAGTATAAATTTTAATTCCCAAGATAATAAAACAAAATGCATGTTTAAGTATGTACTAAGATTTTTTTAATCAGCATTTGGTAATATTAGAAATAGATACTAAGAACCTCTATATAAAATAATTTCTGTAGAAAATTCCGTTTTTTGTTTTTGTTTTTCTTTTACATTCTGTACTGCTCATTCCAACCCCTCCAGCCTCAAAACACATAGTCTGAACAGACATACACAAAATGGCTCTAGAGGGTGAGTTCCATCTTGAAAATTCAACTTCCTTACTGTGACAGGAATCACTTACTCTATGCAAACTTACTCTATGCAGAAACCCTGCATAGGCAGCTCCTGTGATCTAAAAGACTTTTTTCTTCTTCACCTATCTCCCAACCTTATTCCACACACTAGCTTTATTATTCTTTTTCCCCCAGACATAGTATCTACCTTCCTTATTATGTCTCATTATTAATAACCATGCTATGAAAGCTATTACTAAGTCTCTTAGTTTAGGCTGTGTAGAGAAGTGGCCTTAGCAGTAATGAGACTTGACAGCTGTTGCCCTGTGTACACACAGATACAGAAAGGTTTCCATACCCAAAGATCTCGTTTCCCTTCTCCTAATGAAGTCAAGTCCTCTAGGCCTTTTTGGGGGACTGTGGAGTTCAGATTTGAACATTTTTCTGGATTCAGTAATCTTCTATTACAAAGACGAGAAACAGGCTAAAGACGACTGGCTAACATCCATAATGTACTTCTCTCTTGCATCCCCTTAGAACATTTATGAATATAAAGTAAAGGTTAAGAAAGCCCTGAGAACAATGAATCATTGAGTTCCACTAGGTGCAAGGCCAACTGAACAATTCAACTAGTGGATGATCCATGCTCTGAGTAAAGAAGCAAGGCTTTTCCTCCCTTCCAATTTCTTTTCAATACCAAAATGAAATCTGAGCACCTGCCCTTATACACATATGTGATTTCTGTCAGACAGGGTGGCATGTCACCATTAGGTCTCCCGGACTCTTCCCCAGCTTGAGAATAGGAAGTACAGTACACAAGCAAATTATGTCCATCTGAAGAACTCAGAGAATTTAACCAGCTCCCTCTTGGATAGCATTTAAGAGCACGGTGTATGCATCTTTTTTTTTTTTTTTAAAACACCAACAACAGATAATTAAGATAAATAAAAACAAAATGCAAGCCATTACTTCATGCCTAGTTAGATTTTTCACAGGAAGAAAAAAGGAATAAACTTGCTTTACATATAATATGAGTCTCCAGTGACCACACAGTGACCAAGTCCAGAGGTCTTTTCCCATTCCACAAGAGCTTAGTTGAGTGGTTTCAACAGAGATTTACAGCCCACAGTTTTTATTCACTTCCTGGCCTTTTACAGAAAGTGTATGTGCTCCTCATACTGAACATACTCCCCATACTGAACATAACACAATGTTATTTTTATTCTTTGGCACTGAACTCCCATAGCCTAGGCTACTATCCCTTCCTTTAACTTGTTTTCAAAGTCAGACGAACTGAAACACAAGCAAACAAAACTCTAACACTTGGACTTGCCATCACATCAAATATGTCTGTGTTATACTTAATCGTGCCCAGGTCTTACTCTCCTCTAGGAAAAAACCTAATGGCCATGACTTTCAGTCATTTCATATCTTACAGCACCCTTCTAAACACAATATTCTTGTACAGAATAGATGGGCAGTAAATCTTTGCTGAACAGTGATTGAGACAGACTTTTTTGGCTCAACTTTGAGAAAACAACTACCATTTTAGATAATGTTTCTCTAGAAAAACTTATTTGGTATTTCAAATAATAACCTTGTTACAAACTTTTGGAACATCACTTCTCTGCAAGTCAAGGACTGCATTTTTATGTAGATCCTGAATGTTTGTAAGTATGAGGGAATAATTAGGAAAGAACCACACTTGGAAGTTTTTGGAGATCTCTATCCCCTTCCTTCTTTGTATACACAATGTCCCTCTGCATCCCTGATGTACTTTAAGCAATAATCAAATTACGTAGACCAGAAGGGAATAGTTGCATCCCTTTAAGCTAGCAAAAGGGGGAGTTTCTGGGGCATATTCATGCTGGTTCCAGTCTGCTCTCTAATATGTGTACAATTCTCTAGACTTGCCATGTAGCCTCCATCTTCTGTCGCTACTTGCGTCAGTTGACCATACACGCATTCACTTCAAAGTAAGCTAGCTACAGTAGTCAGTGCTATGTATGCACATACTACCATGACCTGTGAAGAGAATCATTCGTGAAAGGGTAAAAAGGGAGTCCAGACAGAAGTTGATGGTGGTACCTAAGGCAGCTGCTTCCTAAGGAACTCAACCACAATACTGAAAAATACATTCCAAGTAAGAGGAGTATATTTGGTTTTTGGCATTCAATAGTTTTTATGTTATAAAAGTATTTTTATACATTTTTACAATAAGCATTCCTAGGAAAGATACTATCCAAGCACTATTAGAAACACAGATAGAAGAGAACCGTTACATTATACATCAAAATTACTGGACAGGTAAATGCAAAAAGAAAAAATCATGTCAGAACCTGACAGATAGGAATGAGGGACTAATCTCAAATGATGAAATCCATATAAAACATTCATATTGGAATATACCTTGGATGCTTAATATTAATATTGAATGATTACCTAGAGAATAATATTTTATGCTTTTCTCAGAAAGATTTTAACAAAACATTTTTGATACACTTCGATCTTTCCAGTGTCTTGAATGAACACTTGTAAAGTTTATAACTTTTTATGAAAGAGATTTTAAATATAAAAAACGGGAAGTAGTCTATTAAACTTATCCTTTATTGTAAGATAATAGAATCCTTTCAAGATAAAATATGTATTTGTCATTGCATAATAAAATGTAAACAAAAGATTGTTTTAACAAGCTTTTTAAAAATATAAGTATTATAGTTTGGGAAAAATTCCTAGTGTGAACCAATAGTGTGGTACCTAAGGATTCTTAGTTTACCTTAATAATAAGAAGGTACAGAGATCCTTTTGTTTATTTATTTATTTTATTTTTAGATTTTATCTAAAAATCATAGAATCTTTTTGACTTTTTAGATCCAAAAACTTAGGAAGTATAAAATGATCATAAGGGTCATATTACTGTTTTTGCTTTTATAGTATAATAGTTTTAACAATGATAAAAGGTGATCTTTAATGCACACAGCTAGAAAGGTTTAGACCATTTGTTTAAAAAATAAACAAACCCTGTAAGTTCTCAGTTTCCTTAAGTCATAATTTTTTCAACTTTAAGTTTTAAGTATTTTATGACCAAGTTTTCTTTTTATCATTAACTCTCATTCTTAAGTTAGCTTTAATCTTTAGGGGAAGTTTAAAATTAAAGACAGAAAATGCCAAAGAGTTCGTGTACAAAGGACACATCTCTGTGCACTGCCATCAGTGTTAAGGATTATGTGGATTGAACAGCAGCCACTGCTTACTGCTCTAAGGAAGTTTCCCCACTGACACTCTTCTTCAGGCCTCAGTCTTAGCTAGTTATTTTGAAAAATAGAAGCAAGGTCTTCTTGCATTGAGGGATCAGCACACAATTTCTAGCCTTTAATAATTCCTCAGAAATGGAGTACTTATTTCAGATTGTATAACCTTTTTATTTTATAATTTATATTATACTGTATTACATTTATTATATTTTTTATATAACATTTTAAGTCTTTTTAAATACGTGTTTACTTTTAGCACATAGCATCACAAGGTCATTAGGTTGATAAAATATGGGCACTATAAAGAACTTTGGAGATCAGCCAAACATTCTTTTCACTAATGAGGAAACCGAGGTTCAGAAAGACAAAGAAATATATTCTTAGGATATTAAGATTTAAACATCCAGATATTATATATCCTTATGAATTTAACGGTTTTCCAACTACATGGCTTTCTAATTGTAGCAACAATTATTTTTGTTTTTATTTTATTATTTTGTTAAAATATGGTTTGTCTCTGGTCACCCTGCAAAGTTATATTGTCAGGACCAAAAAAAAAAACAAAAAACAAAAAAACAAAACAAAACAAAAAACCTTGCCACATGTTAGAAAAAGGTACTAATATCAAGCAGAAACTTAGTTAATGTTATTTAAATTGACTTACCATCTTACAACTTATATTTCTGTTCATAGATTAAAACTTTGCTTAGGGAAGTTAAGAAAAACAGCTCCCTTTTATTTCTGTCTGTACAAGCTTTTATGTACAGATACTTATGTACTCAGAATCTGATGAGACTCATGATTCATATATACATTCTTTCTGGCTGTACAATATATTTCAGCTATAAATTTCACTTAAAAACATCAAGCGTTTAATCATTTTATGTAAGTGAATGAATTACAGGTTGAAGAAAAGAAAGTTTTTTTTTGTTTTTTTTTTTTTTTTTAGGACATTGAAATGACCCACTTCAAATCTTTGTTTTAATTCATACTTTTTGTTCCTCTTACATTGCCAGTTTAAACACTGGTTAAACTTCTGTTCTAAGCAGCAATGAAAGTGGCTCACAGAAAGAAATAGGGTATTTTACCCAAACTTAAACACTGCTAGTTCAAGTTCTTATCAGCATCCTCTCCCACCCCTCGCCTGTTCTCACCATAAGTTTTGACCCCATCTCAGGAACTAGTTCAGAGAAATTGTCCTGATAAAAAATTAGAATGAGATGAATTAATATACTTATGACATTTTTATTGTATCTATTTACATGTACTATTTTAGAATGAATAAAAAGCATATTGTGTTTTCCCTGTTTTCAGCATATAATTTTCTTTCTTTTTCAGCTTTTTAATTAAATGAAGCCAAGTGGGATTTGCATAAAGTGAATGTTTACCATGAAGATAAAGTGTTCCTGAGATATAGTTTGAATTCTTGAGTTCATATCCACGTTGTGATAATTCTAGCTTATTCTTGTACAATTTTTGAAATGTGTTTTCCTAGCCAATTTAATTTATAGAAGTGGATAGTTAAGATTCATATTAGCACTGGAAAGAACAAGAAATACTGAAGTGTTTTCAAGCATATTATATTCAGTGTATGCTGTAGGCCTGAAATAAATGACAATGTAATTATGAATTCATGTGTTAGAACTGTTCACTCATTAGTAAAGAAAACCACAATGTTAGTAAGGGAAAACTATGAAATATATGTTAAAGAATCCTTAAGGTTGTACAGAGATAAGGTATATGCATGAAAATATGTCACATACTGAGAAAATATATTCATTGTCATTTCAGTATAAAGGATGTGTGTATGGTTACAAATGTTTTGTTCTTATTAATTACAATTAGAGGCAGGGAGCTGGATGATTAGTGCCTACAACTTAGAAGCTTAACCTGGGAAATGGGAGGTTTTTTCCCAGGACATAAATTTTAAAAACGAATAGGTCTAAATCAGTAAGTAAGCTTGAAGGTATTAGGTGATGGAAGCAACACACCAGAACTAGAAATTAATTTCCTCTCTAAATTTAGAAGGGTCACCCAGGAATCCAGACTTGTTACTGCAAAACTAACCCTGATGGCCATTTTCCCCATGTATTATATGGAAGAAGTTTGCCATCAAAACTTCATTCCCTAAATTCAGATAAAAATTATCCTATACATGAGTGACTCAGTGAAGCTTTTTTGAAAACCAAACATTGGAGTCTAACCATTACTATGTTTGTATAAAGCACTTTGGCATATGTTATTTTCTTTACAACAACCCTGTAAATTAGACAGGATTTAAAAATTTTTTCTGACTTACAGAAGTTTTAGAAGCTGAAAGCCAGAAAGAATAGAAAAATAGGGCTTATAAACTGGGCTTTAGAACTCTCAAATCTAAATTTTTACTTTCTTTGGTGCTAAGGAAGAATTTAAAAACACAGTTCAGTAAACTTTGTTTTTCCTTTTTTTTTTTTTTTTTAAGGTTTTGTTATCTAATTTTGGTTAAGATCTAAATAATAGAACATGGAAAACTTAGGAGTTTCAGATGTACAGTCTCAAATAGGAACCAAGCGCACATTTACTAAATTTATTTATTTCACACCTTTATGAAATTCAATAAAGAATGGGAAATATAAAAATCCTACAGGGGCATATGAAGCTAAGTTCCAGGGCAGTATGTGTGCTAGAAATAAGTTATCTTGTCAAAATAGGATATTCAGTGAAAATTGAATAATAATTCAGAACTCTGTTCACCTTACCACATATTCCCAAATCTGTTATTAAAAAGCACATTAAGTTCCCTAGTTCCTGTTCAAAGTGTGATAAATTTAGTACTGGAATGGCATTCATGGAAAAACATTAAGTTATCATGATCATTTGTTGAATGCCTATCCCTAGGGAGCACTTGACCTGTAAATGTAAATCCATTGAGTATTTTTACATTTTCTAAGATTCATTCAGAACAGGCATTACAATTGGAATCTGAGACCAAACTTCACATGTAAACACATGTTTATTATAATTATTTTTGTCTGTCTCCTTAAGGCTCAAAGTTGTTATTAAACAATATACATTTGTCTATAAAACTTTAATATAGTGTTCAATCATGACCAAAGTAAGGTAAGGAGACAAGGTAAGGAGAACTTCTCTATTTCAGATTAGTAAAAGTTTTGTAGCCTGTATTATGTAATTTCCTTTCAGTGATATATGCCTACAACAACAAAAAATTTTTAGCATTTTATAGCTAGAGAGCTGTCACTTTGCTATAGCCTGTTGTTATATTAGGGAAGTGATTCTAGAGGGAAATAAACTGCCTCAAGACAAGTTGTTACTGGAAAGTGCTGTGGGCAAAACTACAAAGAGTGTTTCAAATGTAGTTTCGCTTCAGAATTTAGCATATGGAAAATCATGTATGTAATATAGGCTATCTTTACCTTTGCCAAACAAATTAAATTGAAAAATTAATTCTTATCTGGTATGCTGTATCCTGCAATGTCACTTTTCAACCAGATGTACTGTATTGAAGGCTCCCCTAACAACTGATTATATGTTGAACAGTCTTCAGTTAGAATAAAAAGAATTGCTTTCCTACCCAGAGTTAAAAATCTTAACATAAAATCCCATCCAAAGGAGTGTAATTTCTAACAACATCTAATGAATAAAATGTTGCATTTTGCTCAGCATACTGTTCCTTGCATCAGATATTCACATGAGTAAGCCCAATAGTGTTGTGCGTTTACTATAATTTTCTTTTGCATATAAAGTAATATCCCTTGTCAGTTAACAATTTAGCAAGCATGGTGATTTGGGGAGATTATATCTTGTAACCATAGAGCTTGATAAGTATTCCCTTTCTTGCTATTTAGGAGTACCTCCCTAAAGGTACATGAAGGGAGTAGTTATTTCTAAATAAGGCGTTGACATATTATTTTGAGATCAAAGACAGTTAACAGTGTGTTTTAAGAAGTACTGGTAGCAAAGACAAACGCATTAATTAGAGCATCTAGCAACAAAACATTTGAATGGATTTTTGGAGACAATGTTCCTCAGAGCTCTTTAATGTTCAGTTTAAAATATTAACAAGAGGCTTTTCATACTCTAGCAAGAAGCTGTACTGGGTCAAACTAATAATTTTTCTAATAGTATTTTTTTTTTCAAATAGTAGGGAAAGGGTGAGCTTGGTAGTCATACTACAAGGGTACAAGTATGTTCATGCTAGCCCCTAAATTCCCTTACACAATTTATGAATTTTTCTATACTCCATTTTTTACCTATTATGTCAAATATATATGCAATGTTTTTATCATATAACAGTCTAAGTATTTACAAAATTTTAATAAAGCATCACACATTCAGAATATACTAGGAAAATCAGATCACATTCATCCAATTGGTGTGTCTATTTCCACAAAATATTATGCATCCATGTAGGCAATGAAAATGGCAGAATGAAACTCTAAGGACCCATCACTCCACAGAAACAGTAGAAAGAACGGCAGAAACTGTCACTCAATATTGTTCAAAGTCTGGAAGATGATATAAGAGAAATCAAATGAAAGTTTAAAATGTGACTGAAATTCAGATGGCTAACTTGATAGCGTTTTATCTTAGTCTTTCCCCATCCTTCTTCCCAGTCAGTAGTGGTCTTGAAAAATGGCAGCCTGTAAGTGGTATGGGGACCTGGTTCTACAGGAGGCAGAATACTCCTGTTCCCAAGGATAGTGTTTGTTTTGCCCTGAGGGGTACTGGGAGGATTCAAATAAGGGGTTTTACCTTTGTTTAACCTAACTCAGAAGTTTCTCAGGATGTTGCTCCAGAGGGTGTTTCTCCAAAATACTGATAAGGAAATGAACATGCTCCTGCCTGAGGCTAGAGTTAACAGTTATGACAGACAACAGACACATGGCTGAGGACTGAATGAAAGGAAAAGCTGAAGAGTGAAGTACTTCGGGGAATAAAGGCTTTGAAAAGCTGCCACACCCAAAACCCAGATCATGATACATCCTCAGGAAAGATCTGAGAAGACCCTAAGCTTTTCCTTCTTGCTGATGTTTACATCAGCCCGTAAACACCCTGAATAAGTACTGATGGGGTGACCTAACAGAGTCAATCTAAAGCCCAGGGGACTAGTTTATTTCTTTTTCTTTCTTTCATCTGCACGTACTTAAGGACAGCTCTGTCAAAGCACTAGCTGACCACTAAACTAATGAAACACAGACTTCACAGACCACACATGACAAAGAACACAATTTTTATAAAAACAGTTTGGAAGATTCACTAAATAACTACAACAAGCAACAAAACTAATTCTAGAGAGGGAGCAGAATCCAATTTCCACAGTTGTTACATTGGAATATTTAGAATGACCGGTTTGGGGGGGGGGGGGAAGCACACAAAAAAACAGGAAAGAAGTTAATACTGTCCTTAAAGCAGAAATTCAACTTGCTAAAGACTTTAGCAGTCTTTAAAGTACTCAAAAAGCTACAGGAAACCACAGACAAAGAAACTAAAGGAAACAAATGAACAATGCATCAGGAAATAGAAAATATCAACTAAGAAATTATAAAAGGAGTCAAATACAAATTCTAAAACTGAAAAACTGTAATTGAAAAATTTGCTAGAGGGACTCAACAGAACACACAGATCTGACACAGTTTATGAAATGTAATTTGACAATAATCTCATAAAAGCAAATGGCTAGAATTGCAGTAAAGCAGTTCTTGTATACTGGTGAATGTAAGCTGCTATTAATTTCAACTAGACTGTTATAAATTTAAATATAAACCCTAAAGTAGTAATGGAAAAATTGAGTAAATACCTATCAAATATAGAAAACAAATTGTAGAATGACAGAAGTCCCTATCAGTAATTTCTTTAAAGATAAATGCATTAAACATTCCAACTAAAAGCAGAGATCTGTCAAAAGGATTTTTACAGTATGATATAACTATATAAAATCACATACCAAAATAAATCTCAAATCATTACCCTAAGTTCTTGCCTTAAGGAGCTGGAAAGAGAAAAGCAATCTAAACCCAAAGACAACAGAATGAAGGCAATTAGAAGGATTAGAAGAGAAATAAATATGATAAAGAATAAAGAAATGAGAAAAAGTCAATCAAACCAAAACCTGAGTCTTTGAAAAGAGCAACAAAATTGAGAAACCTTCAGTTAGACTAAGAAAAACAAAATAGTTCTCAAACTTCTAAAATTAGAAAGGAAAGTAGGAACGAATAATAACACGTTTCCTACTGAAATAAAAAGGATTATCAAAAAGTTCTATAAAGAGATTTCAGGAAAATGGTATTGGGGGAGGATCCTGAGCTTACTTCTCGTTACAGACAAATCAAGGTATGACATATATAATGCTACTCTCTGAAAGTGACAGTGAAAATGACAGAAAATAGAGACACAGTGGAAACACATAAGCAGGAGGGATAGAATAGTTATGAAGGTTATCCATGAGAACAAAGGGATCAAGCCCCATATGGAGCACCCCCAGCCCTGGGGACCTGTACCAGGAAGGTGAACCCCCATAACAACTAGCAGGGCTTAACTCTGGGACCTCTGCAACTCAGTGGGGCTTAACTCCACCTAAATGCAATCAGTACTGGCATTTTCCCAAAAGCAACTACCTCACCACACCTGGCAGCAGCTCCAGCCAGGACCAACACTCCTGGAGAGCAAATCCTGCCCTGGTGAAGAGGAAGCCAGCTCCATTCACCAGCACTTCCACAACAGTTGTGACCCAGTCACAGCAGGAAGAGCATTACAGGATGCGTTCTACCTAAGACCACTACCTTCAAGACCAGAAATTATAGCTGACTTCCATAAAGCATAGAAGCAGAGAGACACAGACAAAATGAAATTACGTTCCAAACAAAAGACAAAAATCTCAGAAAAATACCTAATTGAAACAGAAATAAGCAATCTACCTGATACAGTGTTCAAAGTAATGGTCATAAAGATACTCACTAGACATGAAAGGAGAATGAATTAACTCAGTAAGAACTTCAACAAAGAGAACATATAAAAACCATTCAGAACTGAAGAATACAATAACTGAAATGAAAAATATGCCAGAGGGTATCAACAGCAGATTAGAAGATGTAAAACAAACAAACAAAAAACCAAAAAAACAAACAAACAAACAAAAAATCAGTGATATGGAACACAAGGTATTGGAAAGAACCCAACCTGAACAGCAAGAAGAAAAGGGAAGTTTAAAATTGAGGATATATTAAGGGATCTTGGCAACAACATCAGGTGTACTAATATTTGCATTATGGAAACCCAAAAGGAGGAGAGAAGAAGAAAGGGGCAAAAAATTTGTTTGAAGAAATAGTACGTGAAAATTTCCCTAACATGAGAAGGGATTAGCCATCTAGCTCCAGTAAACACACCATATCAAACAATATGATCACAAGGCCATCCATACCAAGACACATAACAAAGTCAAAAATTAATAAAGAGTATCTTAGGGGCGCCTGGGTGGCTCAGTAGGTTAAAGCCTCTGCCTTCAGCTCAAGTCATGATCCCAGGGTCCTGGGATTGAGCCCCGCATTGGGCTCTCTGCTTAATGGAGAGCCTGTTTCCCCCTTTCTCTCTGCCTGCCTCTCTGCTTACTTGTGATCTCCGTCTGTCAAATAAATATTTTTTTTAAAAAGTATCTTAAAAAGCTAAGAGAAAAGCAACTATTTACATACAGTGGAAACCCTAAATCAACTCATTTTTCAGCAGAAACCTTGCAGTCCAGAAAAAAGTGGCATGATGTATTCTAAGTGCTGAAAGAAAAAGCCATACAACCAAAAATATTCTACCTAGCAAGGTTATCATTCAGAGTTGGAAGAGAATGAATTTCCAAGACATTCATCACCACTAAACTGGCTTTACAAGATATGTTAAAAGGACTACTTTTAAGTGGGGGGGGGGGGGGGGAAGGCCATTAAGTAGAGGAAAACTATGAAAGAAAAGAATTTCACTGGTAAAATAAACACACAGTAAAGGTAGTACATCAAATACTTACAAAGCTAGTATAAAGGTTAAAAGACAAGAGTAGTAAAATAAATAGTATCTACAAAATGTAGTTAAGAGTACACAAAATAGATGTAAAATATAAGGATATATACATAAAACATGGCAGGGGGTGGGGAGTAAAATATAGTCTTACAGAGTATGTTCAAAGCCAACTAATCAACTTAATATAGGAAGTTATTTATTAACCTTATGTTAACCACGACCTAAAAATCTATAAGACACACAGAAAAATAAAGAAAAAGGAATTAAGCATAACACACACACACACACACACACACACACACACACAAAAGCATCAAATCACAAGAGAAGAGAGCTAGAGAAGAAAGAACAATTGACAATAAAAACAACTAGAAACAATTATCAAAATGGCCAAAGGGTACAAGCTACCTAGAATTACTTTGAAGCATTAAATCCATTTAAATTTAATCAGAAGATATAGGGCACATGAAAGGATTAAAAAAAAAATCTGTATGCTGTTAAAAAAAACTCACTTCAGTATTAAAGAAACATACAGACTAAAAGTGAAGGGGTGGAAAAATAGTCCATGCAAATGCAAGCAAAAAATTTAAAAATGAGATAGCAGTACTTATATCAGACAAAACAGACTATAGCAAGAGAAGAAGATCATTACATAATGCTTAAGGGACCAACTCAACTAGAGGATGTAACAATTGTAAATATCTATGCATCCGACCTAGGAGCATCTAAATTTATAATGCAAACACTAACAGATGTAAAGAGAGAGATTCACAGTAATACAATAAGAGTAGAGAACTTTAACACCCCACTTAGACCAATGGATAGATCAGCCAGACAGAAAATCAGTAAGAAAACAGTGACATTACAGATATGCACCAAATATTTGATTCAAAAAGTGATACATGGTCTTTTTAAGCGTGCATGGAAGATTCTCCAGGATAGACATGTTAGGCCACAAAACAAGTTTCAATAGATTCAAGAGGTTGAAATCATATCAAGCATCTTTCCTGACCACAACAACACTATGAAACCAGAATTCCAAGAAAAATACTGGGGGGGAAAACAACACGTGAAGGCTAAACATTCTACTAAACAACCAGTGGGTCCAAGAAAGCAAAGAGGCAAATAAAAATTACCTGAAAGCAAATGAAAATGGAAACAGTAGTTCAAAATCTCTGAGATGCAACAAAAGCAGTTCTCAGAGGGCAATTTGTAATGATACAGGCCTACCTTAAGAAACAAGAAAAATTAACAATCTATGCTTGAACCTCAAGGAACTAGAAACAAATCAAAGCCCAAAGTTAATAGAAGGAAGAAAAGATCAGAATGGAAATAATAAAAATTGGAGTGGAAATAAATGGAGATTACAAAAGAAAACAATGAAACTAAAAGCTAGTTCTTTGAAAAGATAAACAAAATAAACCTTAGCTGGAGTCATCAGAAGGAAGGAAGGAAGGAAGGAAGGAAGGAAGGAAGGAAGGAAGGAGAAGGGAAGAAAGGGAAGAAGGAAGAAAAGGGTGGGGTGGGGTGGGGGGGGGACTCAAACCAGAAATGAATGAGAAGTTATAACCTACATTACAGAAATACAAAGGATTATAAGCAACTACTATGACAAATTGTATGCCAACATACTGGAAAACCTAGAAGAAATGGCCAATTCATAGAAGCAAACTCTTTCAGGACTGAACTGGGAAGAAACAGAAAATCTGAAAAGACTGATTACTACTAATAAAATTGAATCAAAACTCTCAAAAAATGTTCAGCATCATATGGATTCACAGAAAATTCTATAAAATAAAGAATACTTATCCTTGTCAAACTATTAATTCCTATATTCCTATACTATTATTTATTATTCCTGTATTTTATATAATACCTATATATTTTTATACAGAAGCAATGCTACCACCTTCATTTTGAGGCTAGCATTGCCCTCATACCAAAACCAGACAATGGCACTACCAGACAAACAAACAAACAAACAAAGAAAAAAACAAGTTACAGACCAATATCCCTAATAACCATAGATGCTAAAATTCAATAAAATATTAGCAAGCAATATATGAAAAGAATTACTCACCATAATGAGTAGGATTTATTCTAGGAATACAATCATGATTCTACCTCCCAAATCAACATGATATACCACATTAATGAAATCAGAGATTAAAAAAAACCCATGTGATCATCCCAATAGATGCAGAAAAGGCATTTAATAAAATTCAACATCCATTAAAAAAAGAAAAAAAAAACTTCTGAACCAGATAGGTATAGAGTGAACATAAGTCAACAGAATAAGGGTCATATATAACAACACAGAGCTAAAAACATACTCGAGGACTCAATAGTAAAAAGCTGAAAACTTTTGCCCCTGAAAGCTTATTCCTTAGAAACATACTCTCCCAAGATTGAATCAGGAAGAAATAGAAAATTTGAACAGTTTTCCATTATCTAGGAAAAAGATTAGTCCACTATCACCACTTTATCCAACATAGAATTAGAACTCTTAGCCACAGAAATTAGAAAGTCATCCATATTGGTAAGGAAAAAGTAAAACTGTCACTATTTGCAGATGACAGGACCCTATTCATAAAAGCCCTAGAGACTCCACCAAAAACTATAAGTGAATTCAGTAAAGTTGAAGGACAGAAAATTAATACACAGAAATCTATTGCATTCCTATACATTAATAATGAACTAGCAGAAAGAAAAAATTTAAAAACAATTCCATTTACAATTGCATGGGAAAGAACAAAATACCTAGAGATAAATTTTGAGATGAAAGAAAGACCTATAATCTCAAAACTATGAGACAATGATGAAAAAATTGGAAGACAACACACACACACACACATGGAAAAATATACCATGGCTTAATGAATTGGCAGAGCATTGTTAAAATGTCCATAAAACCCAAAGCAACATACAGATTCAGTGCCATCCGTATCAAAATTTCAACAAAATTCAAACAAGTAACTGTAAAGTTTACATGGAACCACAAAAGACCTAAAATATAAAATAGCCAAAGCATTCTTAAGAGGAAAATAAAGTAAAAACAAAACAAGCTGAAGGTATCACAATCCCAAATCTTATACCACAAAACTATAGTTATCAGACAAATTTATTACTGGCACAATAGACACATAGATCAATGAAACAGAGACAAACTCACACCTATATATATGGGCAATTAACCAACAAAGGAGGAAAGAAAGTGTAGAAAAGGTAGTCTGTTCAATAAATGGTGTTGAGAAAACTGGACAGCTACATGCACAAGCATGAAACGGGACTCCATTCTTAGTACTATACGCAAAAATAGAATGAAAAAGGATTAAAGAACTAAATAAATACGAGACCTGAAACTATAAAAGAACACATGAGCATTCAATTCTTGGTCATCAACCTCAGTAATATTTCTCTGGCTCCGTCTCCCCAGACAAAAACAACTAAAACCATAACTAGGCTTACATCTAACTAAAAAGCCTTTCAAAGTGAAGAAAATCATCAACAAAACTAAAAGGTATCTTACTGAATGGGAGCAGATACTTGCAAGTGATAGATCTAATAAGGGGTTAATATATGAAGAACTTATACAATGCAACACCACAAAAATTTGGACTAAAGATGAGCAGAGGACTTGAACAGACTTTTTACCAAAGGCACACACATGACCAACACATAAAATGATGTTCAACACATCAGGGAAATGCAAATTAAAAACACAATGAGCTATCACCTTACACCTGTCAGAATGGCTACTACCAAAAATTTAAGAAATAACAAGTGTTGGTGAGGATGTGGAGAAAAAGGAATACTTCTGACTGTTAATGGAAATGTAAATTGGTGCAGGCATTATGGAACAATATGGAACTTTCTCAAAACATTAAAATTAGACCATACAATTAGTAATTTCATTTCCGGGTGTTTATCCAAAGAAAATGAAACACTAATTTAAAAAGATATGTGCACAGAAGTCTGTTTATTGTAGCATTATTTATCCAAGATATGGAAGCAACCCAAGTGTTTATCGATAGATGAATGGATAAAGAAGTGATATATATGCTCAATGCAGTATTTGTGTCTAAAGAAAAATGAAATCAGATCTAGGGAAGATGGTGGAGTAAGGGGATCCTAAGGTCACTTTGTCCCATGAATATACTTATACAACATCCACATTAGCAGAAATAATCCAGAAAACAATCTGAAGACTGGTAGAACAGACTCACCACAGCTTATCTAGAGAAGAGACCGCACTGACATGAAGTAGCAAGGGCAGAGACATCACCAGGAACCAAAGAGCCACAAGATTGACCTCAGGAGAAAAGGAAACTACAAGCACAGAGAATAGAAAGGAGCAGACCCCATACAGGCACCCCAGGCATGGAGAACACACACTAGAGGACAAATCCCATGACATTTGGCTTTGAAAACCAGGGGAACATCACTTTGTCAGTTTTGTTCTGTTTTTGTTTGTTTTTTTGTTTGTTTTTTTAAACTATTAGTGGGTCTTTAACACCAAGAACTTTAAAAATCAGTGAGCAGAGCTCTGGAAGAGCTGGACAGCAAAGGGAAAGTCTCTGCCCTTAAAGAGATGGCACAACAAGCAAAACCACTGAGATACAGCACAGAAGCAGCAATTTGAAAAATGCCAGGGATATACAGGCAGGTTTATTTACTAATCCCAGAACAAACACTAGAGGGTCAGGGATCTTTAGGAGACTTCAAAAACAAAAGGGCTGTTAGTCACCATTTCTCTCTCATTCTCCCCTCTGCCCCCTGCCTCAGCTAAAATAAATGGGCATCTTCCAGAACCAACATAAACACTCCACTTAGCTTCCTAACCATACAGCCTAACCCCACATTTTCTTGCTGATCCACCCCATCCAATCCACTTCACTTGGCAGGATTCCAACTAAAGTGGCACCATAATAGTGGCTTTGTGCAAGCAGTCCAGAAAGGGGTTACCACCACTCCAAAGTGACTCCTGCCCTGGGGAAAAGTGAAGATAACCATAATACCAGTTTGACTGCAGCCCCAGCATTGGGCTGACATCCAGGATGACTGCAGGCCCAGTCCACCAACAAAAGTGTCACAGGGACAACACCATGCACTTTGCTGTGACCGCATCTCTGGCAAACACCTGATCTGACCCAACTTAAGCCCAAAGCGGCTGCAGACTGGCCCCTTAACAAAACAGAGACCAAACCCTGCCCACAATAAGCAAGAGAGCCACTGCAGATAACCAGACTGAAGGCAAAAGTGTCACGGTTACAACAGTAGTAGGCGTTCAATAAACATAGGAGACACTTGTGAAGCACCAGGATCTGGTGAAGAGAGGAAACTGCATGGGAGAGCACAACAGCACCTCTTCTTCACAAGGTCACTACTTTTGAGAGCAGGAGACCTGGCTGACTTTCTTAAAACATAGAAATCAATAGAGACATAATGAGGTGACAAAGGAATAGGTCCCAAATGAATGAATAGGACAAAGTCATAGCAACAGAGCTAAGTGAAATGGAGACAAGCAATATGCTTGATATAGAATTAAAGTAGTGGTCACAGGGTCATGAGATTGAGCCCGTCATCTGGCTCCATGCTCAGTGGAGAGTCTAGTTAGGATTCTCTCTCCTCCCTCTGCCCTTCCCCCTGCTCTCTTGCATGTGTGCTCTCTCAAATAAATAAAATCTGTAAAAAAATTTTTTTAAAGATTTATTTATTTAACAGAGACAGCAAAGGAGGGAATACAAGCAGTGGGGGTTGGAAAGGAAGAAGCAGGCTTCCCACCAAGCGGGGAGCCCAATGCGGGGCTCGATCCCAAGATCCTGGGATCATGACCCGAGTCGAAGGTAGATGCCTAATGACTGAGCCACCAAGGTGCCCCTTAAAAATTTTTTTTTAAGTAATGGTCATCATGCTCCCTTCAGGAACACATATACTAAAAGTAACGGTCATAAAGATACTCCCTGGAGAGTATTCTCAATGGAGAAACTCAGACCCTCAACAAAGAAATAGAAAGTATTAAAAAATCAGAGATGAAAACCCAATAACTGAAAGATACAATATAGGGAAAACAACAGACTACAGGAAGCAGAAAGATGAATCAGCAACCTGGGGGCAGAGTAATGGAAAGCAATCAAACTGGACAAGAAAGAGAAAAAAAGAATTACAACAAATGAGAATGGGTTAAGAGAACTCAGCAACACACCAAGTATAATAACATTCACATTATAGTGACCTCAGAAGGAGAAGAGAGAGAAAAGGGGACAGAGAATTTATTTGAAGAAATAATAGCTAAAAACTTCCTAAATCTGGGTAAGGAAATAGAAATCCAGATCCAGGATAAGGAGAGACCCCCAACAAAATCAACCCAAGGCGGTCCACCCCAAAGCACATAATAACTAAAATGGCAAATTAGTGATAAAGAGACATTTTAAAAGCAATAAAAGAAAACCATTACATACAAGGTAAACCTCATAAGGCCATCAGCTCATTCTTTGGCAGAAACTTTATAGGCCAGAAGGGAATGGCATAATATATTCAAAGTGTTGAAAGCAAAAATCCTACAATAAGAAATACTCTACCCAGCAAGGCTATCATTCAGAAAAAAGTAAAGGTAGTTTTTCAGACAAACAAAAGTTAAAGAAATTCATCGCCACTTAAACCAGTCCTACAAGAAATGTTAAAGAGGATAATCTGAGTAGAAAGGAATGACCATAAGCAGGAGTACAAAAAATAGGAAAGGAAAAAATTTCATAGGTACATATAAACATAATAAAAGCATATTATTCAGTTATAAAACCGGTATGGAGGCACCGGTTTACTACAAAAGCAGTAAAATCAGGTATATGTATAAAAATCAATCAAGTGATTCACAAAATGAAAGGTTGTGAAATATGATACCTAATATGCCTAAACAGTATGTGTTGGGCAGGGGAGGAGGGATTAAAAATTTAGTGCTTTTTTGGCGCCTGGGTGGCTCAGTGGGTTAAGCTGCTGCCTTCGGCTCAGGTCATGATCTCAGGGTCCTGGGATCAAGTGCCGCATCGGGCTCTCTGCTCAGCAGGGAGCCTGCTTCTCTCTCTCTCTCTCTCTCTCTGCCTGCCTCTCTGTCTACTTGTGATCTCTCTCTGTCAAATAAATAAATAAAGTCTTTAAAAAAAAATTTAGTGCTTTTTAGAATGGGTTCAAACTTAAGCAACCATCAATGTAATACAGACTGCTATATGCATAAGATATTAAAAATAAATCTAATAGTAACCACAGATCAAAAACTTCTAATAGATATGCAAAAATAAAGACAAAGGAATCCAAGTATATCACAAAAGAAAGCCAGCAAATCACAGAACAAAGCAAGAGAAGAACAGAACTATAAAAACAACCACAAAACAAATAAACTGGCAGTAAGTACATATCTTTAAATTACTACTTGGAATGTAAATAGACTAACTGTCCCAATCAAAAGACAGAGTGACTGAATGCATTAAAAAACAAAAAACAAGATCTATTTATATGCTGCCTACAACAGACTCATTTCAGACCTAAAGACACATGCAGATTGAAAGTGACGGGATGGGAAAGCAGTCTTCATGCAAATGGAAGTGAACCAGGGTATCAATACTTATCAGACAAAATAGATTTTAAAACAACGGCTGTAACAAGAAACAAAGAAGGACACTATATAATCATTAAGAGGAACAATCCAACAAGAAGATATAACAACTGTAAATATCTGTGCACCCAACCTGGGAACACCCAAACACATAAAGCAGCTAATAACAAAGGAAGTAACTGATATTAATACAATAAAATAAATACAAAAAATAAATACAATAAATTAATACAATAAATTAATACAATAAATGATCTTAACACACCACTTCTCAATGGATAGGTCAACCAAACAAACAAAAATTAACAAGAAAATGATGGTTTTGAATGACTTATTGGACCAGATGGATCTAAGACATCAGTGCATTCCATCGCCACAAAATACACATTCAAGTGCACATGAAACATTTATCAGAACAGATCCCATGTTAGGCCACTAAACAAGTCTCAGCAAATTCAGAAAGACTACCATCATTTCATGCATCTTTTCTGACCACAATGCTATGAAACTAGAAATCAACCACAAGAAAAAGGCCTAGGAAGACCACAAGTACATAGAGGTTAAATAACATGCTATTAAACCATTAATGGGTCAACCAAGAAATTAAAGAATTGAAAAATTATATGGAAAAAAATGGAAATGAAAACACAACAGTCCAAAATCTTTGGGATGGAGCAAAAGCTGTTCTAAGAGGGAAGCTTAGAGCAAAATGCGCCTACCTCAAGAAGCAAGGAAATTCTCAATCTAACGTCATACCTAAAGGAGCTAGAAAAGGAACAAACCCCCAAGCCAGCAGAAGGAAGAAGATTAGAGCAGAAATAAATGATATAGGAACCAAAAAAAAAAACCCCAAAAACAAAAAACAAAACACACACACACACACACACACACAAAACAAAAACCAAAAAAAAAACCCAAAAAACCAACAACAAAAAAAAGACACCCCCACCTCAAAAAAAAAAACAAAACAAAAAACAAACCTACAAAAATTACAATAGAACAAATCAATGAAACCAAGAGCTGGTTCTTGCCAGTAGCAGTGGGGTGGGTGGAGGCAGGGAATCAACAAAACTGATAAAGCTCTAGCCAAACTCAGAAAGAATTTAAATAAAACCACAAATAAAAAAGGAGAAATAACCAACACCAGAAAAATACAATTTTAAGAGTATTGTGAAAAATTATATGCCAACAAATTAGACAACCTAGAAGAAATGGATGAATTCCTAGAAACCTGTAAAACAAAACAAAACAAAACAAAAACAAAACCTCCCAACAAACAGAAGTCCAGGATCAGACAGCTTCACAGGTGAATTCTATCAATATTTAAAAGAGTTAAGGGGTGCCTGGGTGGCTCAGTCATTTAGGCCTCTGCCTTCGACTTGGGTCATGATTTCGGGGTCCTGGGATTGAGCCCCACATCAGGCTCTCTGTTCGGCGGGGAATCTGCTTCCCCTTTTCCCTCTGCCTGCCTCTCTGCCTACTTGTGATCTCTCTCTCTCTGTCAAATAAATAAATCTTAAAAAAAAAAAAAAGTGAGAGAGAGGGTTAGTACCTGTTCTCATACTACTCCAAAAAATACCAGAGGAAGGAAAATTTCCAAATTCATTCTGAGGCCAGTATTACACTGAAACCAAAACCAGATAAAGACATCACAAAAATAAGTGAACTAATAGACTATTATCTCTGTTGAACACAGATGCAAAAATCTTTAACAAAATACTGGCAAACTGAATCCAACAATACATTAAAAACAATCATTCATCACAATCAAGTGGGATTTCCTCATGGGATACAATGGTGGTTCAATGTTCACAAATCAATGAACATGATCCATCGCATCAATAAGAGGAAGAATAAAAACCAGATGATCATTTTAATAAATGCAGAAAAAGCATTTGACAAAGTAAAATATTCATTCATGATAAAAAAAAAAAACCCTTAGCAAAGTAGGTTTGGAACCTCAGCATAATAAAGGCCACATATGAAAAAAAAAAGTACAGCTAACATCATACTCAACGGTGAAAAACAGCTTTTCCCCTAAGGTCAAGAGTAAGAAGACAAGGATGTCCACTCTTACCACTTTTACTCTACACAGTACTGGAAGTCCTACTCACAGCAGTAAGACAACAAAAAGAAATAAAAGACATCCAAATTGGTAAGGAAGAAGTAAAACCATCACTATCTGCAGATGACATGATACTATATATAAAAAACCCTGAAGACCACCAAAAAACTACTGGAACTGATAAGTGAACTCAGTAAGGTTGCAGGATAAAAAAAATCAATATACAAAACCTGTTGTATTTCTATACACTAATAATAAGGCAGAAGAAAGAGAAATTAACAATCCTATTTATAATTGCAACAGAAATGATAAAATATCTCAGCCTAAACTTAACCAAGGAGTCAAAAGAACTGTACTCTGAAAATTATAAAACACTGATGAAAGAAATTGAAGATGACATAAAGAAATGGGAAGATATTCCATGTTCACAGATTAGAAGAACAAACATTGTTAAAGTGTCCATACTAACCAAAGCGATGACAGATTTAAGGCAACCCCTATCAAAATACCAACATTTTTCACAGAAGTAGAACAAACAGTCCTAAAATTTGTATGGAACCACCAAAGCAAATAACCAAAGCCAGCTTGGAAACAAAAACAATGCTGAAGGCTTCATAATCCCAGCTCTGAAGATAAGGAACAAAGCCACAGTAATCAAAACAGTATGGTAGTGATGCAAAAATAGACCTGTAGATGAATGAACAGAATGGAGAGCCTAGAAATAAACCCATGAATATGTGGTCCAGTAATCCAAGATAAAGGAAGCTAGAATATCTAATGAGAAAAAGACAGTCTCTTTAACAAATGTTAGTGAGAAAACCGGACAGTTGGAGTGCCTGAGTGGCTCAGTCATTAAGTACCTGCTTTCAGCTCAGGTCATGGTCCCAGGGTCCTGGGATCAAGCCCCACATAGGGCTCCCTGCTCAGCAGGAAGCCAGCTTCTCCCTCTCCCTCTTCCCCCTGCTTGTGTTCCTTCTCTCACTGTGTCTCGGTCAAATAAATAAATAAAATCTTTAAAAAAGAAAAGAAAAGAAAAGACAACGGGACAGTTACAGGCAAAAGAATGAAACTGGACTACTTCTTTATAGCATACACAAAAATAAACTCAAAACGTAGAAGAGAGCATAGGTAGCAATTTTCTGACACTGGTCACAGCAACATTCTTCTAGATGTGTCTCCTAAGGCAAGGAAAACAAAAGCAAAAATAAACTACCAAAACTACACCAAAACAAAAAGCTTTTGCACAGCAAAGGAAATAATCAACAAAACAAAAAGGCAGCCTACTGAGACGGAGAATTTATTTGCAAATGATACATCTAATAAGGGGTTAATAACCAAAATATATGCAGAGCTTATATAACTCAACACCAAACAAAAACAAAAACGAAAACCTGCATCCAATTAAAAAAATAGAAACATGAACAGACATTTTTCCAGAGATATACAGACGGCCAACAGACACATGAAGATGCTCAGTATCATTCATCATAAGGGAAATGCAAATCAAAACCACAGTAAAATATCACTACACATGTGTGAGACCGGCTAAAATCAACAACACAAGAAACAAGTGTTGGTGGGATGTGAAGAGAAAGGAATCTTCCTGCACTGTTGGTAGGAATGCAAGATGGTGCAGCAACTGTGGAACACAGTAGGGAGGTTTCTCAAAAAATTACAAACAGAACTACCATACGATTCAGTAATTCTACTACTGGGTATTTACCCAAAGAACACACACAAACAGATATACACACACATGCATACACGCATATACAGACACACAGTGGAATACTGCCATTTGCAACAACATGAATGCACTTAGAAGGTATATACTAAGTGAAGTAAGTCAGAGAAAGACACATAACTATATAATTTCACACGTACTTGGAATTTAAGAAAAACAAAAATAAATGATGAAAGAAAAAGACAAAAAAAAAAAACCCACTCATACTGTTAAATATAGACAACAAATTGGTGGTTGCCAAGAGAAGGTGGGTGGAAGGGTCAACTAGGTGAAGAGGATTGGTGGTACACTTAGCATAATGAATGCTGCCTAATATACAGAATTGTTGAAGCACTATATTGTACACCAGAAACTAATGTAACACTGTATGTTAATTATACTGGAATTAAAAAATAAATGAAAATTAATAAGAATGCAATCTTACCCATTGACAACAACATGAGTGGACCTAGAGGGTTTTATGCTAAGTGAAGTTAATCAATCAGAGGAAAACAAATACCATATGATTTCACTTTTATGTAGAATCTGAAAAAAAATTACTAAATAACAGCAACAAAAAGAATAAACTCGAACAAGAAAAAACTGATGGTTGCTGAAGGGGTGGGAATTGGTGTACAGGGAAAATAGGTTAAGGGGATTCAGAGGTACAAATGTGCAGTTATAAAATAACATATGCCATGGGGGTAAAAACTATAGCATATGAAATACATTCAATGATATAATTTTATATGGTGACCAATGTTATTGTGATGAGCATTTTGTAATGTATAATCGTCAAATCACTATATTGTACACATAAAATATATTTCATGTCAACTTTAACTAAAAATAGAAATTTAAGGCCCCTAAGTGGCTAAGTAAGTTAAGCGTCTGCTTTTCGCTCAGGTCATGATCCCAGCGTCCTAAGATCCAGCCCTGTATCAGGCTCCCTGCTCAGTGGAGAGTCTGATTCTCCCTCTCCCTCTGCCCTTCTTCCCTGCCCATGCTTGCTCTCAAATAAAATATTAAAAAAAAAAAAGAAAAGAAAAGAAAAATTCAACCCAAAAGCATACTATAAACAATTCTACAACAAATTAGATCACCTGGATATAGACAAATTCTAAGAACCCAGAACTACCAAAACTGAATCTAGAATAAAAAGTCTGAACAGCTCTATAACAGAAAATGAAATCAGTTTTCAGAAACCTCCCAATAAATAAAAAAATGCAACACATGATGACTTTGTTGGTAAATTCTACCAAATTTTCAAAGATTGGTCACCAATCTTAATTTAAAAAAAAAAAAATAGATGAGAAGCAAGCACTTCCTAACTGGTTCTATTTAACCAGCATTACCCTGATACCAATACTAAAGACAATATAAGAAAACAGGATTACAGAGCAGTAACTCTTATGACTATACATATATACGCAAACAAATACTGTCAAGCTTAATCCAGCTGATTATTAGAAGTTTTGTATAGCAAAACTATGCAGGATTTATTCCAGGAATGTAAGGGTGATTAAACATACTGAAAAAAATCAGTATAACACACTCCACAGATAGAATGAAGAGGGAAGAGCTACATTATGTTATGTGTTCATACAGAAAAAGCATTCATCAAAATCTAATACCCATTTATATTTAAAAAGATTAGACAAACTAGAAAGAAGACAATTTCACCTTAACATAGGACATTTTTGAGAAATGTCAGCTATCATCATACTCAGTGTTGAAAGATTTAAATCTTTCCCCCCTAAGGAATATGAAAAGGTACCTCCTTTCCTCATTTATATTCAACACTGTAGATGTTCTAAGCCAGAACATTCATCAAGAAAAATAAACAAAATTTGAAATGAAGACATAATACTATCACTGTTAAAAATCCTAAAGAATTTTTTAAAAACAACTATTAGAATAAAGGAGTTCACCACAGTTGCAGAAAACATGGTCAACTTGTTGGATTTTTTATGCACTAAGAATGAACAATATGAAAGGAAATAAAATAATTCCACTTGTAATAGGACCAAAAAGAAGATACTTTGGAATAAATTTTACCAAAAAACTAAAATAGAAAACATTGCTGAAAGGAAATAAAGAAGACCTAAGTAAATGGGAAAGCACTTTGTGTTTATATATTGGAACACCCACTATTTTTAAGACGGTAATATTCCCCAAAGCTATCTACAGATTCAATGCAGTTTGTATTAAAAGCCAATGTCCTTTTTGCAAAAATGAGCAAGCTGACTGTAAAACTCAAATGGAATTGTAAGAGGCCCTAAAACAATACTGAAAAAGAGGAGCAAATGTAGATTACCTGTCCCAGTTTTAAAACTTTGTGCAATGCTACAACAATGCAAACACGGGCGCTGATATAAGTTTCCAAACATTAGCGACCAACATGAGGAGAAACATATAGATTAATGCACCATAACTGAGAGATGAAAAATATATCTGTAATCTGTTCTTTTAATTTTTTGACAAAGGTGCCAATACTCTTCAGTAAGAATGGTCTCTTCAACAAATGATATTGAGACAACTGGGTTCCACAAGCAGAAGAATAAAGGTAGACACTTACCTCACATCATATGCAGAAAATTAACCCAAAAGGGACCAAAGCTAAATATAAGAGCTATAAACAAACAAGCTAAAACTTAAAACTTTTACAAGCAAAACTTAAATCTCTTATAAGTAAACATAGGTGTAAGTCTTCATGACCTTGGATTTGGCAATGGTTTCTCAGATATGAAACCGAAATTACAAGAAAAAAATTGGACTTCATCAAAATTAAAAACTTTTGTGCAAACATTATAAAGAGAATGATTAGACAGTCCACAGAAGTAGAAAAAGATTTGTGATTCAAATCTGATCAAGATCTAATATCTAGAATATGTAAATAACTTTCATAAATCAAAACTATAAAAACAGTCTTAAGTAAAAAATATATGTTACAGGTTGAATTGTGTTCCTCCCCAAAAAAGATACATTGAAATCCTAACACCATTACCTCAGAATTTCTTGATTGCAAATAGAGTGGTTGTAGACGTAATTACTTAAAGTGGGGTCCTATTGGAATAGGGTGGGCCTCCAATTCGATATGACTGGTGCCCTTATATGGAGGCCACCATATGAAGACAAAGGGAGATGCTCATATGGAGATGGAGGATTGGAACGATTTATCTTTATGCTAAGAATGCCAAAGATCACTAGCAAATGACCGGAGCCTAGGAAAGGACAAGGCAAGATGTCCTTGAAGATTTCAGAGAGAATATGACCCTACATCTTGATTTTGGACTTCTTGACTTCTAACCCTCAAGAACACTAAGACCATGAATTTTTGTTTAATGTTACCTAGTTCATGGTACTGTACTTCAGCGGCTGTCGGAAACTAATTCAATGGGCAAAGGACCTGAGTAAACATTAGGGCAAAGATAGACAAATAGCCAAAGAACATATGAAAGGATGCTTTTCGTCTGTAGTTGTTAGAAAATACACTCAAAATCACAGTAAACACCACTTCACACCTACCAGAATAGCCATCATTTAAAAAGAAAAATGTCTGCAAGGATGTGGAAAAAGGGGAACCCTTATATATTACTGGTGGGAATGTCAACTGAATAAACTGCTTTGGAAAGATTTTAATGGTTCTCAATGAATTAAACATAGCTGTCGTATGACCCAGCAATTTCACTCATAGGTATAAACTCCCCAAAATTGAAAACAGCTGTTCAAACAAAAATGTGTACATGAATGTACACAGCAGCACTATTCATTATTGTCCAGAGGTAGAAAACTCAAATAGCCACCAGCTGATAAACAAATGGGTTATATCCATACAATGAAACACTGTCCAGCCATAAAAAGAATGAGTTATTGATACATGTTACAATATGTATGAACCTTGAAACATTATGCTAAGTGAGAGAATCCAGACACAAAAAAGCCACATACTCTAAGATTACATTTATATGAAACACCTAGAATAGCAAAATCCAGAGACAGAAAGCATATTAGTGGTTGCCAAAGGCCAGGGAGAGGAGTAAGAAGGGTAGTGACTATGTCATGAGTTCAGAGTTTTCTTCTCAGGTAACAAAAATTCTATGTGCATATAAATGTCTATACATGCACATGGGCACACGTACATACACACACACACACACACACACACACACATAAAATATTCATAATGGTGAAAGGCAACAGCTAATCTTTTTAGATAAGGGAATCCTTACTCCTGAATGTGTCTCTTCTTCCCGTTGTAATGTGTCTTTGTATAGGACAAAAGAGGTTGATTAGTATGGAAAGCAAGAGAAAATGAGAAAAAAAAAAAAAAAGAAAGAAAGAAAGAAAGAAGAAAAGATAAACCAATGCAAAAAAAGAAAGCAAGAGAAAGAAAAGAAAAAAAAGAAGAGAAGAAAGGAGAAGAAAGAAAGAGATCCAATTAATTGACTGGGGATGAAGTTAATCAATGGTGTTTCAATTCTTAGGTTTTACTGTATGAGTTTTAGAGAGAGAAATGATATGCTTATCTAATTCACTGCTTTTCAAATGCATAGCAGTTTCTACATGGTAAAGTAGCTTATCACTATGCAAAGGACAGTAACCTTGAAGAGTATCTTAACTGGTGATTGCTTTTATATCAGCAGCTTTTCAACCTTTTATTATGAATCAAGATTCACCCTATTTTAAATGTTTTTTCCTTTTTCTGGTGTCTCATTTTCACTGAGGATCACATTTTTTCTGTGACTCTCAGGGAAGAAGACATTTCTATTTTAGCCTATATTTTTGGATTTTTTTTTTTTAATTAAAGGACAGATACCCTAAAAAATGTGAACACATAGCCTACCATTCCTCTGGAAGAGAAGACTGTAGCAGGATACCTAGAGAATACTATTTTTGGAAACATTTTTGCCATACTTAACATTATATGTGGTTTTCCAAGTCCAAACCTTTCATAGCCCAAAATGCAGGTCTTAGATTTATTTGCCTTATATAAGTATTCCAATTTGTAAGTTTCAATATAGTTAGCTTTTTAAACTTCTCTGTATTACCATGCTTTGGTGTTTAAGAAAGATTAAAGTTTAGAATCATTGTGTTAGATATTCAAATCAATTTTTAACATTTGGGGATTTTTAGTAATATTTCTCCTCATTCTTGCTGTCTATAATCGGCAATGAACTATATTATCTTTTCAGTATTATTTCACAAATGGCCTTACATTCTATCATTACAAAATTTTAAAGACTTTTTTGGATATTGTATAGCTGACCCTTGAATAACCAGAGGGTTGCGGTGCTGACCCTACTCAGTTGAGAATATGCATATAACTTTTGACCCCCCCCAAAGTTAACTACTAATAGCTTACTGTTGACCTGAAGCCTTACTGATATCAATTAACATATTTTGAATGTGTATGTATCATGTACTATGTTCTTATAATAAAGCTACAGGGAAAAAATAATAAGAGGAAAATACACTTGCCGGACTGTATTTATTGAAAAAAATCTGCACATTAGTGGAACCCATGTTGTTCAAGGGTCATTTGTAATCATTTTAACGGATGTGCTCCAAAATGATTTTGTCCATCTCTCTAAGATAAAACTTATCCCTGTTATGTGAAAACGGCAAAGTAACAGGATGAAAACAACTTGAGACTGAAGTGTAATGTGGTTATATTTTTATGTTCCTTAAAAAGTCATTTAACGCCTGGGCATTGCTGTATCAGCCTTTAAAATAATGACACTGTACCTACTGGAGACAGGTTGTGAAATCCAGAAAACAGGTTTTACACATTTCTTTGCTTAGGTTTCAACATTTTTCTAGCTAGAGACTTTGAAGAGTAGAAGGCACAAAAGGAGAATTTTTCCAGCCCTTTCTTAAAAATTGAAATTAAGTAAGTCAACTGCTATTTAACATCCCCGACTTCCAGTTACACAGAATATTTCGAGGAAAATATACCAGCACCTCAGAAAATTCAAGGTATCTTGATTACCTTCACTCCCTTTTTAGGGGTGAGTGGTGTTATCAAGCTATTCCCAAAGGTGAAGAAAAAAGGTAAAACTTGCCTTTATGAGTTTCCTCTAGTTTTTATTTCCTTTTCCTCAGTCATAATCACCCATAAAGAGAGATTTTATCAGGTCGTGGTGCAAGTGCACAGTAAGTTAATGGGTAGAAGACAGAAATCTTTATTTATTCTGCTTTAAATATAAACTGAAAGTATAATTTAATTTTGTACTGTTTCATATTAGGGAGTCAAAAAGACAGACACAGTCCCAGAGCTCAAGCAAATAGTATATAAATAGTATGTTTATGCATGGCATCTTAATTAAAAGTTTTACACATTAATTATCTCAATTAATCCTTATAGCTTCATATAGGTAAGGCAGGTATAACAATTTATTTGATAGATGTCTAAGGCACAGAGGAAAAAATGCTAAAAAATTAATGGACTGTGGTGCCTATTCACTAACTTTCCTGATTCATCCTTTCTTTTTCTCTCCTCGAAATTCCCTTTTAAAATACCACATACATATACATAAATACATGAAAAGTATAAATTCATAGGAATTCCTAACAACTAAGGCTATTCCTATACAGTTTTGTCAATTCCTTGGAGAAATGAGCATAAATTGAGGGTAGGTGGATCAGATTCAAATAGTCAAGGATTCACTGGATGCCTAGATCTTTGACATGAAAAGAGCACTGAAGAACATCTTCATTTCCCTCCTCTTCCTCCACCAATCCCAGTGTGCTCCTTATATCAGAGATTCTGAGCCCACACAGGCAGAAAAACTGGCTACTACCACACTTGTTTTCAACTAATGAGGACCTGCTTCTCAAGGTACCAAAGCTGCTTCTCCCACCTGACTTTCCTAAGGACCAGACTTACTACATTCATTCTGGAAACTATAATCAGCACTAAGGTAACAACATAAAGTGAGAAAGAAAAAGTGTTACAAGTAACAGATATCATTTTTCCAATACTGATGTCCTTGTAAGGTCCTGGAAAAAACAGACAAGAAGACAGGCAAACATCTTCCGGTTTTAGAATTAAGTGTTTTCAACTCATCAGCATCCACTATGCCAGGGGACTAAAATTCAAGCTTGATTCAAAAAAAGGCAACTATTAACACAGCCTTTATAAATGCAAGCATCTTTCTTCTTTTATCCTGCGCCAACATTTATCATCACCTGCTGAGCACAATATAAAAGGTGCCTTATGCCATCCATTTAAAGTCATTATTTACCTAGATTTTATACCAAATAGGGGAAGGGTTTATTTCTAAATGTACTTTTCCCAAAATGGATTTTTCCCCATAGAAAAGAAATAATTGGCCACAAAAAAGGTGGTTTTCATATAATGGGATTATCTGGAAGTGAAAGTTCCAGCAATAAACTCTTTATGCAAGACATTTTGCCTTGAGTTATTAAATATACAACAATGAAAACAGAATAAGGCATTTAAAAGTTTTCTGTCTCTCTGAATTTGCAGTAATTCTATTTGAATATTAAACCCCAGATGTTTTTTAGTTCACTTTAATATCATTTCTATGTAAGTTTAGTAATTCTTCATCAGACCTGGAGTTGTGACAGTCTGTTTCAGTTATGTTCACATACATCCTGGAAAAGTACTAGCAGTTGTCTATCCTTAGCATTATCTTTTTTCACATTACTTTTAGCCTAAGAGTAATGGTACATGGTTTTAGATTTTTTAGAAAGAAATACTACTATGAATGGGATCAAGGGAAAAGCCCACGTATCTCTAACATAAGGAACCAGGACCTTGCATAAAGACTTTGTGGTTGTAGTGTTGAAGAGGATGGAGAAAAACAGGTGAGTGATCCTAGAGAAACCCTGGAATTAGAAAACGTATCTCCAATAAATACCCTTGACTTCTATTACTTAATGAGTAATATTTACTAATAAAGAGAAGAAATATCATGGAGCCTATGAAGAGCTTGTGTTACACAAACAAATACATACCAAGTTTACAAAGAAAAAACAGATATTAAATAGTATATTTATATTTTAAAAGAGTGAAAAATGAACAGAACCTTGGGAATAGTTTGCCTAAGGTATTATTACTGACCTTTAGATAGATAGGCCAAACACATACAAGGGGAGAGGGAAAAGGAGACTCCCTGCTGAACAGGAAGCCTGGCCAATTTCTTCTGACCTTGTTCTCAGAACAAAAAAAGAATAAGTCATTGCTTTCTAATTATTTTTTTTTTCATATTTATTCATTTATTTGTCAGAGAGAGAGAGAGCATACAAGCAGGCAGATCGGCAGGCAGAGGCAGAGAGAGAAGCAGGCTCCCCACTGAGCAAGGAGCCTGATGTGGGACTTGATCCCAGAACCCTGGGATCATGACCTGAGGGGAACGCAGCAGCTTAACCAACTGAGCCACCCAGGCGTTCCCATTTCTTTCTTCCTTCCTTCCTTCCTTTCTTTTTAAAGATTTTATTTATTTATTTGTCAGAGAGAGAGAGAGCACGTGAGCACAGGCAGACAGAGTGGTAGGCAGAGGCAGAGGGAGAAGCAGGCTCCCTGCTGAGCAAGGAGCCCAATGTGGGACTCGATCCCAGGACGCTAGGATCATGACCTGAGCTGAAGGCAGCCGCTTAACCAACTGAGCCACCCAGGCGTCCCCATTTCTTTCTAATTATTAATTTCCTTCCCAGTCTTTTCTTATCCACGTGAAATCTGTTTTCCTTAATACAGTTTGTTTTCAGCTTTTTAAAATAATTAGAATGCTCTTTCTTATGTCTACTATCCCTATTTATACCTCATCTGAATCCAAGTATTTAGTGAGGACCAACTTTGCTTTGAAATTCATTATCTGTATAGTCTAAGAGTTTATCTGAAGTCTTGAGAGGGTAACTTTCTGGGTAAGTTTCAAAAGATAAAAGTACCTTTAGTTTCCATGTATTTCCATTGGTCTTGGACTTCTGTCATTCTTCCTTCATCAACAGATACAAGGCACTCAACCTGGAATCTCAGCATCCACCTAAAAAGATTTTAAGACAGCGAGATCAGAGATATAAAGAACACAAGTGGTGATGCAGATTGTTTAAAAGAGAAGCTATTCTTTCAGTGACACGTTGGTGGATCTTCTGGAATATAACAGTGGTAATAAAAGTCCTCACGAGGTTTTTGGAGATTATTCTACGACACTAGTTAGACCCTTGACATACTCAAGAAATCTGTCCACATATGTGGACAAATTTTGATTTGGTCATTGAGTCATTGAATTGTGATGCTATACTGTCCAAGAGGCTCACTAGTTAAGTGAAAAGTAAAAGAAAATTAAATTTGGGTTTTCAATAAAATGTAGACAACAAAACAAACCATGCCTAGAGCAGTGTAAAGTAAGATGAAAGGGAACTGAATTAAGATAGGAGATAAGATTAAAAAGAGATGGCACTGCTGAGACTACACAGGAGAAAAAAAAAAAAAAAGCAAAATAGAATTGTAGACTGAATTGATGAGATTAACAAATAGGACCAAATCTCCAGGAAATCCAATTAGTGTGGTAGAGAAAAACTGGAGGGTATCTAAGAAGTCCTAGCAAAGATTAAGAGAATTAGAATACTGAGAAAAGACCTAGAATACACAAATATTCAGTCAAAAAATAATGGACGTTCTTCAAAGGAACAAAAAATAAACTATGGGAACTACATCAAAATAAAAAGCTTCTGAACAGTGAAGGAAATAATAAAATTAAAAGACAACCTAGAGAATGGGAGAAGGTATTTGCAAATGACATTATGTAATAAAGGGTTAGTATTCAAAATATATAAAGAAATTCTAAAACACCCAAAACAAATAATCCAATTAAATGGGTGGAAGACATGAACAGACATTTTCCAAAGACGAGGTACAAATGACCAACAGACATATAAAAAGATGCCCAATATAATTCATCATCCAGCAAATGCAAATCAAAACTACAATGAGATATTACTTCACACCTGTCAGAATGGCTAAAATCAACAATACAAGAAACAACAGGTACTGGTGAGGATGTGGAGAAAAATAAACCCTCTTGCACTGTTGGTGGGAGTGCAAACTGATACAGCCACTCTGGAAAACAATATAGAGTTTCCTCACAAAAACAGAACGACCCTAGGATCCAGCAATGGCACTAGTGGGTATTTGCCCAAGAAATTTAAAAAACAAAACAAAACAAAACAAAAACTAATTCAAAGAGATACATACACTCTGATGTTTATAGCATTATCAACATTAGTCAAATTATGGAAAGAGGCCAAATGTCCATTGACTGATGAACAGATAAAGAAGATGTGGTGTATATATACAATGGAATACAGTTCAGTCATAAAAAAGAAATTTTGCCCTTTGCAACAATGTAGATGGAGCTAGAGAGTATTATGTTAAGCAAAATCACCCAGATAAAGACAAATACCATTTGATTTCACTTATATGTAGAATTTAACAAATGAGCAGAGGAGGAAAAAAGAGAGAAGCAAACCAAAAAACAGAGTTTTAACTATGGAGGTCAAACTGATTGCTACCACAGGGGAGTTGGGTAGAGGAATGGGTTAAATAGGTGATGGGGATTAAGGAGGGCACTGTGATAAGTGCTGGATATTGTATTAAAGTGTTGAATCACTAAATTACACCTAAATCTAATGTTATACAGTATGTTAACTAACTGGAATTTAAATAACTTAAAAAGGGGATATAAAAAAAATAATGAACATCCTTAAAAAGACTATAAAAACTGACATTGAAGGAGTAACCAAATACAACATAGGAGAAAGCTTTCTTATACTAAAGAAATAATCCGGGTATGTAGACCAAAATGGCTCAACAGTTTACAGAATAAGCTAATAAACTAATCCCAAGATATATTATAAAGAAATAATTAAATTTCAAGACTATGGGGGGAAATTCTATAGAAAAAGTAATTTAATTAAAAAAAATGGACAGAAATCAGGTTACTTTTCAGAGTCTCTCTAGCTAACATTAAAAAAAAAAAAAGACACTGAAATAGTATCATTCTATAGTTTCAAAGTGTAGTGACCCCAAAAATTACAGTGATCCTAAACTGTATACCTATTTAATGTGTGACAGCTTTACTTTTTCTAGGAGTTCAAATGTGTTATTCACTGACTTTTCATGGAAAACAAAAAGTTACTAAAAAATATTCTTCATTCAACCATGTAATTAATTTAATCTAAGAACTCAAGAAACAAAAAGTCAGGTCCAAGAAGGGATCAGTGGGTGTTGACACCACTGCTGTATGGAAATTGTCTAAATACTGTTGTGAAAAAAGGTCAAGTAATTGATTAAAAAAAATTTTTTTTCCATTTTATTTCCTTTCAGTGTTCCAGCATACTTTGTTTATGTACCACACCCAGTGCTCCATGCAATACGTGCCCTCCATAATACCCACTACCAGGCTCACCCATCCAATACATTTAAAATTTAAGTACTTTAAAAATTTCAGTAATCACAATCTTTATATATTCTTACAACTTACACTGGAAATGACTACAAAAGGGAAGAAGAGTAAAAATGTAAAATCCCAGGGTAAGATACATGGTATAAAGATGAACACCTAATTTTTGAACTAAATTTTTTTTTAAAAAAAAGGTAATTCAACTATTTTTGAAAAAACATCTAGGTCATCAATTTGTTTTAACATCCATAAATTCAAAAAGTCCTTGGAGAAAAATCACATCCATTTCTGATTAAAAACTGTCCAATTTACACAGAAGAGAACTTCTTCAAGCTGATAAACATCTTTGGAAACCCTATAGGTAACGTCATAATGGTGAAAGCGATCTTCTCCACTATTTATGTTCAATGTACTATAGAGTGGTCTTTCGCAGCACAGTTAGGTAAGAAAAATCAATAAAAGTCACCCAGATTAGAAAAGATTAAGTACAACTATCACATGATTGTCAATGTAGAAAATATGGTTGAAATTGCAAAAAAAAAAAAAAAAAAAGGTTATTAGAACTAAAGAATTTAGCAAGGCTACAGGATACAAGACGAGTATACCAAAATTAATACACTAAAATCAGTTACGTTTCTACATATAAGCACTGGAAAAAAATTAGAAATTGAGGCAAAAAGTGCATTTACAATACTTTCAAAACATCTGAAAGACTTAAGAGTAAATCTGATGAAAGAAATATGAGATTTGTACACTAAAATCTATAAAACCTTGTGGAAGTAAATTCAAGAAAATCTAAATGACAAGAGATACATTGTATTCATGGATCAAAGAGTCATTTTCATTAAGAATTTACTTCTCCCCAGATATATTTATAGATTCATGAAATCTAAATCAAAATCCCAGGAGGCCAGGTGGTTTGTCTTGGTATTGTTTTGTTGTTTCCTGTGGTATAACCTGACAAACTGATTGTAAGGTTGATATAGAAATGCAAAGGACCTAAAATAGCCAAAATGTTTTTAATAAAAAGGGAGAAATTACATTAATTCCAAAACAATATAAAACAATAGTAATAAAACACATTTGCATAATAATGAACATATACATCAAGAGAACAAAATGGAGTACATAATTAGGGCCAAAGATATGGGTAACTGATTTTTGATAAATCAAAAGCAACAAAAGCTCAAAGGCAATACAACAGAGAAAAGACAGCTTCAGCAAGTGTTGCTGGAACAATTGGATATCCTTATGCACAAAAATTAATTTTTATAAATGACATGAGTTAAGTGTTAAAGTTAGTCAAAATGGATCACAAGTAATTTCACAACCCAAAATACATGGAGAAAATATTTCTAATCCTAAGTTAAAAAACTTTATAGATATTACACTAAACATGATTTGTAAGAAACCTAAATGACAAATTAGAATTCATTTAAAATTAAAAAAAAATGTTCTTCAAAGGATACTGTTAAGGGAATAAAAAGACAAGCGATACACCAGGAGAAAATCTTTACAAAGCATATATCTGGCAAAGGACTTGTATCTAGAATACATAAAGAACTCACAATAACAACCTAATTTTAAAAATATTGAAGATTTGAAGAGACACCTCACCAAAGATGACATATTAACAAATAAACACATGAGAAGATGCTTGGTCATTAGGAAATGCAAGCTCAATCACAGTGAGATAGGACTGCATGTCCTTTATAATGGCTAAAATTAGTAAGACTGAGTACTCAACACAATGGTAAAGGTGAAAAATACATAGTAACAAGAACTCCAATTCTTTAATTACTTAACTACTTCATTATATAAAGGTTAACTACTTAATTATATAAAGGTTAAAGGAAGAGAATATTAAGAGAAACTATAGCTACTATTTTTTTTTAAGATTTTATTTGAGAGAGAGAATGAGAGAGAGAGAGAGAGAACGAGAAGGGGAGGGTCAGAGGGAGAAGCAGACTCCTGCTAAGCAGAGAGCCTGATGCAGGACGCTATCCCAGGACTTCAGGATCATGATCTGAGCTGAAGGCAGTTGCTTAACCAACTAAGCCACCCAGGCACCCGACACTATAGCTACTATAATTTAACCAATACACAGATAAAAAGTAAATTGTGACATCAAAAATATAAAAGGGAGCTATAAAATAGTGGAGCCTTTATAGGTGAAAGAAGCTAAGTTGCTATCAGTGTAAAATTGACTATTTAACTGTGAGATATTTTCTGTAAGCCTCAAGCTAAAGCATAGAGTTGATTCATGTAACAAAGAAGGAGAAACAGAGCATACCACTATGGAAAACTACCAATTTACAGAAGGTATGCAGAAACAAAAGAAAAACCAATAAAAATTCAAAACAACCAGAAAGCAATCAATTAAGACTGCAAAAGTCATTACATATCAATACTTACTCTAAATATAAATGGATTTAAATCACCAATCAAAAAGCAGAGTGGCATGATGGGTTAAAAAAAAAGCCAAGACCCAAGCATATGCCACCCATAAGGGATTCATTCCAGCTTTACAGTCACACAGGTTCAAAGTGAAATGATGTAACATTCAAGTGGAAACCAAAAAAGTCGAAGTAGCCATACTTAGATCAGAAAAAACCTCAAGCCATAAATTATGACAAAGGGTAAAGGTCACTATACAACAATAAAAGGGTCAATACATCAAGAAGATGTACACACACACATACACGTGCACCCAATATTGGAGCATCTAAATATATTAAGCAAATACTAATAAATCTGAAGAAATAAGCAATAATACAGTAATAGGGGACTTCAATAACCTACTTTGAATAATCAATTGACAGAAAATCACCAAAGAAATATTGGACTTGAACCATACTTTACACCAAATGAACATAATAGATACATATAGATACATGTAGAACAGTGCATCTAAAGCAACAGAATACACATTCTTCATAAGTACACCTGGAACATTCTCCAGAATAGATCATATAATAAAATACAACAAGTCTTAGAAAATTTAAGAAGATTGAAATCATACCATCTTTTCTGGGCAGAATGATATGTAACCAGAAAACAAGAGGGAAGCTGGAAAAATCTACAAATATGTGGAAATTCAACAACATACCTCTAAATAACCAAAGAAAAAAACAAAAGGGAAATTTAAAAAAAAACCACAAAATCACAAAACAGATGAAAATAGAAATACAACATATCAAGTCCTATGGGTTGCGCAAAACAGTCCTGAGAGGGAAGTTTATAGTGATAAATGAATATATTAAAAAATTAGAAGGATCGCAAACAACCAACTTTGCACCTCAAGGAATTAGAAGAAGAAGCAGTTAGGGGCGCCTGGGTGGCTCAGTGGGTTAAAACCTCTACCTTCGGCTCAGGTCATGATCCCAGCGTCCTGGGCAGAGAGCCTGCTTCCTCCTCTCTCTGCCTGCCTCCCTGCCTGCTTGTGATCTGTCAAATTAATAAATAAAATCTTTAAAAAAAAAAACAAAAGAAGCAGTTAAGCTGGAATTTGGCAGAAGGAAGAAAACAATAAAGATCAGAGCAGAAGTAAAGGAAATAGAGACCAGAAAAATAACAGAAAGGATCAATGGAACGAAGCCCTCCTTAAAAAAAAAAAAAAAAAAAAAAAAAATTGACAAACCTTTAGCCAGACTAACCAAAAAGAGAAAATTCATATAAAATTAAAAATGAAACAGACATTATAGCTGATACTAGAGGAATACATGGGATCATAAAGACTTCTATGAACATGTATAGATCAACAAATTAGATAACTTAGAAGAAATGGATCAATTCTTAGAAACACAAAACCTACCGAGACTTTGAATAAGAAGAAAAAGAAAAGCTAAAAAGACCAACAACAACAAAAGAGATGGTATCAATTATCAAAAAATTTCCAACACAGAAAATCTTAGTACCAGAGGGTTTTACTGGTGACTTTCACCAAACATTTAAAGCAGAATCAATGCAAGTTCTTTTTAAACATATCCAACAACAACAAAGAAAATGATGAAAAGGAGGGAACCCTGCCAAATTTACTCTACCAGGCCAGCATTACCTTAATCCCAAAACCAGATAAGGACTCCAAAAGCAAACTATAGACCAATATTCAAGTATATACTCAAAATTTTAGCAAGTCTAATTCAAGAACACATTAAAAGGATTATATAGCATGACCACTGGGATTTATTCCTCAGATGCAAGGATGAAAATCAATACATGTGATACACAACATTAACAGAATGAAAGATAAAAGTCAGAGGATCACCCAAATAAATGCAGAAAAACCATGACAAGACACAATATTATTTCATAATAAAAATCTTCTATAGATTGGGTATAGAAAGAAAATACTCCAGCAAATAAAAACCATTTACAACAAATCCATAGCAAACATTATAGTTAGTGTTGAGAAATAGAAAACTTTTCCTCTAAGATCAGGAACAAGCCAAGAATGCACATTCTCACCATTCTTATTCAACATAGTACTGGAAGTCCTAAATAGAGCAATCAAGGGGGGAAAAAAAGAGGCATCCACATCAGGAAAGAAGAAGTAAAACTGTCCTTGTTTGTGGAGGATATGCTCTGCATATACAAAATCCCAAAAACTCAACTAAAAAAAAGCATTGTAACTAATCAACGATTCAGTAAAGCTGAAGAATATAAAAATCAACATATAAAAATCAGTTGCATTTCTATATACTAGTGATGAAACATTTGAAAATAAAGAAAACTATCCCATTCTCATTAGTGTCAAAATAATAAAATGCCTCAGAATACATTTAAGATCTATACACCAGAAACTACAAAACTTTGTTGAAAGAAATCAAAGAAGACCTTAACAAACGGAAAGACATCCTGTGTTCATAAATTGGAAAATACTGTTAGAATATTCATCCTACCAAAAGCTACTTACAGATATGAATGAAATCCCTATCCAAATTCCAATGGCATTCTTCATAGAAATAGATAACAATTCAAAATTTCTATGTACCTACAAAAGACTAAATAACCAAAGCAATCCTGGGAAAGAAGAATAAAGCTGGAGACATCACACATCTTGATTTCAAATAATACTAAGAAACTATAGTAATTTAAACAGTATGGCACCAGCATAAAACATAAACTCAGACCAGAACCGGCAAGCGAGAATTAAACACTCATATGTATAACATATCAAATAGTACTTGACAAGGGAACCAGGAACATTCAATAGGGAAAAAATAGTTGCTTCAACAAACAATGTTGGGAAAACTAGACAAACATATGCAGAAAAATAAAATCAGACTCTTATCTTACACTGCTCACAAATTTATGTCAAAATAGAACAAAGACTTAAACATAAGACCAGGGGTGCCTGGGTGGCTCAGTTGGTTAAGCGACTGCCTTCGGCTCAGGTCATGATCCTGGAGTCCTAAGACTGAGTCCCGCGTCAGGCTCACTGCTCAGTGGGGAGTCTGCTTCTCCCGCTGACCCTTTCCCTTTTCATGCATGCTCTCTCTCTCAAATAAAGAAAATCTTAAAACAAAAACAAAAACAAAAAATGTAAGACCAAATCTCCTTGAAGAAAACACAGAGAAGTTCTTCAACATAAGTTTTGGCAATTATTTTTTGGTTAAGACACCAAAAACACATAAGAAAGCAAAAATGAATGAAGTAGACTAATTCAAAGTTAAAAGCTTTTGTACAAAATAAACAACCAACAAAATGAAAAAGCAATCTGAAGAATGCAAGAAAGTATCTGCAAACCATATACTGGATAAAGGGTTAATATTCAAAATATATGAAGAACTCCTACAACCCAACAAAAATAAAACATACAATCGGATTTTAAAAATGGACAGAAGAACTAAGTGGACACTTTTTCAAAGACAACATCCAGTGGTCAACAGATACCTGCAAAGACACTGGACATCACCAATTATCAGAGAAACCCAATTCAAATCCATTATAAGATAACATCTCACACCTGTTAGAATGGCTATCATCAAGAACACAAGATGACAAATGCTGGCAAAGAAGCGGAGAAAAGGGAATTTTTGTATACTTCTGGTAGGAACAAGTTTATTTCATATTTAATATTTAATTTAAATTATCATTTAAAGTATTAATTTAAATTAATTATTAATTTAAGATTAATTTAATATGGCTGTTCTTAAATAAATTAAAAATAAAACTATCATATGATACAGCAATTCCACTTCTGGGTGTAAACACAAAGAAAACCAAATCAAGATCTTCAAGAGATTTTTTCACTTCTATACTCATCACAGCTTTATTCACAAGAGCCAAGATATGGAAACAACCTAAGTATCCACATACAAGTAAAATAACAAAGATATGGTATATATGCATGGTGAAATATGATTCAGCCATAAAAATGAAGTCCTACACATTCACTACAGCATGGATGGATTCTGAGGACATGATGCTAAGATAAACCAGACAAATACTGCATATTACCACTTATATGTAGAACCTAAAAATGCCGAACTCCCAAAAAGAGTAAAATAGTGGTTATAGTGGGCAAGTAAGTCCTGGAATCTAATGCAAAATGTAGTACATATAAACAATATTGTATTACAATTGCCAAACTTGCTAAGAAACTAGCTTTCTATTCCCACACAAAAAAGAACAATTATGCAATACGAGAGAGGTGTTATCTACTGCTAGAATGGCAGTCCTTTATAATATATAAACGTAATCAAATCAACATGTTGGAAACCTTATAGTGTTGTATGTCAAATATATCACCACTTAAAATATGTCAAGTTACAAAAGATAAATTACAATTACAGATCTGCTTTAGAATTCTAAATTCTTTAGAATTCCTTACATAAAAGTCCTAGAATCCAAAATTATTATAATCAGTGAAAATGTACTCCTTAAGCATGTTAACTTTTAAAGAACTATGAAATAAATCGATCAGTTCAACTGAAAAAATTGAAATAAGAGATGAATAAGGAAAACAGGAAAAAGAGCATAAGTTAGAGACCTATAATAAGTGAACAAATATATTCTTCTAGTGATAAAACAGGACAGCAAAAAAAGCAGCAAGCGCTGACAAAATCAGTTTGTAGGAGAAGGTTATCAAAACTAAACATAGTAATACAGATATTGTAATAGATACGAATGCAAATTTTGAAATGTTCAAATATAGAATAATAGAGTTCATCTCAAATTCAGGGTGACTTAGTAGTGAATGTACAACATCATAAGAAAGTAAATTTTTTTTTTAAATGTAGAAAAGGCCTTTGATAGGGCAGCACCCACTCTGAATTTTTACAAATTGCCTTCATAATTATTAACTTCCACCTGAAAGTTCATACCAATGATAATCATTGAAAGTATGAATGTGTGCAAAGGATACATGAAAAGATTCAACACCCTAGAATCAATGGAAAAGCTTCCGGTAACTTGGGAGCTTTATATGGTGTCCCACTGTACCGCATTTGCAGAAGTTTTTCTATTAATATTTAAAAAACTCTATTTATTGATAACAACCACAGTAAATATGAAAGATGAAAGCTCTCATTTACAGAAACAAAAAACACTTAGAACTGATCCTAAGTAGAATTCTGTGGGTTTCTATAAGAAATTATATGAGAATAAATGGAGATCCCTCACTTTTGGACCAGAAGATTGGGCAATTTAGGAAATTATTTCTAATTCCAACAATATTAGAATTGTATTATTTTTAAATGTCTACCACACAGTATGTATTCATTTCTGTGAACAGTTAAAAATTTCATTAAAATAATTTAGCCCAAGAGTTGTACATACACTTACTTATAAATGGAAGAGACCAGAAGAAAGTGAATGAAAACGTTAAATGACTGTCATGCAGTAGTGGAATTAGGGTGATTTTTGTGTTTTTTTTTCTCATGTTAATTTTTTTTTTTTAAGATGCTTAAGGTCACAATGATATTTAATAATAAAGAAGATTACCTTAATTGTACCACAAAATACCAATTTTTATAGAGCTGCATTTTGGGCCACAGCTTACCCCAGAACAGCATTTGAATAATTTTGGCTCACACGTTTTTGAGACTGAAAGTGCAAAGTGGCAAAGGCAGTAACATATAGAGTGCCTGGGTGCCTCACGTTAGGCGACAGACTCTTGATTTTGGTTTAGGTCATGATCTCAGGATTGTGGGACAGAGACTGGCATCAGACTCCACTCTCACCAGGAAGTCTGCTTGAGATTTTCTCTCTCACCTTGACCTTCCCCCTTCCTCTTCTCCCCCCACCCCCACCTCACCCTTCCACCCCCATCCAAATAAAAATAAATCTTTAAAAAAGCAAAAAAAAAAAGGCAATAGATATATAGAGTTAAAGGAAGCTACTCCATGCTGGAAAACCCATGGCCCTGAAGTGTGCTGAAATATTTAAATATGATATGAGTCGCAGTTTAACTTCAACAACTGAGTAGGAGTTTAAAAATCTCAATGTACAAAGAATTTATTTTTTTTCTGTAGTTACATTGGCCCCTAGTGCTGATAACATCTGCATACAATAAAATTATTAAATTAAAAAAATATTGTATTTAACATGGTACATAAGCACATGCGTTTTCTATACCTCTGAAGTTACCACTAAAACTTCATTACATGCAAAAACAAAACAAAAGTAAAAACACACAAAAAAACCCAAAAACCCAATTGGAAACAGGCTTGATAACCTCAAGTATCCAAATGACAACAGCACAGTTTTCTTTAAATTGATTTCAATAGACACAAAGTTACTGGGATCTTATTAGATTAACAAGAACAGAGGCAGCTGGGAGGAGAGGGAGGTTGTATTACCTGTGAGGTAAAAAAATTCAATTTTTTTTTTTTTGCAGTTTTTAAAAGGAAGATTTATTTGACAAGTTTCACTTAGCGCAATACACCTAAAAGGAAATCACGATACAAGGAAAGGTTTAAATCAAGGCCTCAGAATTTCATACAAACACCAAGACCAAAATCCTAACGTATGGTGTTGCATCTCAAAGTCCCTCATTAACTTAAAAAAAAAAAAAAAAAAAGCTTCAACTTACATGCCTTAGAGGTTATTAAATGAAATTAGAATTAACAAACATGCCAAATGTGTTCACTTTTAATTGTAGACATAGCTCCTATATTGAGTTTTACAAAAAAAGCATGTCTTTCAACATGCATCCCAACAGTGTTCAATGTAATGTAGAAGAGCAACATTTAACATAATTCAACTGCTTTAACCTAAATACACTTGCTGCTTAAGTACATCCTACAATAGAACTAGAGAAAAGCTGAAAATTGTTTAACAGTTACAGTTTACTCAGTTGTTATATCCTAGATGAATGTTTGTGTTCAAAAATACTGAACCTCAAGTCTTAAAACAATCCTGATTTCCACTTAGAATAAGCATCAATCACAAGCTTGTATTGCAAAACTGTTAAACTTTGTTTCTTTTAAAAAAAAAACGGTGACCAAGAGTCAGTGATCAGGATCAGTTACATTCCCCATCCACCACTCATACTGGACATGCTAGACATCCCTCCCATTCTGTTCACGCCCACAGATGCTCGGCTTCCGCTACAGTAGTAGCTGCTGTTCACTGCTCCTTGGCTGCCTATGCAATGTTTGATTGAAAATCACTGGAGTTTTCCTGTAAAACTTGGTCATGTCCACTCATGCTGCTCTGGCCACCGTAGCCACCTCCATAACCACCACTCAGCTGCTGACTGGCTGGGCCGCTGTAACTGGACTGGTTTGACAAGCCCATGCCTCCCATCATTTGGCTACCATAAGCACCACCGCTTGCTCCTGCTGTAGAATTCAAGAAGAGTTCTACATATCTGTGTTCGTAAGCACCACCGCTTGCTCCTGCTGTAGAATTCAAGAAGAGTTCTACATATCTGTGTTGCATATTTGCTTTGTCTTTTGACATCGCTGCCACAGCATCTTCATGAGTCGCAAACTCGACATCTGCTTCACCAGTTACTCTGCCATCAGGACCAATTTCAATATTTACTCTCACAGGGTTGAGCGGTGAAAAAAAAATTATAAATGTCGTTCTCAGTAGCTCTGTAAGGTAATCCCCTCAAGTGTACACAATGTCCTGTTGTGCTCTGGAAAGTAGAGCCACCATCCCCATATCTGTGATCAGACATTCCTGAAAAACAGTAATTGAGGTCTCTTTCAAATCTATCTGACCCAAATCCATAGCCATCATTATAGCCATTATAATCATCACAGCCTCCATAACCTCCACCATAAGCACCACGCCTCATCCATTCAAAGCCAGCTCCCCTGCCAATGCTGTTATACCCTCTGCCAGCTCCAGGTCTGTCATAGGGACCTGGCCGCTGCATGGCCATAAGTTTTCGTGGTGGATCATAGTGATCGCATATCATATCCTGGTTCTTGGATTCCCCATGAAAGATTTACATGAGAATCCATGCCCCAATAAAGACAGCCAGAAGGAAAGTAGCAAGCCTAAAGGAGTTTATTAAGGACAGTACACTCTCCGGAAGGGAGTGGGCAGGCCCAGAGATGGCAACTGCACTGAGGCTACAGGGCTCTTTTATGTGAGTGGGGTCTTAGGTCATGGATGGGGTGGTCTCTAATGGAGACTGCTTCTAATCATTTGGGGGACTCCTCCCACTTGTTGGGAAGGAGAGTTTTTGATGTCACAAGGTTTGTACCAGAATCATCATGGGAGCCTTGCCCAACTGGTTGGGAGGAGAGAGGTGATGGTGGCTAAAACTGCAAAGCAAATGCATTATAATGATCCAATGGGTGACCCCAGGGCAGACATGGATGGGGAGAGCACATGTTCTGCACCTGCAGCCCTTCGTCTGCTAGGCCAGGGGTCTTGGAAGCCACAAGGTCAGGATGTGGTGCCCCTAGAATGGGTAGCCTATTTATCACTGTCTTTGCCTCCAGCTCCTGTCTGTTTACTCTATCAGTCATTCTGTTTATACTACCTTGAGCTGACTAATCAAGACACAGAAAATGAAAAACTCTTTAGAAACATGGTAATTAGAGAAATAATTCAAAAAGCAATGAATAAAATATTTGCCTATGAGATGGACTCTTGAAACACCGGGTGGAGGTTTACAGAGGAAGGAGAGTAGGAGAGAATTACATTTTCATACCATCATTGTTTTAGTAGGTTTTTGCGAAGTTCTTCTATTCCTCTAAAGTAATAGCTGAAACATTATACCTAAATGTATTTTCCAAAGGTCTGGGAAGGTGTAGGCATACATGTAGTTAATTAACGTTAGTTGTGTCCATTTTTGAATTGACTAAAATTAATACAAGGAAAAGAATTTCTATTTTTCTAGGTAGTTCTATTTGCAATAGTATCACATTCTTTCTGATGTAAAGTCCAGTCAACTCAGAAGAACTCTGAGCTGGGAATACAAGTCCTTCCCTGCTTGGAAGCTCCTCTACACTAGGCAACCCTTCTTGATGGTTGGGTGGATATCCTATCAGATTTTCTTCAATGCAAATTCATCTTACTTTTATAATTTCTATAGAGACATTTTTATTAAGAAAACATCATGATGATATAAAGAAGTAAAATATGCTCATCACAGTCTGCTAGGTGAAAAAGGACTAAAATAAATATTATGTGATTGTTACAACCAAGTGAACAGTAACAAAACGTCTATGCCAAGAAAACCCTTAATAGTCCAAAATGCTGTATCTTTTATGGGACAAATAACCTTAAAATAATAACAAGAAAACAACAACCATAATCCGTTCAGCTCCAGATTAGAAATTTTAAAACTTTCATCGCATTTGTGCCACAGACATGCATCGACTTGTGAAAAAAATACAGCCATTTGTGAAGCCATTGTTCTAATCTATAAATTCAAAGATTTCATCAAATGTTAGCGAAGGTCTTTTTAGTGCTACAGTGACTTTTTCATGATTCCAAATAAAACTTGCAAGAAATTCTAATGCATTAGTAAATGCAATGAGAAGACCATATACAGTCTATGTTGGACTTCTGAAACTATTTTGGAAAAGTTGGATTTTTTCAACTTCTCACCGGTATTTCAATAGCACAGTTATCTAGTACTTTCCAAGTTATTTTCACAATATTTCTACCACCTCATTTATATCCTGAGTTGAAAAATAACCGCATATCCTACTATGTCTGAGGTTTTTTTTTTTTTTCATGCATACATGTTTGAGCTCGTTTTTAACAAGGTCCAAAGTAGGCCAGGATAAAACTTAACTATGTCTGGAAACAAAACATACCAGATCTTATGACTCCATTTTACAGAAGTAGAAAGTTACAAAATGTTACCCTTACAAATGTTTAAGAATTGAAAACATTTGTCTTAAAGGAGCAATATGTCCGTGTACAGACCAGTTTTAGGGTGAAATGTGTTACTATGTTTTTAATATGAAAGACTAAAGAACGTGGACATTAAAGAGAAAATATTCAGACAGAAAGCAAGCTGGTGGATCTTATTCCCTGAGATGAATTAGCAACAGTAAATTTCTACACTTTTGAAAAACCTGGAACTAATTAGAAGTCCAATAGAGAGGGGGGAAAAGCATGATACATTTCTAACTCCCTTACTCTTCACAAACACACTTACACATACACAAAGGCAGACCCACTTAGAACATACTAGAAACCAGTTAGAAGTGACAGTAGGACAGAATGAAATGATACGGATTAGGGGAAGGTAGAAAGAATCACGAAACTTCATGGCTTTTGATCTATACTGTTACTTACTATAGTTTTTTTCTTGTCTTAATTTACCCCCTCACACTGCACCTCAAAATTTAGAACTGCAGCATTCTGCAGATATTTCAGATATGTATATTATTATGGTTTTCTTCTGTCCTAGAATTTATAATTTTGCTGTGGCTAAATTTAGGCTAGTTATGTCTTTTTCAGAAAAATCAATTACCTTAAAAATTAATTATTTTTGTACACAGTGTTAAATTCAGAGATTTTTCGACATGATTTCAAAAGTAAAGTAAGCAAGGTACTTTTCCTATCAGCATCGGACACACTACAGAGTGAAAACAATGTGCTGGTTAATACTGGATTAGAACCAATCTTTGATAATGAACCTAGCAAGAAATATGAAAGACAATGGACAAAGTAGATGATGATTTCGTCTGTGTGAAATCCTGCCAACAGATTATATGTTTATCATTGATTATATTTCTTGTAGTATTTGGGTCAAAGTCTCGTAAAGCTTCTAAGAAAATTATATTTGAATGGATTTTATATTGCCAGTGGAAACCTTTGATAGAATATGAGATCAATATTCGTGACCACTATTTTCTCACCATCCACGGTCACTTTTTTCTCCCATGATACATATTCCACAACATTAAAATTTGAAGCTTTCACCTCCTAAGAGCCCTTTCCGGAATCTTCATATACAACAAAGGCAATTGGAACAATTTCTATTGTTAGACTGCTTATTCCCCTTTGTCCTAGACTGAAAGTCTTTGAAGATAGAATCCACTTCACAGGCTAATAGTAAAAACACAGTTCACATAATTCCTTCTCATTCTTAAAAGATTTTATGCTTGCAAGGTTGATTTTAGTCACAAGCTCTGGTTTTTGCTAAAGAAAGTCATTAGGAGGGGTGAGAGGACTTCTATAGTCACAACAGAGAAATTATTTCTCTAGTATTCCTTTCCTGGCTCTTTTACAAAGAGTAACTCAGGAGGGGTATGGAACTTTCAGGGAAGTTCAGGGAACCGATGGGCCTAGGTTGACCCTCTCTGCCCTCAGTAGTCAGAGTGACCAGGGTTTTAACAGACCGTGGCTTCGAGGACCTTTGGGAAACAGTCAAGAATTCTTGGGAGAGATTCTCATTTGAAAGAACTTGGTCTAAAAATCACACTAAATCTAAACAAGATAGACATTAACAAAAACTAAGTCACAGTAATGTTTACATGAGAATACGAGCAAATCTTCCATCCTTCAGCGGGAGGTAAGTACTTATAGGAGTTAAACTTTAAAGCCAGTTAAAAGAAAAATCAGGCCTTCATCCAGGCAGCCTATCTGGAAACTGATGGAAACAGTAACAATACGATCAGGTGAAAGGTTAACTTCTCTCTGATGCCTCTTACTTAATCAGTCTCTTTACTCAGAGAGCACCGAGAATGCCAGACGCTCAGGAAATCAGACTTAACGGCAGCAAAAGCATCCCCAGGAGATATCAGCATCCTTTTCATTTTAGTGCAAAAGGGCTAAGTTGGAAAGCCACTCTCCTGCTAATGACAGTGAAGGCCTTGAAAGAAGTTATTGTTGAGGTTTCCACAATGCTCAGCCATTTTGGGATACAAGATGAGTCTCACTGGCAGGTGTTCGATTATTAGGAAAATTAAGCAGATGGCATTGGCAAACCACGGCTCCCCTTTTCCTCAGCTGCCAGGAATTCCTACCCTCAGGCTTAGCTTCACATATGTTTGTTTAATAAAGTTCCTGCCATTTCAAGCAAAGAGAAATCAGTGTCCTCATTCAAGCATGCCCAGAACTGTGAACTAATAACATTGTCCACAGTTTCCCGGACTGGTAGGCCAACAAAGCCGCTTGGTGTTTTCTGTGTCACTCATACCTGCCGCTATGTAGACCCCTTAGATGCCCCCAGTCACTGGCTCAGAGGAGGAATGTGTGTGTGTGTGTGTGTGTGTGTGTGTGTGTGTGTGGCTGTTTGCAGTGTTCAGGAGACTGTAAAATGGGTCTGATGCCCTATGTTATCAATGAAAAAGAACAGCCAAGCCTCAAGTCTCTGCACAAGAAGTAACAGAAAATACAATTTCCAAGAAGAGTATTTCCTATTGTCTAAACCCAATTCACTTTGGTAACAATATGTTTACATTTTAACAGTGGACTCATTTGATTTACCAGCCAGTCTTTTTTTTTTTTTTTTTTTTTTTCCTCTTGAAAGAAAGAGAACATGAGCAGGAGCAGAGGGAGAGGGAGAAACAGACTCCCTGCTAAGCAGAGAGCCCGAGGCAGGGCTGGATCCCGGGGACTCCAGGATGATGACCGGAGCTGAGACAAGGCAGACACTCGACCTACTGAGCCACCCAGGCACCCCTCAGCCGGTCTTAAGAGACAGCTCACAAGTTCACTGACAGAGGATCTCCTGCTGATGCCTCATTAAGGCCATTAATGTAATGAAGCCATGAAACTTCATGAATTAAAAACATTCTGAAAATTCAGGTCATCCTAACAAAAGTAAAATAAACATCAGTTGTGATTGTATGTATCAATTATAACATCCAGATATAGAAATAAAATACAATCAGTTCTAAATATAATGAACAAAAACTTACTCATTCAACGAAGGTAGACTGTACATTTACTGTCAGCCTAGCCCTAGGACATACACTGGGGCTATAATAAGGAAGAAGACAAATACAGTCCCTGCTCTGGAAGAGCTTACGAATTGAAGAGGAAAATTACTGGGAGAAGGCCCAGGCCAGGTGGTCCCAGAAGATGGAAAGTTACTAACAACAAGCTAGCGATAACCAGAAGCCCTACTGGGAGCAAGAGATAGCCAGCCGCTTCTGCTTCTGTTAACAGGCTTCCTGCTGCAGGCTCCCTACACTACTGTTCCCGCCTAAACAGCCCCCATGCCACCAGTTTAAATTCACCTACCAGCAGCCAGCATAGCCCTTGAAATCTAACCCTGCACCCCCCCATAAAAACCCTGTAACCCCACTACCTGGGGCCCAAAACGTCCAGCACGAGCTCATCTGGGTCCCCCAAATAAAACTGAGTTCTCCTACTTCCCCAAGTGTCACCTGGTCTCTTGTAGGTCTGATTATTTTCCCACAACAGAATAACAAGGAAAAAGAAAAGCAGATGGCAAGAAAGCATAAAATGATAGGCCAGTGTGAGCCCACAGGAAGGACACCCACCTCCAGAAAAGCAAGTTGCCTTGTGACATAGGAGGTCAGGCAGAACACACAAATGAGAACACCCGGCAGAGACTGGAACGTGAGGAGAATCAAGGTATTATTTGAGGACATGAGACTATTTAAACATGGCTGAGAGGTCATGAGTTGGGGGGGGGGGTGCAGAAATGTGCCTGGAGGCATCTACAGGGTCCCCATCACACAGAAGCCTGGAAAGCCTTCTCATGGAGTGGATGCTGAGTCTGTCCGCAAGCCACTGGCAATTTTTAAGCAGGGGAGAGGCACAGATTTGCTTTTTTGGAAACAGCACTCTCACAACCACGTAGGCAATGAATTGGGTTGGGGCAGGCATGGAGGAAGTTGGAATACTCAAGACAAAAAATTGATCAACTTCAACCTGGGTGATGGAAGTAGGGATGGAAGAAAAAAAAAAACAAACAAACAGATTTTATCTTAGGGAACAACAACAACAACAAAAAATTAACAACCTTACCCCAACTGAATGTTTTGTGAGAATCACCAGCAAGCTTATTTCTACTGAATCAGTCTTGTCTTTAATTTGTCCATTTCCCAGGATAGATGTTAATGTAATGATTTAAAAAAAAAAAAAAAAAAGGCTAACCGGAAAACCTGCACCTTCCTAATCCATGGTGTCGGTTATACAAATGCACACACATGCGTGTTCAGGTACACACATACACACTCCCTCATCCTGGGTTTGCCTTTAAATAGAAATACATGTCATGGTAAATAATGGTAATTCTATCATTCAGGAACAAAAATAGGACATATCCTTTGTTTTTATATGTCTATTTATATGCATAGATCAGCCAATATGAATGCATGGCATAGATTTAATTTTATTTTAGTATATGTGCTGCTGAAGCAAGCACATGGATTTCACTGTAAACTGGGACTAGCGACCACCTAGGCTGGTTCCTGCTTGGATAACAGGACTGGGGAATCCACTCTTGAGAAATACTCTCCCACTATTGGCCGGCTTTGCTAGAACTTTTTCCATTTACTTTATACCTAACCTTCTCCCAATAAATTTCACAGCACTGCCAACACTGAAACAAACAAACAAAAACCTCATTTTTATCTTACACACAAACACAAAAAAATTGAAGGTAAGAGGTCAGAGAGCTCTGCCACTCACAGTTTTAGAGATTTACTTATTTGACCTCTTGATAAAACCATGGGTCTCCAGTGAGCCATGATTTTATCCTCTTCATGATACGTACATGCTATTCCACTCTAGTTTATAAAATGCTTTAAGTAACAAATCTCAATCTATGACATCATCTATGTGGCCAACTTTTATCCTTTCTCTTTTTTTCCCCAACATGAAAACTCCCTTATTGAGGGAAAAAGCGAAATACTGAACTTTCTGCAATACTTTCCATTCTTGAATATAAGAAGGCTATTGGTGTTTCCATTTGGGTTATCAATTCCATTTGGATGAGGAGAGTGCTGTGGTTTATGGGTTATCTGTCTGCCTTCAAGTCTGGATTTAGGTTTAGAAAGCAAGTGCATTTGCTGTTAACCCACCACCAACACACACATGCACGTGCACACACTATAAAGGGAGTCACCATTCATTCATCATTGATTGCACAACTAATATGTACCAAGCATAGTTTCCGACTTAGCAGGGTATGAGGTAGAATATACATCTGCTTTCACATTTCCATATGAGAAATAGATAGCACCCGGACAACTAGAGAAGAAAAACAGTGTTACATGCTATGCAGGGAATTAAAACAGGTGGATATCACTGTGGGGTGGGGAGGCACTGTGGAAGAAGGGAGAGAGAGGTCTCTGGGGAGGTACCATTTAAGCTGAGCCATGAATGAAGACTAGATAATTTCATGTCTGTACCTACAGCTGGATTTACCCCGGAGACAAACTCACGAGCATGCTGAGAGAGTCGCATTTGAAATTCATGATCACAAATTTCTACAGGACCCCTGACACTGCTGGCGATGAGATCACATTTTTCTAGTCCATTACTTATCTACTACTTTCCAAACCTCCAAATCTCCCTTCCTCACACTCTGCTGAGGACCCAGCCTCTTATTCCACCAAGGAAAGAGTAGCAGTCACAAACTGCTTGGAGAACAAGATTTTCTCCAGGTGCCTGCCACCACGTCGGCCACCCATGCTGCCTTTCTCCTTTCTATTGCTCTCGATGAACCTTCTGGGCGACTACACAAGGTTTTCCTTCCATTCCGACCCCACGTCCTTTGCCTTGTTGCTTTCCCTAAGGTGGCTTCGACTCCACTCCCCAGTCTCTCCTACATCTTCCTATTTCTTTCTCTCCCTGATCAATCCAATCATCGGTCGCCTGTCTGAAAATGGAACCTGCTTCTCCTCACACCCAGGAGTGGCCCAAGTCCTCACAATGGCCACCAAGCTCACCAAGATCTGGCCATGGTTCTTGAAGACTTTCACTTCTCCTCTGCCATCCCGCTCTCCCCTTGCTCAAGCCACACTGGCCTCTTGATTATTCTTCGAACATGGCACAGCACACCTTCATCTCAGGGCCTTTGCACTTCGGATTTTTTTTTTCCTGCCTTGACCAGTCTTTCTCCAGGTTTCTATGTGACTCAACCCATCTTCCTGTGTTCATTGTTCAAATGTTACTTATGAGATAGTCCCTACACCCCACATAAACCCCTCACAATTACCCTGTCATTTATTATCTTCCCTACCAGTTATTTTTCTCATTTCAAATTGATCATTAATTCAATCACAGTAAGTTTTATTTAAATAGTGTGTAGTGTGCCCTCACACATTCCACTAGATTAAGAGTTCCACGAGGGTGGAATTTTCTTAAATCGTTGTGTTTAGTTTTATTATTGCTTTATCCTTGCAGTATAGAAAAAATGTGGCATGCACTGGGTCTCACTACATGTTTGTTGAATGAATTGGAACACATGCAAGCAGCAGCTGGTTTTCCAAGGATCATGAGATGGAATGTTCCAGGCAAAAGGAATAGCTCAAACAAAGACCCCTATGAAGAGAAAAAGCTTGGTGTGTTTGAGAAAACCAGAGTAGGTCAACAGGACTAGAGCAGAGGAGGAGATGGGGACAGTGGTCCAAAACACTTCCTCCTAAAGAAGTAAGGGTCAAAAAAATGGACACCGGTCTTTCCTAGACCCTGACCATTGCCTGACATCCCTGATGCTTTTTTCCCCTCCACTAGACAGGGCTTCCAGTTGTTAAGTATTGAATGAACTGTACATTTCAATCGTGGTACTTTTGGAACACCGTACATTCTACTACATAATGGCCCTTCCAGGATGTGCTGCTAGACCTGCAGCACTATCTTGGCCCTTGAAAGTCACTCTCTGCTGTGTTCTGCCTTTCTCTCCTTCCGCATCACATTTTTCTGAAAAGCCAGCCATTTTTTGAGAATGAGCTTTTTCCCCAGAATGACACAGCCAGTATAAAAGCTTTTATTTTTCTAATAAACTATTCTAGGGAGGTGATCACTGGGTCTTCCATCTTTCCCTCTAACTAGAAAATCAGATTACATTTTTATTATAGAAAATTGATGATTCCTCCCAAATAGAGGAATAGTTCTAGCATATTTGAATTCACTGAAATTTATCATCAAGAACTGTAAAGAATTGGAAATTTTTATCCTCCTTCCAAGTGAACAAGTTAGCCTGACATTTTCATGGATGTAGGTAGAAGGCATCAGATTCCTTATCATAAAAGACAGTCTATTACTCAAAGCAGTAACTGAGCCAGAACAGCTGTCTTTTCTGCTTGTTTTCCAGGCTCCAACTCCAAGTTGGCAAAGAAAGCCAGAGGATGCCTGTATTTATAATGGGTTTAATTACAGGAGAGGAACCCTAAGCTTTGGAACCCTAAATGTTTATAATAGGCAGTGATCATGTTTGCCCTTTGCTCTGAAGTGTTCTTTATTCTAGCAATGGATATTGTGAATATGCCTGCCCTTTGCTCCAGAAAAACAAACGGTCTGTCTTCCCTGGCTGCTGTCTATACAAATACATTTTAGAGTCCAGTTTGGAACAAAGGGAAACCAGTGCCTTACAAAATAAAGAAGAATGTGAGAGGCCCATGGAGATTTATCTCCTAACAATATCTGCTCCTCATTTCTGTCCCATCCTGGCTTCTGATAAACCTTCTAGATGCCACTCTGATAACCATTCTGCCACCTGAACAGAGGCTGGGACAAATCCTTCATCTTACATAGCATTTCATTGAGACTATTAGCAACAGGAGTCCAAGCAGCAGTCGTGATCTTAATCACGGCCTCTGGAATCCCAGATCCAATCACCTGAACAAATCAGTAAGCCATCAATCAGGGTTACCCATGGAAGGCCAGGTAGCTTTTTAAGTTCCTGTACTGACCTTTCTACCTGGCCGAAAACACTGATCCATACACAGCAGGATGTATGAGCATCTGCACACACCTTGCCTTGCCCCCAAGCAGAAGGCATAGGGCAGTTCTGTCCTCATAACAACCCTGGCCAACAAGCAGAAACTGATATGATGGTCTTCCAGGGCCAAGCTGACATCACTGATCACTTCAGCTCAAGTCAGGAACAAATTTTATCATTTCTAACTGGAGGATTCCCCACATATAGATTACTGCCTCCAGGTTGCATGTGAATAGTGTGCCTTTTACTCCCTTCGTCAACCCAGGGTGGCCTCATTTTGGAGAGATCTGAGGTCATCTGAGAGCTCTCAAGTCTACTGTAAGGTATGAGTCACCATGTTTTCAAGAGGGACTTAAGAAACGCTTGTCTTTTTACAAGCAGCATGGACCGGGAAGACAGGAGGCCTGTGGGAATAAAGTGTTGCTTACATTAGTCAGAGTCCCCCAAGTAATAAGTAGACTAGTTTTTGTGCAAAGGTTGCAGGCCCTTTGCAGAGGGCTGCAGAAGTTGCAGAGGTTGTGGCCTCCCAATTGACTGGTGAACACTATGGATTCCAGTGCAGTTTGAATAATGTAATCAATTCTTCAGGAGGGAGTGCTTGAGGTCAATGGTTCCAACTTGTCCTTTGGGTTTATACCACCAGCTGAGTGCCCTTTGTCTATCCCAAAGAATGTCCCAAAGTAGATGAATGGACTGGAACAGCAATAGCACAAACTGAAAACATGTCACCAGTGCTAAAGCACCATCAGGAGTGTGAGAGGAGGTCAAAGTTCAATGCAGTCAATCTTCCAGGAGGAGAGCGGACCAATACTCCCAACTGTGTGACCCCCTTCACCTGAAGACAAACTTGCAGCATGAGTCGCAACTCTGGCTTGTATTAGTTGCCTCTGCTTCAGAAACAAAGAGGCCCTTCCTTGGTTCTCAGAGTATACTGATGGATGGGATACCATGTCTGGTGTCCCGATAGGTCCAGGAAGCAAAGGTGACAATCTGGTGCTTAATTCAGTTTAGTCTCATTAAAGAACAGGCTCTTACTGTGTGTCTACGTGAGTGACCCAGACAGTCTGACCAGCAGCTGTGAACCGTTCCCCAGTTTTGGACCTCCAAAAGGGCATTTTTAATATGCCACTCTACAGCCTTCCAACTGTCACACCATGCAGCCATGCCATTGACTAAGACTCAGTAAAAATAAGACAAAGTTCACCAAGGATTGTAGCAGGCAGAGCTATCCGAAGGACTTGGATTTATGTCTGTGGACTGAAGTGAACCACCTACTTTTTCTGCAGAGCTACTACGGGCATTAAAGAGCCCCAACAGCCGAGAGTTATACTCCTGTGTTTCAGCTCAGCCAAGCCATCAGTGAACCAGGCCTAGACACTTAAGAAACAAGACCTAGCAAGAGCTATGATCTGTGTAACAGATTCAACTACTCTTCCAGTGTCTGCATCGGCTGAGGCTGTGGAAGAAACAGTTGCCGATTTTCCTGCCAATTGTGCAAGACTGCTGTAATCCCACTAGTGCATCTCTTATTTTACTTCCTTACTTTTAAGTCCTTCATCGAGTCTGCAATTTTCATTCCCCGTTCTGAGATGCTATCCTCTTTCTGTAAGGCCAGCCAGGGGAAGATGGGCATGCAAAGTGGGGCGCTATTTCCACGTTCCACTAGTGGTTTACTGCATGTGCTCTTTCCAATCAAGAAAAATGCCCCTGGCATTATGGGACAAGGAAGTACAATTATCACACATCAATTTCTACTATACATACAGATGTAGAAAAACAGCAACAAGAGAGCATAGGATAGGTCCACTAGGTCACATTAGTTCCCTTCCCCTGCTGTGAAGTCTTTGCAAACCTGGTCAGCTGCATCTAGTCTGTTTATGATTATGCCTGAGGCAACTATATCCAAAAGCCATGAAAGTTTAAATTCCTCCCCATTCAAAATTCCCAACCATACTCAGGTGGGGAGATACAGTCTTTCAACCCCCTTGGGGAGGGAGGCCTCAAGTATACTCTGGCTGTCCTCCTCTAAATAGCTGAGGTCGGCAGGGAAGGAAACTAGAGGAGGGGGGTGGTGGGGGGTAGCATAGAGAGCGAGGCTCTGTGCCATTCTCCAAGGCTTCACATTGACCTATAGTTTTGAGCAGCGTAGCAGCTGCTCTGATTCTACCAAATGAACTTTGAGTGTTTCCACTCCACCTAGTACTCTATGGGGGGGAAGGGATGGGTGAGATCCTCTCACTTGACCTGGGGAGCCCCTCCACTCAGCAGCCCCATTGATGTGATTTGAAGTGCAGTCTGAGAGTGAATTCTTCAGAGGTTTTTGGTGCAAAAATATGTTTTTATTGTAACCCCGCTGGAATTTTGATAAGTGACTGATGATATACTTTTAAGCTGTGGAGGGAGGGGGGCCCAGATTAAAATAGCCTAGGCCTCTAAAGGGACTTCTGCAGGTTAAGGAAGAGTTACAGAATCCCCGGGGTTGGGCTATTGTCAAGATAAAGTTGTTTTTAGCCTCTAGCAAAACACTAACTTTAAGGCAGACACAGTTCCCATTCCACACATATCCCATCCCAGGGGTCTGTAGGGGGTGGATGGGAGTGGGGCGTGTGGGGGAGTGGGGCGTTAGCGTGTGCTTTGCCCTCAGCTTACCTTCTGCTCCCTCACCACCAGCACGCTGCTTCCCAACAACACCCCTAAGCTTACACTCTGACACTTGCTTGGCTCAGATGCAGCTGCTTTTTAAGGTGCCCACTTTAATATGCGACACCTGGGGCCCTACTGCCACACTTAACATCTCTTTAAGCTCTTGCCTCAACTCAGTAAAAGGGCCAGGGAAGTTTTCAGCATGGTGGGGCTGGCCACAGAAATTTACTTAAATTTCATTGGGTCAGTAGGTCCTTTTTGTCAGCATTTAAATCCAATCCAGGCCAGCAAAATGCAGAATACTTGTCAATGTCTTTTCTATGGCTGCCCTGGGACTTAAATTGTCTCAGAGAGACCTGCCTGAAAGGGCTAACACTTTCTTACCGCAGCCAGGATCTACTGCAAAAAAGAAAAAACAACAATAACAACAAACCAAAAACATGCCGCCCCAAGGAAAAAGCCAGTTGCTGAGGCCTATACTGCTGTCCTCTACAGCTGGCATCATTGACTGAAGGGGGATTGGGCTGTAAGATGGCCCAGCTGCTGCCACTCTTCCTATATGAGTCCTCGCCCTCATATCCCAAGGGAACCAGCCAAGGTTCCAACAAATAGTTTAGTTTCTCCCCAGAGTAGTCCCACATTTCCCTCTTCACACTCAGTGCAGACACACAACTCTGTAAATGTTGCCTACAAAGGGTGGGAAACTTCTGCCTGCCGGGGATGAAGCTTAGCCCTAGTTGTTACAATGCAGTGGACTTGGGCTGACCATTAGGGTCTTAAGGAAGTTCCTCCACCTTGAGGAACCACATTGTGTCAACCACAATGGCATACCAATCAGGCAACCGTTTTTGGTCTGCTTCCTGCTCTTCTTCGCCTATGACCACTTTCCCAGTTTCCCCTCATTAATGGTCAGTGGGGAAGGACAATTTATTGTCCAACCGATCACACAATTTGCAACATGTTCAATTCCCACAGACTCCCCTCATGTGTTGCTAATCAGCTCATGAAGTCCCTGTTCCTTATCTTCTAGCAAGGCAAGTCTTTGTCAGCATCCCACCATCCTTGCCAATCCTGTCAAGGACTACAAATGGTCTGAAATATTATCCCACTTGAGAACTAACAAGTTAGCCTGCCACAGTTTCACAGAATTTGGTAGATGACATGAAACTTGAGGTCAGAGATGAAAGATAATTCCTCAAAGCAATAGCAGTAGCCAGAGTGTTTCCTTTTTTGTGCCAGTTTCCTGAGCTCTAGTTCCCACAGGGCCACACAAAGATGACAAGATGACACCAGCCAATGTGGTAGGTTATGCTATACCAGAGGACCCACAAAACCAAATTTTTTATAACAGGCAGTAGCCATGTTTGACTTTTGCTCCAGGGAGAAACACCACTCTGTCTTCCAAGACTGTAAGCAAATTTGTTGTTTGCTGTAGACAGACATTACTATCTCTAAGGCTATTCCCCGGGCAGACAGTTCACAGCAGAGGGCAGTCAGCACCTTGCTTTCAAGACTTACAGAAACCCAGGAGAGTCAACATTAGTTCTTTGTAGCTCTTCCCTGACAACACCACTTGGAAACCTCATAGATAATGCTTTCTTCTCAGATGAACTTTCTTTATAGCAATGCTGCTTATACAATTCTTTAACTTTAGCTTCTACCAGCTACTAACTTACCAACCTGCTCCACAGAATGTAGACATTCAAAAAGTACCATCTTGATAATTCGTGCACACCTTGACATTCATGGCACAGCTGTAATAACACCACTCTTACCTTTTATTTCCATGACTTATTCATTCCGTAACTTTGAGACAATACCTCCCACTCCCCTTTACCTATTTTGCCCATCCCCTCTAGCAACTATCAATTTCTTCTTTGTATTGGTGGGTCTGTTTCTGCTTTTTTGTTTGTTCATTTAGTTTTTTTTTAGATTCCATATATGAGTGAAATCATATGGAATTTGTCTTCCTCTAACTAATTTTACTTAGCATAATACCTTCTAGGTCCATCCATGTTGTCGCTAATGACAAGATTTCATTCTTTTTTATAGCTCAGTAACATTTCATTGTATATATGTATATTGTATGGATAAAGAAGATGCTGTGTGTATATATATACACACATACACACATACATATATAACATTTCATTGTATGTATACACTCCGCATCTTCTTTATCCATTCATCTATAAATGAACATGTGGGTTGCTTGGCTATTGTAAATAATGTTACAATAAACACAGGGGTGCATATATCTTTTCAAATCAGTGTTTTGGTTTTCTTTGGGTAAATACCCAGTAAACCACTCTTTTTTAACACAAAAAACATAACAATATTATTCTTAATTTGATACATTTTTTCCTTGGCTTCTACTGGTCTCCTTGCACACTCTAAGATTCTCACATACTTAGTCTAAAAACTCCAAACAATGCAGTTAGGGATTACTCCAGTCACTTAGTCATTCATACAATATTAATTGATCGCCTACTAAATGGCTAGTACTGTTCTAGTCACTGAGAATAAAACCATGAAAACCAGCAAGATTCTTACTCTTGTGAGTATATATCCTATGGCAGTAAATATCAAAATAAACAAATATAGGGCCAATGCAATGGGGAAAAAAATCAAACAACATAAGGAAAATAGGTCGGGCTGAATTAGAATGATAGGAACTGTCTTACAAGATGGTCAAGGAAGTCGTCTATGGTAAGGTGATATTTGAGTGCAAAATTAAGATAACCCTAAGTAAGCTATGTAACCCACTCTCTCAAAGGAAACAGCAAATAAAAGGCCTTGAAACCTGGGCTTGCTTGGTGTTTTTGAGCCACAAGAGACTAGTGTGGCTGGAACAGAATGAGGACTAGAACCAGCAGTAGGACACGCAGGCCAGGAGGCAGCAGGAGGAGAGAGAGAGGGGCTGCTTGTGGAGGTGCTGGTAAGCCATTTTCATGGCCTTCGGATTTTACTGAGTGAAAAGTCAACAGAGGGTTTTGAGCATGACATGATCAGACATATTTTAAAAAAATGACCGGCTATTGTAAGGAGACAGACTAAGGGAGTGAAGGGAGAAATAAGAGGGAAAAGGTGGAGGTGGAGAATTCAATAAGGAGGCTTGTCATTAAATTAAGTGAGAGGTGATGGAGGCTGGAATGGGAAGAGGAAAGTAGAGATGGTCAGAGCACCCTGCATGTAAAGTTAGAAGGTTTGTTGATGACTTGCAAAGATTTTTCATATACCGATGCAGGAAGAATTTTCAGAATTGGGATGGGCAGACGGGGTGAGTGAGGAATCAGGAGTCTGGTTTTAGGCATGTCAATACTGAGACACAACCACCCAGCAAGCAGTGATAGGTAAATCCAGACAGTAGAGTTGCAGGGGTGAAAAAATTTTTCTTTCTGCCCTCCTTTGTTTTCTGGCCAATCTAATAATTAAATTGACATAAGACAGATTAACAGAAGAAAAAAAATTAATTTTAGAAGTACATGAAACTCAAAGAAGTGACCAAAGCAGGTCGCTTGTAACACTTTAGAGAAAGAAGCAAAAACTTTGTGAAGAATTGACAAGACAAAGGGGTTTGAGCATCGAGTAGTAAATTGGTGAAAAAGTAACATGGTTTGTTTATACAGTCTCCTTGGTCCTAATTCCCTCTCTCTGATGATGAAGATGCATTAGACCCTCCTTACAGGAAGGTACCTGCCACATGGGAGATCTACCTCCTGCTTTTAGAGAGGCAAAGGCAAGTGTCCTTCTTGTACCAGCTGTTACTCAAGTACTTTTTATTCAAAATAATCAAAATGTCAAAATGGTGTATTCTTCTCTCCTTCAAGGTCCGGGGAGGAGATACACATTCGGGAGCTGTCAGTGTACCGCTGTACAGAAAGCCACAGGAGTGGAAGAGATCATCTAGATAATTACAGAGTCCCAATGGCATTGAACCCTGAGCCATAGAGAAGAGGAGTGATCAGCTATGCAGACTGAGGGTGGGGATGGGTAGTAAAGCAGGAGAACTATACAGCAGCACCCAGCACACTTCCAGCAGAGAGTGAGTGATGGTCTAGTGGGGCCAAAAAAAAGACCTAGAGACTGCGACTGAGACTACAGGTTTGTTGGGGGGACTTAACATACGGGGAGTCTAGGAGCCACTGGCTGGACTGAGCATCTGCTGCTGGGACCTACATGCAGCAAGTTTTTATATCATAGCAACTTCCTCTAGCAACTATCAGTGACCCTTCCTCACCTTGCACAACCAGCATTTCTAAGGAGATCAAGGGATACCACTTGAAAACTTTTACAAGAGTGTGTATCCCCCACTTTGACCTTGAACAACAAACAGCACATTCTACTGCACATTCTGATTATTGGGAATATAGAGGGAGGAAGGATTTCTACATTCGCAAGGCAGTGATTAACAAGGACATTCAGGGTCTGGTTGCACAAACTAGCTATCCAACACGTACTATCCAAGAACCCAAAAGATGGTGTTCAGGAAGCCAAGTGGAAGAAAGATTTTGAAAAGGAGGAGTCATAAGCTGAATCAAATGCTGCTGACAGGTCAAGAAGGCGAAGACTAAATGCTGCTCCTTGGGTTTGCCAGTGTGAGGCAAGTCCAGCCAAGTGACTCATGCAAAACCTTGACTAAAGTTAGTTCAAGGGACCATGCCCAGGTATTTGGAAGCAGTAAAATTAGACAACTCTGTTGATTTTTTTTTTTCTATTAAAAGGCATAAAGAAATAGGTAGTAATTATGGGACAATGTGCTTTGGTGGAGGCTGGCAGCACAGGGTGGGGAAAGTCTGGGAATTCACTGGAGGCAGAACAAAGGACATAGACATTTACTGAATGCGCTGCAAGGGAGCAATGGGCAGGGCAGCAAAGGGGAGACTGCCTGCCTGGAGGCAGTGGTGGGGGAGCTCTAGTTAAGGGGGAGGGGGAGGAGGTATTGTTTCAGGATTTCTTTTCCTTTAGTGGCCCTGGTTCTTGGTCAGCCGGCTTCAAAGAATGAAGAGGTAGACCAATGAAGTGTGGTGGGCAGCAAAGCAAAATTTATTGAGCAAGAATACAAGACTCCTGAAGGGGGAGGGGACCTGAGAGGGTTGCAGATTTGGTGTTTAAAGCTAGGGGGTTTTATGGGCTCTTTGGTGTGCGCTGCTTTAATCTTATTAACGCTCCACGCACCTGTCACCCCATCATGTTTTTGCCCACATGCTCATCTACCTATCAGATAGTTGTCCACCTGGGAAAGGGTGGAGGGCTCCTTCCAGGGTGGTGCAGAATAAAAGGATGGGGTCTTCTTCCTTTTAAGGGTAGTTTCCTCTTGAGGGGTGGGCTTGCCCCTGCCTGCTTTTCTTCCGACCATCCTCCATTATTATGGGAACCTATGGTTCCTTTTTTGTTAACTGTGTCTGGGTGTAAGTAACCCATTGGTCAGCTAGGGCTTATGGATATTTTGAGATAGGTCGCCTAATGGACTTGTTTGTATTCAGCCAGGATAGGTAGGGGGTCACTGTGGGCTCTTCTACCTTATTCAGTGTTCCATTGCTCGGAGCCATTGCCTAAAACTAGCCTCTACAGTACCTAGAACATTACCTGAGGTGAAGGGAAAGATTTTTTTTTTTTCTTTTTTAATGTGCTGTATGGGGCGCCTGGGTGGCTCAGTGGGTTAAGCCTCTGCCTTCGGCTTAGGTCATGATCTCCGGGTCCTGGGATCGAGTCCTGCGTCAGGCTCTCTGCTCAGCGGGGAGCCGGCTTCCCCCTCTCTCTCTGCCTCTCTGCCTACTTGTGATCTCTCTCTGTCAAATAAATAATAAATAAAATCTTTGAAAAAACTGTGCTCCATGACCGTATTTCAGATGACATAAGAGAGATATCATGCAACAATGCAGGAGGAGAGGTACAATTGCTGGAACAATGTCCCGAGAAAGTGAGAGAGGACTGGATCCAGAGCTCAAACCGAGGGGCCAGCCTGGAACAGGAGCTGAAAGGGACAGTCCTCCCCCTTTCAGAGGAAAGGCACTGAAAATGGGGCAATGCTGTTAGCCACAGAAGCATGTGGAACTTCTCCTCTGATTGAAAGGATTTTTCTCCCTGAAATAGGAAGCTAGATTATCAGGATGAAAATGGGAGACCAGATGTTCATGCTCTGAGGGAAAAAGAGAAGATGCAAAATTGTCAAGGACGGGGCGCGGGGCGGGGGGGGGGAGGTGGTGGCAGAGAAATGGGATTCGGGAAACATGCTGGGTTTGGGAGGAAGTGCTAAGGTTTCCCTTGAGTGTGTGGGGTGGGGCTGGGGGGGAGAATGTGAACTGATGTCCATCAGGATGACCTTGTGTATGTTTCCTCAGCCAACTTCAGCGGCCCCAGTGCAAGCAGAGCAGGCAGAGAACTTCTTCTTCTTCTTTTTCTAAAGACTTTATTTATTTATTTGACAGAGAAAGAGAGCACAAGTCGGGAGGAGGAGGAGAGGGAGAAGCGGGCTCCTTGCTGAACAGGAAGCTGGATTTGGGGCTCGATCCCAGGACCATAGGATCATGACCTGGGCTGAAAGCAGATGTGTAACCAACTGTAACCAGGCGCCCTTTAGGCAAAGAACCTCTAATTTGGGATTTTAACTTGGTACCTTTAAGGGTGTATTTTTAAAGGACGGTGGAATCTAGGATGTGGGCAGGTGAAGGAGAACCTGAGGGAGGCAGCCCTCTAGGGCTTCAGGCTAAGATTAGGAGAAAACAAGCTGTACACTGCAGGCTGCAATAACAGCATCCTTTTCATGCTAGGGAACAAAGAGTTCCCACTCTATTACTCCCACTGTAATGCTAATGACCTTTTCAGACTCGCTTCAACCTCTCCAGGAGTAGGTGCTTACCCTGGGGCTGCTCCTGAGTCAGTGGGAATATTAGCCTGTGCTAAGCCCTCTGCCCAGATCCTCACCTTCAATTCTTACAAAAGCCTTAGGACATCGGAGGCAGATAAGCTTATCGCTGTTTTCCACTGAACAGATAAAAAACAGCAAAAAATAAGATAGAGAATGGTGGAATAGCTCATCCAACACCATGTGTGCTGTTACACTTAGATATGAACCCAGATCCCTCTGATTCAAAATTGGTAGACCCAACTACTACATTTTGTTAAAAACTCAAATTCAGCTGAGTAAATTTTAAAGACCTTACTACCTTTATTCAAAGATTCATAAAGCGGGCAGCATCGAATCTAGCAAGTAGAAAGAAGCTCCAAAGACATATGCAAGACAAAAAAATTTATAGGCAGAGGAAGCAGGAATGAGGAAGCTGGACTAGGCAAAAACTGAATTGGTTATTGCAGGGTTTGGTTCCTTGCAGAGGAAAAGAGGGGTCCCTCAGGCAGATTACCTATCTAATACTGATCAGGTGACCAGCATAGAACAGTTCTGATTGACTGTTTTACGATTTCATTTCTGGAAGCACTGAAACTGTAATTAAGTCACAGTTCAGTGACAAGGGGCTTAGCAAGAGTGACTCCATTTTGAACCTGTTGTCTTGTTTATTCTTAACAATTTCCCATTCTTCCAAAATACTAATGTTAATTCCACGTTAGATTTAGGGCATGGATTATTCTTAGGGGTATCTAATACTAGTATTTCTCACTCTTCTAATACACAACTAGTTTGATTTCAATACAACTTTAGTCAGGTTGTTCTGATACTAAAGATGGGGTTGCATTTATATACCACAGAACAGACGTAGTTTGATTCTACCTTGCTAAGAAACACTTTTCCCATCAAAAAATTTACTTCTATTTCCACATGAGGTTTGAGTGTCTTTTAAAAATCCCAGTGCTTGGCGGATGCTTCAGATGGAGACATGTTATCTTCATGTTCAGAATCTAACCTGGGGGACCTCAGAATGCAGGAGGGGAACTCAGAGGTGAGAAAGAACAAAACAAGGGCACTAAACACACCAATTTATAATTTTATACATTTGAAAAGCACAGTTTTACGAGGGCTTAATTCAATATTAAATCAAAAAAAGGCAGAATATCTCTGCCTTTCCAAGTCTCATTCCCTATGTGAGGGGAATAAAAAGTTTTAAATTTTAATTTTAAAATAAATGTGAATATTTACACTGAAGAGTATGACTAAAATAGGTCCATTAAGCCTAGCTGGTAAGATCTTGAAAGCATGGAAGGAATATCAAGAATTTCCTGTAAATAATGTCTAGCCGACCAGTGTGTACTCGTTAAGGGACAATGGCAAGGGTGTGCTCTGAGCTCATTTTCTAAATTAAGATGCAGAAAACTCCACAGCAAAGTTGCCTGAAAATCAAGATGAGAGGAAATATAACTATATCCCCCAGCTACTAATAAAATTGTAACTACAATTATTCCTGATGGTTTACAAAACAGTCACAGACTCCTGTATTGCTGCAAAGAGAAGCGTTTCATGAGGATAAGCAAATCAATCTCTCTGTCCATTAAACCCTTCAGTGAGTGTGATGCCTGTTGTGTTTCTCAACTTCTCAGGGATAAATTTTTACTATGGGGCTTCGTGCTCTAAATCCTGAAAACATTCCAGGAGATTGGTGGTGTGTTCAGGGGAGGAGGACAGTTCAAAGAATTCAACAGTTGAGGCAGTTAATAGAGCATGGTTGCTCTTCACAGATTTTACTGTAGGAATAACTGAACGCTGCTATTATTTCTTGTTAAATCCTTCTAACTAGCATTCATGAGGAGATAAAACAAAATGACCTGTCCATTTTTGTATCTTGTGGTTTTTAGCAAAACCGGCATCTGTTCTTAGAGAAGAAACTTGGCTGTGCACACTTTTTTTTTCTGAAGACACCCACCCAGCAGTAGAATGAGGAATGCCTGAGTCCTCAATTAAAGCACAACATTCACTACATGTATTTTAATCCATAATAGAGAGTGGGAGAGTGTTTGGGAAGACACTGGGTGAAATCCCACATTGCAGTCATGAAGAGCCCCAGAAATCACCAGGTGATTAACACTTATCTTTATTCTTGTCAAAACACATGGTATTAATAAACTGTGTTGGTGGTTCATGGTTCTCAAGTAAATTCCACTAAGATTCAAGTGCCCCTTCTCAAGTATTAATTATGCATATTGCAGTATGGGAAGAAATAGGAATAACTGCAAAATTCCTATGTAAGTTTCTTTGTTTTTTTGGGGGGGGGGGTTGTTGTTGTTTTTGCCTAGAAATTTAGCTTGCTTATTTAAAGATATAATAGCTCTGTTTAGATTACAGAGAGGAACTGATCCTTCAAGCTTCAAATGAAGTAAAAAAAAAAATGCTTGAGATTGGACATGTTCACTGAACTTTAAATTTACAAAGAGAATTTTGACTGGTTGGGGTCTCAGTCAGCTTGGGCTAACATAACAAAACACCACGGACTGGGGATTCTAACAATAGACAGTTCTTTCTGCTCAGTTCTGGAGGCTGGAAGTCCAAGACCAAAGCACCAGCCTGGCCAGAGCGCTGGTAGAGCGCTCTTCTTCACTGTTAGAGGGCACCTGCTCACTGTGTCCCACACAAACTCTTTGTGGTGTTGCTTGGAGTGTTTGAAAGCATTGACAAAGTTTTATAGAGCAGACGCCTCAAGCTGGTGAATGGTACATCTAGAGATGCTGACAAGGTGGAGAAAAGATAATGATGCTATGATGGGAGACACCCTGGTTTTCCTATAGTCATAGAGCCTGACATCTGAGTGGAGCCCTAGATGAGAAGAGAGATAGGACATCTCTGTACCTGGTGTCTCCTTTTTTGTAGACTTACATAAAAAGCCATATTTTCCTCATGTGTGGCATGGCTATAACTGCATCTACTGAATAAACACAGGGTTAATGACGTTTTTTGTGATCCGGAAATCTCTCTCTGTCATATAACCAACGATGTGGTCAGTCTGAGAACCATTAATCAGATAGCAGACAGAATTCTTAGGTAATGCAAATGAAGCATATCTTCTCAAAGGAAAAGCTATTTGTTCAGCGACAGACCCAGAATTTGGCTAAATGTAGCAGAAAATTGCTAATTATAGTCACGCCCAGTGGTCATTCCAGCATTAAAATTTTAAAGATTAATAAGCATAAGCAATTATTATGTATGTACTATGTCACCTACAAATAATTACTAGATAAAAACAGTATTCACTTTAGGTAAATGTGTGATCCTTACAAACAACACATGGCAATAATGGCCAGGAGGAGACAGAAAAAAATTAAAGAACACGGTTGATGTTGATGTTCACTCCTTTCTTCTGAACATTTACTCTCCTCATTGCATTTATAATCATGGTAGCAAGTAAACAATGACAGCAAGTCATTTTCAAATTGTTTAAAAAGCACTTCAGGTTTTAAAATAGGCTTTCTCTTTCAGGCAATGTACTTTCATGGCTATATTTCATCATTCTTTTGCAGGGAAGAGAGGCAAAGCCTAGTAGGAAATATTACATTGAACTGCTTACATGTCTTAGGAAATTTAGTATTATCATCCTAATTTGACACATAGAAGGCAATTTAAACCATGATGAAATATGTTATTGTTATTAGGCTATAAAATGACTTTATAAGCCTATACATGACTGTAAAAAATCTAACTTCTTTCAACATTATGATTTCTGAAATCAAATAAAACCTTTCTAATTAAAGATAAGAAAGGTCACATTCAGCAAATGAGAACTGGGGAGTTTGCTATAACAACAAAATATATTCTCTTATACCAAGTGGAAATAAATATTCGCAGGGAATTTTAGTAGCATGAAAGGCTAAATAGGTATGTTTAAAAATGTTTACATTAGTATCATTATTTAAATGGCTGTAGAGTTGACGCACATCACCTTAGCTTCAGGTGTACGACATAATGATTCCACAACTCGATGTTTTACACTGGGCTCCCAAGTGAGGTTCCCACGCATCACCATACAGCACTATTGACTTTATGCCCTATGCTGTGCCGTTCATCCTTGTGTACTCATTCCATAACTGGAAGCCTGTACCTCCCACTCCCTTTCACCCATTTTGCCCATCTCTCTTCCCTCCCCTCTGGCAATCATTAGTTTGTTTCCTGTATTTAGGAGTCTGTTTCTGCTTTTTGTTTTGTTTTTCAGATTCCACATGGAAGTGAAATCATACAGTGTTTGTCTTTCCCTAACTTACTTCATTTAGCATAATACCCTCTAGGTCCATCCACGTTGTCACAAATGGCAAAATCTCAATGGTTTTATGGCTGAGTGATATTCCAGTGTGTGTGTGTGTGTGTGTGTGTGTGCGCGCGTGCGCGCGCGCGCACACACCACATCTTCTTTATCCATTTATCTATCCAGGGACACTTGGGTTGTTTCCATAATTAAGCTATCATAAATAATGTTGCAAGAGACATTGGGGTGAATATACCTTTTGAATTAGTGTTTTTCTTTTCTTTGGGTAAATACCTAGTTACACTAGTATCTTTTTAAAGCCTCCTACACATATTAGCTTATCCATGTATTATGAACATATTACTTCATATAATTTTATTATAGAGATTTGGAATGCTTTATGTTCTGACCTGTATTAGGAAAGATTTGATTGTATAACAATTACCTACTATCTTCAGTGCACATGCTTCCTTTACTTGGTAACAATTGTTCCCTAAGAAACCCTAGCATTGCATGGAATTTTTGTCACAAATTTCATCCCATTATTATTTTAATACTAAGTTTTATTTTAAGATATGAAACATAAAATGAACAGAATCATTTTGAAAAAGTGCTGTGTCATGAGTAGTGGGGGGAGTAAAATGAACACATTTATTTTGATATGTAAGCGTTTCTTGATACTCCTTTGCATTTTAGTACCACACAAAAGTTTTGATGGTAGACAAAGAAAAATTGAGGAGATAGGAAACGTCTTTGTATATAGACCGTTCACTGCGCATTTCTGCCTCCAGCCTGGCGCTGGTTGTTCAGATTACGCTTGAACTGATCCCCTCAAACCTGCCATCGTCACTTCTTCCATGAAACTAAGAACATGCATGGTAAGCAGAAGCAGTTCATGTAAAAGTCTTTTATACTTCCCAAGAGTTAGATAACTGGAAATTTGCCTGATGTCTTCTCATTTTAAACAACTTCTAGGCTCAAGTGTGTGTTCATGTTCACCTGGTCCTGCTAGTGTCCCCCAAAACCCTTTGATTCTGATTTGCCTGCCACCTGGTTTGCTAGTTATGTGTTCTGAACCTGAAGCTTCTCAAGCTACAATAAATTGTGTTTTTAAAAGATGTTTTTGTAGACTACAACATGTATATAATTAAATGTAATTTAAAGCTTCTCACCATTTGGCTATCTTTACACCTGGTAATGCTGGCCTTCACCCAGCCTTAGGGAAAACATTTGACCCTTTGTTCCTCCTGTTCTTTAGAACCTTAATGTTTTGCAAACTCTAATATGCATACAAATCATCTAGAGAATGCACCTTGTTAAATCATCTAGTTAAAATGCAAATTCCAATTAAGTAGAACTGGGGAAAAGGCTGAGCTTTTGAATTTCTAACTTGCTCCCAGGTGATGCCTATCCTGCTGGCCCACGGATCACACTTTTAGTAGCAAGCCTTAGAACAGCGTTCTCAACATGTGGTCCTCGATCACCAGCAGCAGTAGCAGCAGCAGCAGTAGCAGCAGCACCAGAGAACTCCTTTGAACTCCAAATTGTCAAAGTACATGAGATTTACAGAATCAGAAATTATGGGCGTGGGGCCCAGCAACATGTATTTTAATAGGTCCTCCAGGTGATTCTGCTGTTCTATAGTTTGAGAATTTCTGGCTTAGAGTATTATATATTAAAATATTTCTTCGACACCAAGTCATTAGACACAAGATGTTGAATATCACAGCAAAACCCATTTTGCACAGTATGAAATTAAAATATGCCTTGTATTCAAACAGTAGACTACAGTGTGGAACAGATAAAAATAATCTGCAAAAAATCTTCATTTTTTTTTTTAAGATTTTATTTATTTACTTTAGAAATAGGGAGAGATATGAGAGAGAAAGAGAGAGAGACTAAGTTAGGGGAGGAACAGAGGGAGAAGTGCAAACACACTCCGTGCTAGCACAGAGCCCAACATGGGGTTTGATCCCAGGACCCTGAGTTCATGACCTGAGCTGAAATCAAGAGTCAAATGCTTAACTGACTGAGCCACCCAGGCGCCCCTTCATTTTCTTTTTTAAAATTTTAAAATATTCTTTTACAGTCACCATGCTATACATTACACCCCCTTGACTATGTTGGATATATTTTTGTATGACCACCTTAAATGTCTCTTTCTGGTGGGGTACAGGATTATTTCATAACTGGAAACTTGTGCCACTTGATTACTTTCAATTGTCACTTTCCTTATGGAGAGTTGATAGATGAAAGTTAATTTGCTCCCATGTTATGAAAATAGACCAAGGTATTCAAGAATCACTCCACACAAACATGTTATAAGGCATCTAATTGAGGAGTAACAGAATACACCACCCCAAAATATGACATTTTGGCATGTGCATTTAATTTGAAGACAACCAAGGCCAACAGACTCAGAATTGCTTAACTTCCCCTAACTGTCTAAAAGAGGAAGACCTCACTGAGAAAGTCACTTTTAACAAAGAATTGAAGAGAGTAATGAGGGAACCATATAGATATGAAAGGTGCAAAGAAAATAATTCAAAACTGAAACAATAATCAGTGGAAAGGCCCTAAGGCAAGAACATGCTGTGTGTGTTCAAGGAACAGCATGGACACCAGTATGGCTGGTGTGGATGGAACAAAAGCAGAGGCACTGGGAATGAGGTCAAGGTGGTAATCCAGCAGTGAATCCATGGGAGTCTGGAAGGCCATAGAAATTTGGGGTCTTCCTCTTATGAAAATAAACAAAGATGACCCTAAGGTAAGAACAGGCAGATGTGATCTATTCAGAGTTTGCTATAACAAAGGAATCAGTCACCATCACTTGCGTTTAGCAGAGACCCAAAGGTAGTCAGGGAGGTAGGAAAACTTTACAGTAAAAAAAAAAAAAAAAAGAGAGAGAGAGAGAGAGAGAGAAATCTTCAGATAGTGATCGGATCAGAGGATGTTGGCTGGACATGGGCTAACTAGGAGTAGGACACCTTATGTAATTGGTTTGGAGACTTTGTTTGGCTCTTCCTGGTTGGTCCTGAGTTGGAATCAGGGGTAGTGGCAACTGTAAAAAAGAAAAGAGAGAGAGAAAAAAATTTTCAGTGCTTGACCAAGTCCAGACCATTTTGAACCAACTGCTGCAGAGGTTGCGGTATGGCTTCCTGGACAGGTTACTGCAGAATTTGTGGTTCGTCATCCCTGCCTAGTTGCTGCAGAGGTTGGAGGTCAAAGTTCTATCATCATATCTATTATCGTATTATCATATCAAAGTTGGAGGCCATTGTCCTTTTATATACTCAATCTCTCACTTTGAGAGAATGGAGAGATGTTGTGAGGTTATGAACAAAGAGTTGTAATTTGATTTATACACTAAAATGATCATTCTGACTCTTATTTGGAGAACAGATGATAGGGAGGCAAGGACAGAAGCAGAGAAACCTGTTGGGAGGTCTTTATAATAACCCAGGCAAGATGTGATTCTTCCTGGAATCCCGAAGTATCATTGGTGGAGGTGTGAGAAACAGTCCACTCCAGAGCATTGACAGGATTTGCTGACACACTGAACATGAGGTCTGAGAAAGAGAGGCGCCAAGGGTGACTACAAAGAATATAGCTTGAAAAGGTGGAAAAAAATGGAAGTGCCATCAACTGAAGGAGAATACTGTGTGGAATAGGTTAGGGCAGGGAAGAGATAAAGTTCAGTGTTGGACACATTAGGTTTCAAATGTGTCCAGAGCATTCAAGTAAACATGTTAAGTAGGGAGCTGGATAAAAAGAGTTCAGGGTAGAAGTCTGGATGGCATGTAAACTTGGGAAGTGTCAATACAGAGATTATATTTATTGATTTTTTTAAAGACTTATTTATTTTAGAGAGAGTAGTGGGGAGGGGCAAGGAAAGAGGGAGAGAGAATCTCAAGCAGACTGTGCTGAGCAGAGAAGCCTGATGTAGGGCTTGATCTCATGACCCTGAGATCACCACTTGAGCTGAAACCAAGAGTGCAATGCTTAACTGACTGCACCACCTAGGTGCCCCCAAATGATTGTATTTAAATCTATGACTGGATTGGACTTCTAAGGAAATGAGTGTAGTTATAGAAGAGGACCAAGGACTGAGCCTCTAAGTGATCCACAATAAGAGATCAGGGTGATGAAGCAGAAGTAGCAAGGAACAGTCAAGTAGGGAGAAAACCATGAGACTGAGGTGTCCTGGAAACCAAAAGGAAGAACGGCCAACTACACCACATGTTGCTCCTTTTCCAGGGAACATGAACGACTTGACAACAGGTTAGTAATATGGGGGTCCGAGGGAAGAGCGGCTTCAGTGGAGTGAAGGGGGAAAATGTTGACAGGAGAAGTTTTGAGAAAATCTACAAGAAAAAATAACAATCATAAAAATAAGTGTTTATTTTTAAGAATTTTTTTGATAATTTGAGCATAACTGGAATTTTTAAAAAATCCAATCTGGTACTCTCTGACTTTTAACTGGAAATTAGTCAATCATATTTAGTATAATTCTTGATCTTTTAGACATGTTTCTGTCATATTAATTTGTGTTGTTTTTTTTTAAATATTTTTATTTATTTGAGAGAGGGAGAGAGAAATAGAGCATGAATGGAGGGAGTGGCAGAGGGAGAGGGAGAAACAGACTCCCCGATTAGCAAGGAGCCTGATTCTGGGCTTGATCCAAGGACGCTGAGATCATGACCTGAGCTGAAGACAGATGCTTAAATGACAGCCACCCAGATGTCCCAATTTATGTTTTATATTATTGAGAGAAATTATAACTCGTTGGTTGGTTGATAAGAATAAATTAATAGGAGCACCTGGGTGGCTCAGTGGGTTAAGCCTCTGCCTTTGGCTTGGGTCTGATCTCAGGGTCTTGGGATGGAGCTGGCGTTGGGCTCTCTGCTCAGTGGGGAGCCTGCCCGCCCCCCACCACCTGCTGCTCTGCCTACTTGTGATCTCTCTCTCTGCCAAATAAATTTTTTAAAAAAGACTTAATAGAGAAAAATTGATTTTGCAAGAGATGGGAGACTCAGTGGAGCAATGTGCTTGAGCAACTGAGAGGCATGGGGGCCAGTGCACACTGGAAGGTCGTCTTAGACATGAGCTCTGGTGAACACTGGGTGAGAGGAGCACTGAACCAGGTTTGAGGAAAGAGAAAAAAGTGTGGAAGTATCATTTAAGAGAAGAGACCTGTGAACAGTTTGGGAAATTCAGCATGGTTGTTTTGAGGCATTAGGACTCATTGTTTATGATAACTGTAGTAGTAAGTGTAAGCAGATGACTCTAACAACTCCCAAGCCTCAGAGGCTAATAAATGTTTTTTTTTTTATTTCCCTCTACCCTGTTACATTCCAGAGAAGTTTAAGGAGAGGAAGAGGTTCTCTGCTCCACATAGTCTTTTCATTGAGCATTTCCACCCCCTCCCTCCCAACCCACTGCCTAAATTCAAATTTCTCCATTAAAATTTCTACATGGATCTGATAGAGAGGGAGAAAGAAAGAAAGAAAGAAAGAGGAAGGGAGGGAGGGAGGAAGGAAGGAAGGAAGGGAGGGAGGAAAAAAGGAGAGGAGAGGAGAGGAGAGGAGAGGAGAGGAGAGGAGAGAAGAGGAGAGGAGAGGAGGGAAACCGGAGGAAGTAAACAGGTGGCATGGACTTCTTTAAAAAACCATATAGTTTTTTGAAGATGTGGTAAAGGTTAGAAAAATTATCCGTTGTTAATTACATTTTCAAGTTTCACTGAGGGCTGTCACATTTATCTGAAGAGCAAAAGTCTGCATAAAATGGCAGAGCTATTCTCCAGTTACTGATTTCAGCAAGATTAAAAATAGAAAAACAAAAACAAAAACAAAAACCCAGTAATAGGTATTTGAAGAACAGAGGATTTTATGTTCTCTTTGATGATGATCCATTAAAATATTTTGCCCATGGTTTCTTATTGACTTAATTTGCATTCCTTTTATTCTCCAAAGAAATAGGACGCAGGATGCAAGACTACTTTTATTGGTTTTCTTGTCAAGGTTTTGGGAACATCCAACTTAGATGCAAAGTTTTAATTGTGTTGTCAGCAGGCATTACAGTGCATCTTAAATTGAAACACATTTGCTGCCATGAATATAAAGCTTATAAACAAATAAGTATTCAATGTAAAATTATCTGAGTTTTTACATCGAGTGGATTGTAGACTAAAAGTTTCAAAAGAATCACAGACAGTAAATATTTATAGAGTGTTGTGGAGAAATTCTGGAGACCTGGTTGTATGTATTAACTGTTTCTATAGGAATCAAAATCTGAAGGAAATGACATTGTATACATTGATACAACTACTACTAACGCAACTTTGAAAAATTGTGCTTGATTCTAATATGTCCATTTTTTTTGTTAAAGAAACAGCTTCAGAGATTACAATAGGTAGATTTGTGACTGCTCTAAAAACATGGCCAGGTTCTAGTTAGGTAACAGGCTTCCTCTATCTCAATGAGGTTCTTACTGAGAAAATACACATACTCCAGGCCATCCATACCTCAGTAGGGGCCACTGGTCCCAAGAAGGGCAACTTATTAGGTAAGGGAGAACAGTGGATGCTCAAATCACTCCCAGTGGCAGAAAACAAACAGACAGCTATGGCTAGAAGTATATGAATGGTGATATTTAAAATATGTTTGCCTTGGGGCGCCTGGGGGGCTCAGTGGGTTAAAGTCTCTGCCTTTACCTCAGGTTGTGATCCCAGGGTCCTGGGATCAAGCCCCAAATCGGGATCTCTACTCAGCTGGGTTCCTGCTTCCTCCTCTCTCTCTGCCTCTCTGCCTACTTGTGATCTCTGTCAAATAAATAAATAAAATCTTTAAAAATAAGTTTGCCTTATTCCATTGATTCCAATATCCCATGAAAGTAAGATGGGACTGTGAATTTCAGTAATGCTAAAAAAAAAAAAAAAAGCTACCATTAATGCAGGACACAATTTTTTCAATCACAGAATTTATGTTTTATACTTGCTAGAAGAGTTTGTTTAGATTTAGAAGTTGTACACCAACCAAAAGAAAACATAATGGAACTAGATTGGTTAAAATGTTCCTGAAAGTTCTTGCAATTTGGATCCTGAGTCATCTGAAATAGCTTTCAACTTAAGGTAACTAAGTCCTCTGCACCATTAAGAGTATTGGTGATGCAGCACTTACTAAAAAAAAGGAAACTGAAAAACAAAATATATCACCCTATCTGGGGTTTTCCTCTGAGCCTCTGACGCCATCCTACAAATTTTCATGCTTTCTTTCCTCAGCTTACTAGAATGCATCAGATAAGAGCAACCACCTTACAACTATTTTCTTGCCAGCAGAAATTGAAAGATGCTATAAATCTGAAGGCATATTTTAATGTTTACATTAAAAATGATGTCAACCAAGTGGCCAGTTAGCTCAGTTGGTTAGAGCGTGGTACTGATAAAAATGATGTCAAACATAAAAATGTAAATGACTGGGGCGCCTGGGTGGCTCAGTGGGTTAAGCCTCTGCCTTCGGCTCAGGTCATGATCCCGGTGTCCTGGGATCGAGTCCCGCATCGGGCTCTCTGCTCAGCAGGGAGCCTGCTTCCCTTCCTCTCTCTCTGCCTGTCTCTCTGCCTACTTGTGATCTCTCTCTGTCAAATAAATAAATAAAAATCTTAAAAAAAAATGTAAATGACTGAAATGTAAAAGTTACATGTTTCTTAGAATCTATGAAATATGATACGTGGGAATCCTCTTCACTTGACAAGTTTATACTGGGTACCTAGTATCTATACATTCTGGGATTGATCAACATAGCTTATTCCATGATATGAGACTTTACCTTTTAGACTTTCAGCATTTTTCTTTGGTCTTTCAACATTGAGATCAACGCAGAATGTTAAGGCAGTATAAGGAAGTATGAAGAGTACAATCTCTCTGGAGCCAGACGACGTGGGTCTAAAACCTGGTCTTGCTATTATTATTCTTTTTGTGACTTTGAGCAAGTTACTTAACCTCTCTGTGTCTCAGTTCCCTCATAATAATAGTATCTACCTCATTGGATTCTTGTGAGGACTACTGAGATAGTAACCATAAAGTAATTAGAACAGTGCCTAGACACAGAAGGCTTCTGTATTTAGTCCTATGTTAGAAAACTATGCATATATTTGCCTAGAAATTTGGGATTTTTTAAGTGAATTTACTTATCATTTTTACTTAGTCTAATAGACCATCAGCAGGTACCTCACGCTAGAATTAAGGGATTAAGAACTCAATTTAAATTTTGACTGACTTGTAGTTATGTTTAGTCTTTCTCTGACAAAGTGTGTGATATTCCTACGAAGTTCCATGATAAAAACAAAAAACCAAAAAAAACCTTTTCTTTTAGAAGGATGTGGAGACAAGCTGACCAAAATAAATTAATGTGGCTTTTTTTTTTTCACCCTTTGTAAGAACAAATTCATGTTTAAGTATGAGTAGTAAATTGAAGAAGTGAGAAAGATGTAGTTTTCAATTTACCAAAATGTAAATATAGATATCTCATTTTAACCACCTCCAGGCAATTTACTGGTAGGAAATATGCATTTTGGTTCAACAGTTGGTTGATTTTTAGGGCATTTTGGTTACTGACACACTTTAAGTGATTTGAATTTTTTTCAAGTCCATAAATATCCATTTGCCCATAAGTTAAATGAAAAATTTGCATTTATGTTAACACACAAATACATAATATGTCCTTATTGTTTGCTCATTTCAATTATCTAAAGAGTTGCCTTAAGCAAAATCTTTCCCTTGAGCAAACCAAAGATTTCAGATGGCCTCTGCACTTAGAGATTCATCAATGTTAAGTATTAACAAATAATTGCATAAAAATATTCATGAATACCTAGAGATATGCTGAAAGGCCAGAGGCTCAGAATTGAAGTAGGCAGAGAATGCAGACTATGTACTTAATAATAACAGTAAAGTTAGCTTTGTGCAAAATGTTACTAAGTATTAAAAAAGTAAGATATATTGGTTACTAAGTATGAGAAAATATATGTTGCTTATCCACAGATTGCTTCTCATTTAGTTGCTAAGAAAATACATCAAGAAACAAGTAAGATGCACACAGACAAATTAAATGCTGTAATAATTGAAGCACAATTAATACAGGTAATGTGACAATGATCTGGTATAAAAAACGTATTAATTGAATAATAAACTAAATCATCAGTAAATGATTTGCACATAAAAATCTTGGGAAGTGACTGTGAACCTTCAAGGGAGGTAGCACCCAGGAGGTGCATCAGGAAGATGAATAAAGTGTTAGTAAAGAGATGATGGAAGGGAGGTCTAATACGGGAAGAGCAAGAGCAAATCCATGGACATAATCATGAAAGGCCTTGGGGGCTGGGTAGGGAGAGAGAGTAAGGAAATCAGGATGCTGATCAGATGGAGTTTCTGGAGGAAATAATAATAAATACTATTTAGTACATTTGACCCTTGAACAACATGAGTCTGAATTGTGTAGGTCCACATATACATGGATTTTTAAATGGTATAGTACTGTAAGTGTATTCTCTACCTCATGATTTTCTTTTCGTTTTAAACCCATCACCCCCCGCCCACCTTCCCTCTGACAACCACCAGTTTGTTCTCTATACGTGAGGATGTTTGTCTCTTTTTCATCATTGTTTTTTTTTTCCTAAACATCCACACGAGTGAAATTATATGGTATTTGTCTTTCTCTGACTGAATTATTTCACTTAGCATTATATTCTCTACTCCATCTATATTGCAAATGGCAAATTTTATTTTTAGGTATTCTCTACCCTCAATGTGGGGCTCGAACTTACAACCCTGAGATCAAAAGTCACATGCTCTACTGACTGAGCCAGCCCAGCACCAATGGGTGCTGAGTAAACATTTTTTACAGCTGAGTAAACCTTACGATTTTTTTTCCTTTTTTTAAATATTTTTTATAAACATATATTTTTATCCCCAGGGATACAGGTCTGTGAATTGCCAGGTTTACACACTTCACAGCACTCACCATAGCACATACCCTCCCCAATGTCCATAACCCCACCCCCCTTCTCCTAAACCCCCTCCCCTCAGCAACCCTCAGTTTATTTTATGAGATTAAGAGACACTTATGGTTTGTCTCCCTCCCAGCAGCCATCAAAAGAAATGAAATCTTGCCATTTCCGACGACATGGATGGAACCTTACGATTTTCTTAATAACATTTTCCTTTCTCTAGTTTTACTTCATTGTGAGAATACATACCAAATACAAAATATGTGTTAATTAACTGTTTATGGTTATTGGTAAGGCTTCTAGTCAACAGTAAGGTATTAGTAGTTCACTTCTTATGGAGTCAAAAGTTATATGTGGATTTTTGACTGCACAGGGCTGGCACCCTTAACCACTGTGTTGTTCAAGGGTAAACTATATTAAAGATTAAGTCAAAATTCAGAGATCCTAAAAAGAGGTAAATGTGTTTTCACTAAGTACAGTAGACTATTAGGAACTATTATAACTATTATAACTTTTGAATGGGGTAGCCATATGAAAAAGTGAAAAGCTGGTTTGAAGCTCAAACCAAGAGAAATGTGTAAGAGAAACTCTAGCAAGGGAAGGAGAGGCATAGGAAGAACAACTGGAACTGGGAACAGAAGACTCTGTCAGCAGTCTCTGCAAGATAATCTATACCTGTTCCAGGGGTAATGTTAGATAGAATTGTGCCTTTCCAAGATTCAGCAAATTCCACTTCTTTTGGCACCCTGCCTCTCTATTTCTCATCCTTTGAGCAATGAGTTCGAATCTCTTGACTCAGGTAAATTCCGTCTCAGTCCTTTATTAATGAACCTGGTAGACAGCATCACTAAATGTTTTCTAAAAATGAGTGCTACAAATTATAAAATAGTAAGCTTAGCATTGTTTCTGGGGAAAATTCCAGAATAAATTGTCTTATAGCACTTAATGTGCAAGAAGGGCTAACACAGGCCTATAAATAGCAAATCACGAGGCAACCTCATTGCCTCTTCCTGTAAAATTTTTCAGAAGAAAGAGGAAAAGGTGTAGATATCTTGAATCTAAATTTCAGTGAGGCAGTTTACCTAGTGTATCTGGTGAACTTTCAACATCAACAGCCATTAGGATGAGGGACTGCTTTTCCCCGGTTAGCAGTCATCTTTGGACAAAGATAACCTAGAGGGAATTCTCTAGGGTCTTTTACAAGGTTCAGTCTTTGGCTGTGCCCTAGTTTATGAGTCAGATTCCTAAATTATCTCAACAGATCTAGATAATGGAGAGAATTGAAGATGAGCTTTAAGAGAGGTAACAGACAGTCTTATTCTTTGATTTGGGCCACCCATTACATAAGCATATGCTGGGAATACTTGAATACTGAGGATATAACAGACAGAATAGCAATACATGCATTTTAACTATTCTCCTGAGAACAAATGCCCAATTTATGTCACTGGATACAGTAATAATACTCATTGTGAAAATTCAGGTAATGAAACGAGAAGGGAGATACTATGGGACAAGATAGATCTTTGAAACACCCTGGCATAGGTAGCCCTCAGCAAGGAGTCCTGGGTGCGACCTCTTCTATCCTAAAGGATTGTGCAGTTTTCTGGTGCCACCTATTGGGAAACTTAATTAATTAATTAATTATTATTATTTTTTTTTTTACAAATTTTTTTTTTAAGATTTTATTTATTTATTTGACAGAGAGAGATCACAAGCAGGCAGAGAGGCAGGCAGAGAGAGAGGAGGAAGCAGGCTCCCTGCTGAGCAGAGAGCCCGATGCAGGGCTCGATCCCAGGACTCTGAGATCATGACCTGAGCTGTAGGCAGCAGCTTAACCCACTGAGCCACCCAGGCGCCCCGGGAAACTTAATTTAAATGGTGATTTCCCCCCAAATGACAGTTCATTCAGTACAACTCTTAGGCCTAGGCTTTTATCCACATTTTAACCTGTAGTACCTGGGAACATAACATACTTATTCACAGACTCACAATTCAGAGCTTTCCCAACAACTAAAAGCCTCATGGAGTAGCTGCTTGTAAGTCAGTGCCATTCAAATGATATATAAGTGAGTTACAATCATAGTTTAGACTGAGTTTGTGGTTATGGCAGAATTGGAGATTTACAGTACCTAATGACACTAGCTCTCTAAAGTTACACATGAAAGGGAAAAAGGAAATTTTTAATTTCTATTTTTGTACCTCCAAAATATCTTCCTATTCTATTTTATTGGAGAATGAAGTCTAACATGTGAAGGACAGAAACTGAAGTTCCCAATTAGTATTTTAGAACTTGCTGTTACAAGAAACATAGTAAATTCAGCAATAATTCCCGTAATAATGTCATCATTAGTTGTAAGGGACCACCACTCACTGCTGACTACTCCTGTTAGTGAAAGCACAGAATCTCTCTCTTTTAAAAACTCTGTCAGGTTTTTTCCTATTTGCTATTTGGAAGCATGAGGTAGTGGAGTAAGTGCAACTGTGAAAACATTCATCAGGACTTAGGGTGTTCATGGTAAGTGTAACCGTCCCACCTATTCTCTCCACCAAGTTAGCACCTTGGTTTCTGTACAACCAGAGAACAAAGAAATTAAGTCTTGAAATGTACATGCCCAAAGGACACCTTGGAAATAATGTACATTTCCATGACATCTATACTACAGTTTTCAGAGTCACACTAAGGTAGGACAGAAATATGATAGATTCAGCAAACACAAAAAAGAGATGAAAGAAAATACAAGCAGAAAATATATTCATTTTATGTTCCAAACGGTCTGTAGGTAATTAGTCAACATTCATGGAACCCTATCATATGGAAAGCATTTATATTAGCCATGACTAAATACAAATGCACACAAAACACAAACATGAACCAAAACATGAAAAGCAAACATCACAAACCACTGTGTCTGTGTTTATGTTATCACGTGATGTCCTTTATTTTTCTTAGGTTGTTGGCATATGATAATTTATTGGCATAAATAATTCTTATCTATTTCACTTGAATGTGGTATTATATTTTTTGAAATCCTAGTAAGTTGAACTGTTTCATTCACTGACTCAACATTTCTGAGCATCTTCCACAGGTACTGTTTGTTAATAGTAAGAATAATAATAACAATCATTTCTCAGATACTTTTTATATGCCAGACATTGGCTAAGTATATTACCTTATCTATTCCTTATGAGATTGTCTATGAAGGAAATATTGTTATCTGAATTTTATCGATGAAGAAATGGAAGCCGAGAGAGGTGAAATAACTTGCTTAACACTTCATAGCCAGGTTCAGATCCCTCAAAGACCAAAGTATTGGTTCCTATCCCATACACTCTGCTTTCTTCTATTGATTGCACTAATATATTTTATGTATACAGTACATATGTATATACTATACATATAATATGCAAGCATGTAAATATACATATATATTATACCCCCAAGGAAAATTATTGCTGTTTTAAATTACGAACAGATGCCAAATAAGTAATACTAGTTTTCTTTCCACATTTTATGTATCAAATATATAAAGCTGAAAAATTATTTTAACCAAAATCATATTTATTTTAAAGTTTATAATAAAGAAACATTCATTCATTTATTTGAAAATGCTCACTACAAAAAAATGTATAAAACCCATCCCTTTGATCAAAACGTACAACACAGAGGCAAACAAGAAGAGCAAACTTTTAACTGGTTGTGGGCAGACAGGCTGCAAAGAGAGGATCTTAAAATTAAACGATGTAGACTTTTAATATAGGAGAGCAATGTCCTTTCTTGAAATGTGTTCTGCTTCTGGCATTTTAGTTTTGGCTCTTTTCCCAAATTTCTTTATGATACCCTTCAATGATAAAGAATTTGGTTCTATATCTGGATTTCTCATTTCTTAGATCGCTGGTTCTTAAGTGTGGTCCCAGGAGTAGCAGTTGCAGTATTATCTGTGAACTCATCAGACTTGTGAATTCTCAAGCTGCCATCCACAACCCCCTGAATCAGAAACTCTCAGGTGTACCTAGCAATCTGTGTTTTATCAAGCTTTCCAAGTGATTCTAAATAAATGCTAATGTTTGAGAACCACTGCCTTATAGGAATAGCAAAGGCTAGAATATAAGGACCCTACAAAACATGAAATTTTAAACTATGTTAATCCCCAGCAGTACAAACCAAAGATTTTATATTATGTTCATACCTATAAATTTATCATCAGAGAATGAATAAAATAAAGTTTATTCCCTCATATCATGATTAAAAGTGCAGGGTAAATAGTGTCATATAACTAATTGTACAAAAAATACTCATGAATATCTTGGGATGTACTGAAAACCCAATGGCTTACGGTTCAAGTATTTGCGTGTCTATTGCATATTCAATGCTAATGATAAAGTTATGTCTGTACTAAGTACTCCTTAGCATAAGAGAAATATGAGAAACATTGGCTATCCATAAAAAGCTTAGAAGCTAGTTGATGGTAAGAGGAATATATGGAACAAACAAGATCATACTATATAGACAAATACATAAAATGCTGCTGTAATTAGAAGACTACTGATGTACACTATTTGATAATAAGATGATATATAAAAAGATATTAATCATATGACAAATGTCAGTAAATGCTTAACTCAAAACAAAAAACAAAACAAAACAAAAAAACTTTCACCAGAACAGAGATTATATAAGCTGAGACAACAGGAAAAGTATTACACAGGAGGAAGAACTGGTACAATGTCTCTGGGCTTCAAGGAAACTGAAAAATGGATAGAAAGTGGAAGGGAATTCTAACAGGGTAAAGAGCAGAGTGAATTCTTGGACAAGGTCACAGAGGATTTATGGGTGTGGGATGGGGAGAAAGTGTAAAAAAGGAGTGTAAAAAAGCAAGCAGATGAATTAGATGGGTTTTATGGAGGAAAATCAGAAAAAAATCCAGTATTGAATGGGCAGAACAAAGCCAGATTTTAGAGATCTTTAAAATAGTCAAAATATTTTTACTAGATGCAAGAAGCAAATAGATTCTATGGTGAAGTCTTCACTATCATGGTGAACATTCTGTTCTGTTTTGGAGTTCAAATCAACAGCAATCTTAGGAGAGATTCAATTTGGGGAAAAAAGGCACATAAAACAACAAGGAGGCAACTTGCAAGACCCTTGGATCCATTTTTCATCGTAGTCTTCATTTACAATAGAACTGACAAAATAAAATATTTAGGAAGAAATTTTGCAAGGCTGTGAAAGAACTATATACTAAAAACTGTAAGATCTTGGTGAAAGAAATAAAGGACACAAATAAATGGAAAGATACCCTCTGTTCACGGATCAGAAGAATTAATATTGGTAACATGTCTGCATTACCCAAAGCCATCCATAGTTTCAATGCAATCACCAAGATTCCAATGGCATTTTTCACAGAACTAGAACAACTATAAAACTCTATGGAATCACAAAGACCCAAATAGCCAAAGCAATCTTGAGAAGTGGAACAAAGCTGTAGTCATCATACTTTCTGATTTCAAACTATACTACAAAGCTATAGTAATTATAGTGTAGTATTGACATAAAAAGATACATAGATAAATGGAACAGAATTGAGAACTTAGAAATAAACCCTTACATATACAATCAATAAATCTTTGACAAGGAAGCCAAATATACTCAATGAAGAAAGGATAGTTTCTTTAATAAATAATGTTTGGAAAACTGGTTCATCACACACATAAGAATGAAATTGAACCCCTATCTTATACTATCCACAAAAATTAACTTGAAATAAATACTTAAACCTAAAACCATAGAGTTCCCAGAAGAAAACATAGGGAAAATCTTGACATTGGTCTTGCAAATTATTTTTAAATATGACATCAAAAGCATAAGCTACAGGGGCACCTGGGTGGCTCAGTGGGTTAAGCCTCCTCCTTCGGCTCAGATCATGATCTCACGGTCCTGGGATCAAGCCCTCTTTCGGGCTCTCTGCTCAGCAGGGAGCCTGCTTCACACTCTCTCTCTCTGCCTACCACTCTGCCTACGTGTGATCTCCCTCTCTCTGTCAAATAAATAAATAAAATATTTAAAAAAAAAAAAAAAGCATAAGCAACAAAGACATAAGGTACCTAAGTAGGACTATACCAAATTGAAAATCTTCTACATAGCCGGAGAAAATCAACAAATGAAAATGCATCCTAAAAAATCAAGAAATATTTTAAACAACATATGTGGTAAGGAGTTAACATTCAAATATATGAAGGACCCATAAAAGTTAAAAGCAAAAACCAGTCTACTTAAAAATGGGCAGTAAACCTGAGTAGACATTTTTCCAAAGAAGACATACAAAGGGCCAACAGGCATATGAAAAGATGCTAATACCACTAACTAGCAGGGCAATGCAATTCAAAACCACAACGATGTATCTCCTCTCAGCTGTTAGAATGGCTATCACGAAAAAGACAAGAAATAACAAGTGTTGGTGAATTTGTAGAATCAAGGGAACCCTTGTGCACTATTGGTGGGAATGTAAATTGGTACAGCCACCATGGAAAACAGTAGAAGTACTTTATGATCCAGCAATCTCACTTTTGGTGTATATCCAAAGGAAATGAAGTCAGGATCTTCAAGAGGTATCTTTGCTCCCATGTTCATTTCAGCATTATTCACAACAGCCAAGTTCAGGAAACAAGCTATTGTCCATGAATATATGAATGGATAAAGAAGATGTATATATATACACACAATAGAATATTATTCGTCCATGAGAAGGAAGGAAATCCTGACATTTGAGACAACACAGATGCACCTTGAGGGCATCATGTTAAGTGAAATAAGTCAGAGAAAGATAAACACTGCACAATCTCACTTACATAGGGAAATAATAACAATAAAAAAAGAACTCGTAGTAACAGCGAGTAGAATGACAGTTGTCGGGGGGCATGGGAAATGTGGGGATGTTGGTCAAAGGGTACAAACTTTTAGTTATAAGATGAATAAGTTTTGGGGATCTAATACACAGCAGAGTGACTGGAGTGAATAAGACCATTTATACAACTGAATATAGTTGAGAGTAAATCTTAAATATTCTCACCAGACACACACTCAAAAGATAATTATGGAGGTGTTAGGTATAGCCCTATTGTAATCATTTCACAATATCTAAGTGTATCAATCATTATGTTGTACACCTTACATATTGTTTATAGCTCAAAAGGTTGAAAAAACAGATAATGGAGAATTCACTGGCGTTACAGCAATATAGGAGAACTAGGAAAATGCAGTATCATAGAAAGGGTGAGATTATAATATTTTGAGAAAGGGATGCTATTCCCCAATATTTAATGTATTAAGATGCCAAGGAGGATATGGCATTGATTTAAGTCCATTGTATGTCAGCACTATTCTAAGAAACATGCATTCCTGGGGCACCTGGGTGGCTTAGTCAGTTAAGCAGCTGACTCGATTTCAGCTTAGGTCATGAACTCAAGGTCCTGGGATCAAGACCCATGTGGTCTCTGTGCTCAGCAGGGAGTCTGCTTGAGGATTCTCTCTCCCTCTCCCCATCCCTCCTCCCCCACTTATGCGTGGGCATGCTCTCTCTCTCTCTAAAATAAATAAATCTTATATAAAAAAGGAAATTTGCATTCCTCATTGAATCCACATAACAACTCAAATAAGTGTGTGTAATCATTTTTTGACATGTGAATAGGATGCTTGGAGCAATTAAATAATTCACCCAGAGTAAATCACCTAGTAACTGGAAGGTTTGGGGACTCAAATCTTGGGTTTTTTGCCTTTAAATCCATGTTACTGAAATGACTACATTTTTTAATATACTTTTTTAGGAAATGAACATGGCTAACATATCAGGCATGAATGTTGCCCAGCTGTAGAAACTATAGTCTTCAGACAGTCTTAACCTGTTAGCTTTTTCAAAGAGCTGCCTCCCTGAGGTCACGTCAGTGAAAACTGATCTAGATGGAGTGGGGTGTGTGGATTGTGGAATATAATAAGCCCAGTGTGGGATCTCTCAGAGCGAACACTCTGGAAAGCTCTGTCTTGTTGGGACAAACTTTGCGGGGCCTCTCCCATCACTTGCCTCCTTCCTCTCCACTCTGGCTTCCTCCAACTCTCTTTCCCAGGTGTTGACCCCTAATAAAGATCTTGCCCCCAAACTCCATCTCAGAGTCTTCTTCCAGAGGATTTGAATTGTGAAAGCGAACTGAGGAAAGATGAGGGGCAGAGAAACCCAGCAGACTGCTACTAGGGCTAGACTCAAGTCAGAAGCCCTGACTCACACTGGAGATCCTAGGAACGAAAGGAAGAGGCAGCTGAAGAGAGCACTATGAAGGTGGTAAAGGGGAACAGGGATAGAGATCATGGCAAACATAAAATTTCAGCTTTAAATTCTAGAACCTTGGAGAAGAGCAGAGATGAAATTAGGTAGATTCAGTAGCAGAAGAACTTGGATTATCAGGAGATCCTGTCACAGGATGATGTCAAGACAAACTTTTAAAAAGTTTTCTTTCCTCAGTTGATATGCTAAGAAAAAATTGACACATGATGTTCAATACTCTTTTCAATGATTGAGAGAACATGTACTTAGAGCAAACATCAAGTAATGATTGCACATCATCATTGTATAACTTCAATAGAATCTTTTCAAACAGCTTTTGGGACTTTCTTTAGAGCTGTCTTCCTGTTTAAATTATGATTATACTTTCATTTGCCTCTTTAAAATACCTTCAAATGTATTCTATTTTTAATTTTCATAAAATTGGCAAAATTGAATGTTCTTAGATCGTCAATCGTACAGCTTGAATCTTATCATTTTCCTCATTCTTACCCCACAGCCTTTGCATTTGACAAGTCATTAAAAATGAGCTTTTAAAGTGCATAGAAATCTTTAATTTTCCAAGTCTTCTCTGATTGACACCAAAGATCAGAAGAGGAAATTCAAGCAGAATGATACAAATGAGACTATTTTACCTCTTAGGTATATAGATATAAGGGCAACAACAATTATGTCTTACAACTGAAACATATGTTTTCAACTGCCTCTTACTTTAAGAACTAAATATCAAAATGAAATTGTTGCTGGCACCAATTCAGTACAATTATCTATTTGTGGTTCTTGTGTCATTGCTAACTTAACGGTGAAGACTTTATTTAAATATGTAGCATGTTCACCTTGTCTTTCTTAGTAAGACAAGTCAATATGAACAAAATCCTTTCTTTTATCTGGTGAAAATTCAGAACATTCTTGATTATAGGGTTTATTTCGTCCTCCATCATGAAAATTCACTGATGGTTCTTCTGGAAGTTTATGTTTAAATTAACACTCTCCCAGATGTAAGTCAGCAGACTGAACATCAGTCATTCTCTTTAATTCATTGCCAACCCTGTTTCCATAGACATATTTGTTATTTTTTTCTTCTTATGCTTTAATTTCATAAAATTACAATACTACCATTCACTATTCCACTCTTCCTCCTCTTCCAATTTTCTTGGTTTTATTGAGTTCTCTGGAACTAATTTATCTCTATTACCCATGATAGAACTAATTTATCTCAACCTTCTCATCATTACCTCTAGGCAGGCCATTCCTCGTTTATACTTACATCTTAAAATTTTTCTGAATGCTAGTCTTCATTTTTAACTGTCACGGGCATATCTATTTGACTATCAGCTTCTCATGATAATGACACTACATCAATTCCTTTCTTTCCATACTATCTAATAATCTCTTTGAGGATGGTAATTAGATGTTTCTCATATTTGCATGTCTTCCAATACTTTGTACAGTTGGTGTATAGAGCCGAAAGCTAATAAAATTCATCTGAATTTAGTAACACTGCCTTAAGCAATAATCAAAATGATTATCTATTGTATAAAAATGATGCCAGATGATTAAGTTAGCTATTATGTTCTTTTACAAGACCAGCTCTCTAACCCCTGAGCTATAGGGCTTCGAGTGTATTCTTTAAATTCAAAAGTTGCAATGTGAGCATTTAAGTGGTTGAAATTTTATAGAATCTGGTCTTGTTTATAATAATAGGGAGAATGGGATCTGCCCTTCCTGCCATTTCATCTTCATTTACTCCCTTTTCCAAACATTCTTATTCGTCAACTGGTCTGATCTCTGATTGAAGGTAGTGGTCAGAATTTCTTTTATTTATCTCGAGCTTAATTGAGGTCCCTAAAATGATGAATATTAATGACATTTACATTTTCTCTGCTTTCTTCTAGTAGGATTAGATAGTTAAGGGAAGAAAGGGTCATCACTGCAGAGCATTCAGTCTGCAGAGCATTAAATCTGACTTGTTTCATTAGTCCACATACATCACTTTTTCTCAAGATGCTCATTAATAAATTGAGTGTGACTCTGCTTTTACCACACTTGATTCCTGGAATGGGAATTAATCAGAAATCTTTTACCAAAAGTGGTTAAGTAGTCATCTGAAAAACAGTCACAAACCTACTACAATTTGCTGGATAAATTATAGTTTATGTCGACTGAGACACATGGGAAAGGAGATGGGAGATACTCTTAGGATCCAGAAGACCCCCTGGCTCAGTTATCAGCAAGCTGTGTGATCTTGGGGACTCAATGTACTCTCTCCGGGCCTTTAGTCCTATAGAAAGATATAGTAATAACCTTCAACACACCTCCTCTTCCTCTTCTTTATTTCTTAAAAGAAATTATTACTTTTTGAAATTTAAAAAGGAAAAATAACATTTAATTGATATGACTATATATAAGCAGAAATTCAATAGGATCAGTAATTAGTTGAGGAATATGAGCCTGAGGTCATAGCTCAGGCATAACTGCTGCTTGACAATGCACAAATTATTTAGCTTCCCTATCCCTCAATTTTTTCAGCTGTGGTATGATTAGAAGACCAACACTTACCTTAAAGGGTTGTTAGCAGTGTTAAGAGAAAATTCGTATTTTCACAGAGCATCTTAAAGCATTTTGATGTTTCACATAAAGTAAGCCTGTGATAACTGTTACCTGTTATCATCAATGATACTACAAACTTCATCACATCAAATCCAATCAGGATGACCAAGATGCTCTGTAAAGAAATCATAACTAGAATAAGATTATTACCAAGAAAGCTAGAATCTGACCAATTATGTTGCACAAAACAGTCTGATGGAGAAACAGCATCCAGAAATGAGGCACCAAAAAAAGCAATCAATTGTCAGTTTGTTGCTACCAGGTTCAGGATACGTGATTCCTTGAGTATTTCTTTCTTTTCTTTTTTCTTTAAGATTTTATTTATTTATTTGAGAGAGAGAGAGAGAGAGAGAGAGAGGGTGTGCATGAGCAGGGTATGGGGCAGAGGGAGAGGGAATAGCAGATTCCCTGCTGAGCAGGCAACCCACCTCAGGGCTAGATCCCTTGACACCCTGAGATCAGGACCTGAGCCGAAGGCAGATCCTCAACAGGCTGAGCCACCCAGGTGCCCCTCCTTCAGTATTTCTTAATAGGAACTTACTCATTCAACAGATATTAGTTATAATTTTTTACATGCCAAATGTCCTAGGTTCTGAAGATATAAGAATGAATAAAACAGAAAAATATCCCCATACTTATGAAATTTATATTCCAATAATTGTTAGATAATACACATAATAAATGTTACAAGGTGATAATCTGGGGAAAAATAAATAGGAGAGATGCAGTGGATACAGACTGCAGGGAAGAACAGAAGATTGAACTGTTTATATAAAGTGGTTATGTAGAGTTTTACTGAGAAAATTTCAAAATTTAAATCCTTGTGTGGACATATATTTTTTGTTTCCTAGGCATGGAAAAGCTGGAGACACATGGGAGTCATATGTTAAACTTTTCAAGAAATTGCCAGTTTTTCAAAATGGCTTTATTATTTAAAATCCCCACTAGCAGTATAGGAGAAACACTAGTTGCTTCGTGTCCTTACAGATGCTATGTCTGGTCAATCTTTGTAATTTTAGCTTTTCTGATGGAAATGTAATCATACTGCATTGTGGTTTTAACTTGCACTTCTCTTATGACTAATGACGTAGAGCATCTTATGTGTGATTGGCCATTTGTGTGTCTTTTATGCAGAATCTACTCAAATCAGTTGCCCACTTTAGAGTTTATTTTTTTATTATATATCTGTAAGAGACTTTTATACAATATAAATATTTTATTTATTTATTTTAGAGAGAGAGACTGAGTGAGAGAACACAAGCTAGGGGGAGAGGCAGAGGGAGAAGACAACTCCCACTGAGTGGGGAGCCCGATGTGGGGATTGATCCCAGGATCCTGAGATAATGACAAGAGCAGAAGGCAGACACTTAACCAACTGAGCCACCCAGGCCCCCCTATACAATATATATTTTGTAAATGTTTTTTCCCAGTCTGTGGCTTGCCTTTTCGTAACGTTACGTACTACAGATAAGAAGCTTATAATTAATGGAAAACATTTCATTTTTGTATGAGTGTGCGTGTGTGTGTGAGTGTGTGTTGGTGTTCTAAGACAATTTTGCCTATCCAAGTTTGGAGAAATTTTCTCCCATGTTCCTGTTTAAACATTTTTATAGTTTCATGTTTTATATTTAGGGCTGTGATCTTTTCTGACTGCTTTTGTGTATGGGGTGAGATAGAGGTTGATTTTTTTTTTTTAATATAGATATTCAATTGATGTAGCATTTGCTGGAAGGAATTCCCTTTCCTGACTGAATTGCCTTTCTGCATTTATTGAAAATCAGCTGACCATATCTGTGTGGATCCATTTCTGGATATCCTATCCTATTCTATTAATCTACATGTTTATCTTTAAGCAATACCAAATTTTAAAATATTGTTGCTTTATAATAAGTCTCAAAATCAGGTAAGGTAGTTCTTTAAATTTATTCTTTCATAATTGTTTTTGGGTCTTCTATATCCTTTGCATTTCTCTACGTATTTTGGAATCAGTGAGTCAATTTTTTAAGACATTCTGGAAATGAATCTATTGATTGATTTGAGATTTACCTTTCTAATAGTATCTTCCCACAGTGAGTTTTCTATAAAAGATCAAAATTGATATTTTAAAAATAACTATGTTCTGTGAACTTGCTCATTTAATTAGATCTAGTTAGTTTGTCAATTCCCTCGGATTTTCTACTTACTCAAATCATCTACAAAAGGGAAAAGTTTTCTTATTTTTTTCTAATTGTTATGCCTTTTATATTTTTCCAGCTTCCTCTTCCCTGACTCTTTACTCAACAGTTAAAGACCTCCAATACAATGTTGGATAGAACTGGAATTGTTGACTTGTTCCCCATCTCAGGTGGAAACAATTCAAACTTTCACCAAGTATGATGTTGGCTGCCAGTTTTTCTCAGATAGACTTTATTTGAGGAGGTTCCCGGCTATTCCTAGTCTGCTGTGGTCTTTGTTAGAAATTGCTGGTAAATTTTGTCAAATGCTCTTTTTGCATTTACTGAAAGATCATCTGGTGTTTCTCCTTTGTTTTTTAATATGTTGAATTACACTGATTAATTTTTAATCAGTGTATAAACACTACTTGTTCATGATGTATTATGCTATTTATATATTATTGGATTTAATTTGCTGATATTTCCTTAAGAATTCTACATGTATATTCATGAAGAAATTGGTATGCCATTCTATTATTGTTATATTTTTGTCTGATCATGGTATTTGGGTTATGCTGGACTTTCAAGATTAGTTGGGTAGAAATCACTCTTCTAGTTTCTTAAAATTTTTCTGTAACATCAGCAGTATTTCTTCCTTGAATATCACAACCATCTGACCCGGAATTTTCTTTGGGGAAGGTATTAGATTAAAAGTTCAATTTTTAAGTTAGATATAGATCTAAACTGATTTTTTTGTTTCTTCTTGCATCAATTTTGCAAGTGACTTTTTTTCAAAAAGTCCATTTCACCAAAATTAGTGAATTTGCTAGCTTACAGTGTTTAATGACTTACTCTTATTTTCCCTTTAGAGTTTACGGTAACTGTACTCATGTTTTCTTTTCTCATTCATGATATTGATGATTTCTCTTCTCTTTTCTGGATTCATCTAAAAAAGGATTTATTAATTTTGTTTATCTTTTCACAGAACCAAGTTTCAGCTTTGTTCATTTTTTCTAGTATTGTTTTTCTATTTTACTGTCTTTTCAATTACTTTAATAGTATATATTTATTTATTTCATCTACACAACTCTTTGACAGAGGGGACCTCTTTCAGTACTATATTGTGCTGGCATGGGGAGAGGTAATGCAGGGAAAGTGAACCTGTTCTTACACCTTTCAATGCCTTGTTATTTCTCATTTCTGTGTTCCGCACCAAGGTGTTGTATAACCTCTGACATGAATTCCAGAGCTCTCATGAGGGTCCCTTATTCTGTGGGTGGCTGTGAAGTAAGTGTTTCTGGTGGGAGGTAGAGCCTGGAACCTCCTGTTCCACTATTCTACTGATATCTCTATCTCTATATCTATTCTCTCTATCTTACTGATTTGGGGTTTTATTTTTATAATTTCCTTTTTTTCTTCTATGAATTCTTACCTTGTACGTACTTTGAATTTACTTTGCTTTCCCTTTTCTAGCTTTGTAATGCATTATCCCAGGTCAATATTCTTTTCCAATGACATCATTTAAAATGCTAGATTTACTTTCAAGCAGTACTTTAGCAGTACTCCACAAATGTTACATATTTTCATTGTTCTTCATTTTGAAATATTTCCTTATTTTCCTTGTGATTTCTTATTTGACCCATGAACTGTTTTAAAAATATAGTTGACTTGTGAACAACCTCAGTTTGAATTGCATGGGTTCACTTAAGTGCAGATTTTTTTCAATAACATACAGTTAATGTGTTTTATGCTTTTTTAAAACTTTTTTTCCCTCTGGCTTACTGTATTGTAAGAATACATACTACATATAATACACAAAATATGTAGTAATCAACTTGATGTTATTGGTAAGCCTTCCAGTAACAGGCTATTGGTAGTTAAGCTTTCTGGGAGTCAAAGTTATATGTGGATTTCTGACTATTGTTCATGGGTCAAGCGTATGTTGTTCAACTTCCAGATCTAGTTAGCTGGTTTCTGAGATATCTTAGTAGCAGTAGTGATTTATGATTTGATTTTGTTGTGGTCAAAGAATACAATTTGGGGCGCCTGGGTGGCTCGGCGGGTTAGAGCCTCTGCCTTCGGCTCGGGTCGTGGTCCCGGGGTCCTGGGATCGAGCCCCGCATCGGGCTCTCTGCTCGGCAGGGGAGCCTGCTTCCCTTCCTCTCTCTCCTTGCCTCTCTGCCTACTTGTGATCTCTGTCAAATAAATAAATAAAATCTTTAAAAAAAAAAAAAAAAAAAAAAAAAGAATACAATTTGTATGATTTCAATCCTTTACCTTTATGAAAACTTTTCTGTGGCCTGGTGTGTCGTCCATCTTGGTGAGTGCACCATTTGTCCTTGGAAAACATTTGTGTTCTGCAGTTGTTGGGTGTAATGTTCTATAAAGATCAATTTTTTGAAGTTGTGGATCATGTTTTTGTATATTTTATGTATGTACTAATTTTTTGCCTCATTGTTTTGTAAAGTGCTGAGACAGAGTCTAAAAATTCTCTGCTATAATTGTAAAATTGTCCATCTCTCCCTCCTATTCAATTAATTTCTGTTTTGTATTTTGAGATGCACATGAATTTAAAATTGTTATGCTTGGTGGTTATTTCTTTTATCATTATGAAATATTCCTCATAATCTCTAGTAATATTCTGTTTATCTAATATTGAATAGATTTTCTAGCTTTTTTTTTTCAAAGATTTTATTTATTTATTTGACAGAGATCACAAGTAGGCAGAGAGGCAGGCAGAGAGAGAGGGGGAAGCAGGATCCCTGCTGAGCAGAGAGCCCGATGCGGGGCTTGATCCCAGGACCCTGAGATCATGACCTGAGCCAAAGGAAGAGGCTTAACCCACTGAGCCACCCAGGTGCCACTGATTTTCTAGCTTTTTTATTACAGTTTCCATGGGATATGTTTTTGACCCATTTACTTTCTCTCTTTTTTTTTCTTTGTAAGTTTTGGATTTTTTTTCTGCTTTGAGATATTACCAATATATAACATGCATAAGGTTAAGGTATATATATAACATGTTGATTTAATACACTTACATATTACAAAATGATTACCACTAGAGTTTTAGCTAACACCTCCAACACATCACATAATTACCATTTCTTATGGATAGTGAGAACATTCAAAGTTTAGTCTCAGCAACTTTCAAAGATAAAATACAGTATTATTAACAATAATCATCGTGCTGTACATTAGATCCCCATAACCGATTTATTTTGTAACTAAAAGTTTCTACCCTTTGACAAACATCTCCCCATTTTCCCCATAACCTGCCCCTGGAAACCGGCTTTATACTCTGTTTCCACAAGTTTGGCTTTCATAAATTTTACATTTAAGTATTTGTCATTCTCTGTCTGACTTATTTCACTTAGCATAACGTCCTCAATGTTCATCTATATTTTTTATGGCTGTATTCCATTGTGTGTGTGTATGTATATATATGTGTGTGTGTATGTGTGTCTCTGTGTGTGTAATATATATAACACATCTTCTTTATCTATCTGTTTAAGTACACTAAGGTTATTTCTACATGCTGGCTATTGTGAATAATGTTGCAGTGAATATAGAATATAAGAATTCAGATCTCTTTTTTATAATATAGAATATAGATAACACATACTATGACTACATATGTTATATATTAATTTTTAAGGAAACTCCATACTCTTTTTCATAGTGGTTGTACCAATTTACAAACTCATCAATAGTGTACAAAATTCCCCTTTTTCCTCATCCTCACCAACACTTGTTATTTCTTGTCATTTTCAATAATGACTCTTCTAGCAGCCGAGAGGTAATATTTCATAGTGATTTTGGTTTGTATTTCTGTGATGATTACTGATGTTGACCCCCTTTTAATGTACCTCTTGGCCACTTGTAAATCTTTGGATAAATGTCTATTCAGTTTCTCTATCCACTTTTAAAATCAGATTTTTTTCTATTGTATGAGTTCTTTATATATTTTGGGTATTACCCTTTTATTAGATATATGATTGGCTATTATTTTCTCTTATTCTGTAAGTTGACTTTTCATTTTGTTGACTGCTTCTTCTGCTGTGCAGAGCTTTTTAGCCTGAAGTCTCACTTACTCAGTTTTTATTTTGTTGCTTGTGCAACAAAAAGGCATAACCAACCACAAACTGTCTTCAAGACCAATTTCAAAGAAGCTTCCCTCTGTTTCCTTCTGGGAATTTTATGATTTCAGATCTTATGTTTAAGTCTTTATTTCATTCCACTAATGTTTTTTGTGAGTACTGTAAGGTAGGGGTCTAATTTATTCTTCTGCATGTGAATACCTAATTTTCCAAATACAATTATTGAAGAGATTATTATTCCCCAGATGAGTATTCTAGTTTCCCTTGTCAAATATTAGTTGATGAATATGCTAGGGTTTCTTTCTGGGCTCTTTATAATGGTCCATTTGTCTATGTGACCATTTTTATGCCAATATCATACTGTTTTGATTACTATGGGTTTGTAGTATAGTTTGAAATCAGAACCATGATGGATACTTCCACCTTTGCTCTTCTTTCTCAGGATTGCTTTGGCTACTCACGTCATTTTGAGTTTCATACACATTTTAGGATTGCTTGCTCTATTTCTTTGAAAAATACAATTGGAATCTTGATAGGGATTTCACTGAATCTATAGATGGCTTTGGGTAGTATGGACTTTTTAACAATAATAACTCTTCTGATCCATGAACATGGAATATGTTTCCATTTATGTATGTTTTCTTTACTTTCTTTTTTTAAAGATTTTATTTTATTTATTAGAGAGAGAATAAGAGAGAGAGAGACCATAAGAGTGGGGAGGGCAGAAGGGAGAAACAGGGTCCCCGCAGATCAAGGAGCCTGATGTGGGACTCGATTCCGGGACTGCAGATCATGACCTGAGTCTAAGGGAATTGCCTAACAACCGAGCCACCCAGGCACCCTGTTTCCTTTAAATTTTTTAATCAAAGTCTATTAGTTTTCAGTGTTCAGATCTTTCACTTCTCTGGTTAATTTAATTCTAATATTTTGATGCCCTTGTAAATCTAATTGTTTTCTTTCTGTTTCACATGTTTTATTTTTAGTGTATAGAAATGCAACTGATTTTTGTATTTCTATTTTGAATCCTGCAATTATATTGAATTTGCTTATTAGTTCCAGCAGTGCTTTTGTACAATATTTAGGATTTTCTCTATATATCATCATCAAACATAAACAATTTTACTTCTTATTTTCCAGTTTGGATATCTTTTACTGCTTGACTGCTCTGGCTAGGACTTCCAATATTATGTTGAATTGGTGTGGTGAGAGCAGGCACCCATGTCTTGTTACTGATCTTAGAGGAAAAGCTTTTAATGTTTTACTGCTGAGTATTAGTTGTTCGCTTGTCACATATGGCCTTTATTATGTTGAAGTACTTTCTCTCTATACCCAGTTTTTCAGAGTTTTTAGTATAAAAAGATGTTGAATTTTAGGAAATGCTTATTCTGCATCTTTTGAGAGGTCAGATGATTATCTGCCATCCTATTAATGTGATGTAGTATTATTAATCTTTTACCTGTGTTGAACCATCCTGGCATTGTAGGCATAAATCCTGCTGACCGTGTTGTCCTATTGTATGATTTTTAAATGTGCCGTTGAATTCAGTTCAGTTTGTTAATAGTTTGTTGCAAATTTTTGTGTTTATATTCTTCAGGTATGTTAGTCTGTAATTTTTTCTACTTATAGTGTTCTTATCTAGATTTTGTATGAGGTTATGCTGGCCTTGTGGAATGGATTTGGGAATGCTCTTGCCACTTCAATTCTTCAAAAAAGTTTGAGAAGGATTGGCTTTATTTTTCCTTTAAATGTTTGGTGGAATTCACCAGTGAAACCATTGGTCCTGGGCTTTTCTTTGTTGAGATCTTTTTGATTACAGCTTTTATCTCCTTACTAGTAATTGTTATGCTCAGATTTTCTATTTCTTCAGAATTCATAGTTGGTAGGTTGTGTTTTTAGGAATTTGTTACTTTCCTTTAAGCTATCCAATTTATTGGCATGTAATTATTCGTCACAGTCTCTATGATCTTTTGTATTTCTGTGGTATCATTTATACTGTTTCCTCTTTTATTACTGATTTGAGTCTTTTTTTCACCTTAGTCTAGCTAAAACTTTGTCCATATTGTTTATCTTTGCAAAAAAAGCAGCCAGTTTTATTGGTCTTTTGTATTATTTCTTTATCTCTATTATTGCTCTCATCTTTGTTATTTCCTTCTTTCTGCCAATTTTGGGGCTTCTTTTTTCTTTTCTAGTTCTTTGAGGTATATAATTAGGTTATTTATTTGAGATCTTTCTTTTTTCATAATGTAGGCATTTATTGCTATAAAATTCTTAGAATTGCTTACAGGATCCTATGTTTTTTTAAATATTTATTGTTTTAGAGAGAGAGAGAACATGAGCAGGAGGGGTAGAGGGAGAGGGAGAGAGAATCTCAAGCAGACTGCACTTACCATGGAGCCTGATATGGGGCTTGATCTCATGACCCTGGGATCACAACCTGAGCTGAAACCAACAGTCAGATGCTTAACTGACTGAGCTACCAGGTGCCTATGTTTTTTGTTTGTTTGTTTGTTTTTATGTTTTGTTTCCATTTTTAGTTGTTTTAAGATAATTTTTATTTTTTATTTACTTTTTGATTCATTAAATGTTCAGGAGTATGTTAATTTTCACATATTTGTGATTTTTACAGCTTTTCTCTTATTAATGACTCTAGGGTCATACCACTGTGTTCAGAAAAGATGGCTGGTATTATTTCAATATTCTTAAATTTGCATAATACTTGTTATGTGACCTATCATGGATCTCTCCCAAAGAGTGTTATGTATGCAATTGAGAAGACAGTGTATTTTGCTACTGTTGGGTGGAAAGTTCTGTATATGTCTTTTAAGTCCATTTGGTCTAAATTACAGTCCAACTTCAAAGTTTCTTGTTGATTTTCTGACTGGATGGTCTGTTGATTATTCAAAGTGGGATAATGGAGTCCCTACTATTATTGTTTTTTCTATGTCTCTCTTCAGATATATTAGTGTTTGCTTTAGATATTGATGTTGGCTGCATATATCCTCATATAATTGTTATATCTCCTTGGTGTTTTTATCCCTTTAGCATTATATAATGACCTTATTTTTATAATGACCTTTCATAATGACATTATATAATGACCTTATATAATGACCTTATTCTGGTTACAGTTTTGGCATAAATTGTATTTTCTCTAACATAAGTATAACTACTCTTATTCTCCTTTAGTCTCCACTTGCATGAGATATCTTTCTCCATTTTTTTACTTTGAGCTGATGTTTGTCCTTATAGCTGAAGTGAGTTTTTGTTAGACAGCATATTGTCTGGTCTTATTTTTTTTATCTATCCAACCACTTTATGCCTTTTGATTGAATGATTCAATCCATTTACACTTAGAGTAATTATTGATTGATAATGCTCTCTCATCCATTGGTTACTGTCTAAGTCAGTGTTTTCCAGGGACTCTCAGATTGTGGTTTAGACATTTCATGGGCCTTTGCAGGATCCATAGCTGGATACAAAGTCTCTCCATCTATTACCCAGCGAATGGGTGGGTGAGACTTCTCTTGCGTCCCTTGGTATGTGGCAGTGAATCCCAGAATTCCCTCAAAGGTACGTTGTCTGTGGACAGATGCTGAATTCTTGCTGCTGATGAGGGAAAAAAGAGTTATCTTTTGCCACCATAATACTGACATCCTTGATCTATTTACTTTCACATTTTTTGTGCCTTTATGTTTAAACACTTGGAAGAATATAGCAGTACCTTCCTACTGATAGACTCTGTCAACATTTCCTTTTAATTCAAGTTTTTTAACCATTAAGATTTAATGTAATTAATGTGATATTTTGATTTACAACTATCAAGTTATTTGTATTCTACTTTCATTGCTTTTTGTTCCCCTATCCCCCCTTTCTTGCTATAGTGTATGATTTAAAATTTTCCATTTATTTCAGTTTAATTTACTTCTTAGCTCTTATTTTTTAACCTATATATTTTAAACTTATTTTTAATTATTTATTTATTTTTATTATTATGTTCAGTTAGCCAACATAGGTTTTTTATGTAGTGGTCAATGATTCATTATTTGCATAAATCACCTAGTGTTCATCACAGCATATGCCCTCCTTCATACCCATCATCCAGTTACCCCCTCCCCCTCCTTTTTTCTGAAACCTTCAGTTTCTTTCCTGGAGTCCAGAGTCTTTCATGGTTTGTCTCTCATTGTTTGTCTCCCTTTCTGATTTTTTCCCATTTAGTTTTCCCTTCCTTCCCCTGTGGTCCTCCATGCTATTCCTTATGTTCCATGTATGAGTGAAACAATATGATAATTGTCTTTGTTTGACTTATGTCACTTAGCACAATCCACTCCAGTTCCAACAATGTCTATGCGAATGCTAGGTATTCATCCTTTCTGATGGCTGAATAATATTTCATTGCATATATGAACCACATCTTTATCCATTCATCTGTTGAAAGACATCTCAACTCCTTCCACAGTTTGGTTATTGTGGAATTGCTGCTAGAACACTGCGGTGTGTGTGCCCCTTCTTTTCACTACCTCTATATCTTTGGGGTAAATACCAAGAGTGCAATTGCTGGGTCGTAGAATATCTCTATTTTTAACATCTTGAGGAACCTCCATACTGTTTTCTAGAGTGACTGTACCAGCTTACATTCCCACCAACAGCATAAGAGGGTTCCCCTTTCTCCACACCCTTGCCAACATATGTTGTCTCCTGTCTTGTTAACATTTATCTTTTAATATGCATAGTTTTAGCTGTGAATTGGAATTTCAATTTGCATACCAACTTTTCAAAATCTACTTCGAGTTAATATCATACTTATGTAAAATCTAGAAACTTGAAACATCTTCACATTGACCTTTGTAATTTTATTATCTTTTTATCTATGTATATATTTTTTTACATCTATTTAAATTTTAACTTCACAGGCTATTTACCATTTTTGTTACAAGAGCTGATTTTGTTACAAGCTTTTCTGAATATTCAGATTTCTCTCTGATGCTATTTCCCTTCAACTTGAAGTATGTATGTATGTATTTATTTATTTTCTTTTCTGGGAGAAATCTGGGTGTTCAGTAATGGTTTGATGGTCTCTTAGTTTTCTTTCATCTGAAAATATCTTTATTTTGTCTGCATTTCTGGAGAATACTTCTGAATATATAATATATAATATAATTATATATTATTTATATTTATATTATATATATATATAATATAATATGTATTATATATATATAATATATAATTATATAATTATAGTTCTTTCCTTTCTGCATTTGAAGGTATTGCTTCATTGTTTTTAGACTCCATGGTTTCTGATGAGAAATTTCAGTTGTTCAAATAATTTTCTATGCTTGTAGTATATCTCTTTTTGCCAGAAGCATTTGAGATTTCTATATCTTTTTTTTTTTTTCTTTAGCAGTTTGGTTATAATATGATTTGGCAAGTTTTTTGTTTTCCAGTTAACCTTATCTGTGGTTTGCTCACCTATAACTATATGTCTTTCACACAATTTGGAAGTTTTCTACTATTATTTCTTCAAGATTTCTTTTTCTCCCCTGTTGTTCTCCTTCTGGGACTCTCCTTACATGTCTATTAGACCTTTTGATACTGTCATGCATGTCCTTGAATCTTTGTTCAAGTTTTTTCTTTCTGTCCTTCAGATGGGACTCTTTATATTGAGCTAAATCTTCTAGTTCATTAACTCATTTTGCTCTCATTTGCATCTTTATAGTTAGCCCATACAGCATGATTTTTATTTCTGATTTTGTGTTTTTCCACCTCAACTTTCAATGTTATTCCTTTTGATTTCTTTCCGTGATGAGACCTCCCATTGTTAAAATTCCTTTCAAGAGCATTTTCATTTATACTATGGAGCACAGTTAAAATCATACCTTAAGTCTCTGTCTGGGTTCTAAGAGATATGTAATTTCAGGGTTGGCATTTACTAATAGTGTTTTTTTTTTTTTTTTTAATGGCCACATTTAAACACACAATAACACATGTTATTTATTTACCCAGCTACTACTTATTTATTATTTTGCATATTAATAATTTAAATTGTATCCTGTGTTTTCAATGTGGTTACAGAAATACTTCGGGTCAAAAAAAAAGAAAAAAAGAAATACTTTGGGTCTTATTATAATCCTTTATAAAACATTTACATTGTTGTTGATTTAACTGCCAATCAACTGAGTCAGGTTCACACATGAATTGTGTATTGCCCTCTGTGGCTGTCCAAATTTTGTGTCACTTCTCAAAGCCCTTGACATACTGTTTCAGGTTCATTTCATGTATCAGTAACTCAGAGACAAGGTTTGGGCTGTGTTCAGGTTCACACACAGAATTAGGCTTGTCCTATCTCTTTTTTTTCTCCAACAAGATTACCTTCTTACTCCCCAGAAAGATGGGGGGGGGTTTGTTTGCTCATGTTGATAGTCTCCTTTGTGACTAAAAATCACCAAACAATTGAAGCAATGCTTACAAGAAACTAAAGCAAACACCTCCAGTCAGCCAGGTTGCTTCTCTGAATTTTACCTTCCTCACATAATCTGCTCCCTTTCATTTGTTTTTGAAAATCTACAGGTAGCTTTGGTTTCTTTTTATCTTTGTATTTTGTTCAGAGATCTTGGTTGTAATAAGGCAGACTGGATTTAATGTGCTTGTACTGTACCATTAAAGTGGAATTGAATTTCCAAATTCTATTTTAAAAGGATCATTCTAGTTGCTGTGTTGAAAACAGACTATAGATAGGTATGGAGGGAGGCCTGCTGGTATGCTATTGCACATATCCAGATGAAAGATGATGCTAAATGGACCAGGCTGGTAGTAGTGGAAATAACGAGATGTAGCCTTTTTTCAGTACGTATTTTAAAAGTGGAGCCAACACAATTTCCTGATAAATTAGATAAGGAGCATGACAGAAAGTGAGACATCACTGATAACTTCAAAAATTTGGGCTTCTACAACTGGAAGGAAGTTTTGGCCATTAATTGAAATGGGGAATACTACAAGTGGAAAGAATTGTTTTGTCAGAAGCTTAGCTTTGGCAAATAACTGTTGAAGCACCTATTATACATAGAAGTGGGTAAATCATATTAGCAATGGATATTTAAATCTAGAATTCAGAGGAGACTAGGCTACATATATTAAAATAACCAGAAGCCGAAGTTTACAAATGGTATTAGTAAGTTAAAATCTATAAAATCCCCTAGGGAAATGTTCTTCAAACTTTAGCATTCAGGAGAATTACCTGAAGTGCTTATTAAAACTAAATTGCTGGGCCCCAATCCCAGAGTTTCTGATTAATTAGGTCTTTAGAGGGACTTGAAAATTAGCATTTCTAACAAGTTTTCAGGTCATGCTGATGCTGCTAGTCTGAGGACCACACTTTGGAAACTACTGCCCTATGGTGAATGTAGACACAGAAGAGAAGAAGTTCGGTGACTGAGCTCTGAGGGAACCTGTGCTAAGAAATTGGAAAAAAGCATGAGGAAACAACATAAAAGACAGGGAAAGAGCAGTATGTAAGGTGGGAAACCTGGAAGATAGTGTGCTGGTAATGACTGTTTCAAGGAAAAGAGATCATCAGCTTTCATTTGCTGCAGATAGGACAAGTAAAAGAAGAACTGAGAGTTGACTATTGTATATACCAATACGGAAATTATCAGTAACCTTTATAGTATCAGTTTTGTTGGAGAATTAGGGCAACAGCCTGTTTGTAGTGGATTTGTCATATCTTCATAGTGTAAACAGATTAACTGTCCCTGTAGCTCAGTGACAACAGCCACTAAAATCCTTTGCTCTGGCATTATCCTCAACAAGTACTGTTCCTTGTAGATTTTTTAAAGGAAGAAAATAAGCAGATCAACCGATGTGATTTTTGTATTTGCTTTATAGTACAAAAATCTTTAGTTCAAATTAATATATTGGATTTTGCCTTATGGCATCGTCTCTTAAAAGTTAGGCAAGCCTGAACCAGTTTTTCTGATCCTGATAAATCCTGATCCTCTGTCAACACAATAGGGTTTCTGGAGCTCCCCCTGAAGATCAGACTGAAGAGCTGAGGCCCCATCAAAGTATCATTCTTCCTCTGAAGTCCAATATTCTCTTTTTTTTTAAGCAGCCATAATCTCAGTCTTATCTTATAAAAAGTAATAATTCTGGACTTTGTAATTTCGAAAGTTACTTTCATCTTTAACGTTCTATGATTCTATGCCTTTACATTAGAATAATATTCATAAAGAAGTCAGAAAACATTTCTTTCTCTGAATTTCAATATTTTCATATTGTAGTCAGAACTTCAGGAGTTTTACTTATTCATTATTGTAGGCATTTCCAAATAAGACACCATTGTGTATTTGATTTATAAAAAGTTAGAGAATTTTTAGGCAAATATGTCAAATACTAAAAAAAATTTGACAGTGTAAGATCCCTCCATGTAAAATCTTTGTACTTAATTATAAAACTGATGTAAAAATTTCTGTTATTCAGAGAGAATTAATAGTTGGATGTAAAATAACAGTGCAGAAATCAGGTTTCTAATCCTATAGCCAAATCAAACTGAGACTGGAAAGTTCAGCTCTTTAAAGAATAACCACCCCATATTTTTGGTACACAAGCAGCAAATAACAATAATTTTTCTATTATAAATCTTTTTGGTACAGTTGTATTTATTATTTGATTTCCATGGAGGGACAATATAATCTAGAACTGAATGTGATGCCTTTCTTGTATTGGCTCAGCATTAAGAAAATTAGATGCAAGAAACAATGCTTCTATTCCATTAGAGCTTTCGTTCTTAAAGAATTTAAAATTTTAGAACAAGAAAATGTTTTAAAGTATCAAGTGTGACCCTGTCTTTTTGAAAGAGGGGGAAGATGAGGTTCGGTAAGTGCATGATGGTCCTAACTGATGACCGCGCTGAATTGAGAATCACTCTGTTGTCTCAAAGAAATAAATAATCGCAGAGGTGGAAGATATCTCGTTATTTTTAGTGTCCAACTATTATGTGATGCAAGAATCACCCCCCCAGTCTCCTCCATAAGGTCCTTTCAAACATCTGTTCATATATAGAGTATAAGTAAACATACTTAACACCCAGCAACATTTTCCTAAAGTAGTTCTATTTATCAGCAAAATGTAAGGTTAGCCAATAGGCTTAATATGTACAGTCTTTATCCTGGGGCTCTTGAAAATCTATAGACCTGTCCTGTATCTTTCCTATGTAATTGTTAACAGAATTTCCATCACAAGTTCAAGCCAATCTCCTAATTCTCCCAAAGCATAGTATTTCTTGCTTCTGTTGAGTTGGAATAAAAGGTTTTGGAACCTACTGGCAAAATTTGCTTTAGACTGCCATTTCTATCTCGGTCAACTATATGTTTTCCTCTCCATCGGAACTAGAAACTTAAGAAAGAAGTCAACCTTTCCATAATTCTCCCACTTAAAGTTTCAAAGCTAATATTCACTGGACTGGTAACTCAGTTTTTACCAAATCCTACAGCCATGCCATTATGTCCTTTCAGGCATTCCCAGTATCTACTGCCAGAAATTATATTCAATGCCAAGGGCAGGAAGTAAACACAATGGCATTTTCATTCATTTATTCACTCACTCCACATTTATTAAGTACCGACTATGTTTTAGTCTGGCAGCAAAGCGCTGAGATACTCAAGTACTAATAAGGCACTGTGTTTATTCTTGAGGAAATCGAGATCCTTTAGAAAAAGGCAGGCATGAATGCAAATATCTGCCTTGAAATATTATAGATCCTGTGGGAGATATACACATTTAGGCTACAAGGCAGGGAGAGCCTCCTATGTACATCCTACCCAGGTATTTTGTTGGTAAGGCCTTAGCTATTGGACCTTAAGTTCATGTTCTTTAATGACGCTGATAAAATAATTCCTAGTAATCAATTACTGAACCATTTAGGAGTTTAAAATTTTTTTTCAAAAACATTCAACACACTTAATGAGTTTCTTTGCCTGGGAAAATTCATGGACAAACTTGAACACATTAAAATGAAAATTTGCTGATGTGATTCAGTTTTTAGTTCTGGGTAAAATGCCATCAGCATGACATTTTCCACCTCATATTGTATTTCTGTGTACAGACATCTTGGCTTGTGAACTGAGCTTAGAGTCTGTAGTGCATAAGCGTGATACATGACTGATGAGTTTAAACAGAATTCATGCATCCTTTAAAAAGATTTTAGAGATCACTTAAAAATGTAATTTTGAAGGATGGCATTTTTAGCTACAGTGGGCATTTTGAAATGTATGAAGTTACTCGGGATCATTTAGATTATTTTGAGCACTCAGAATTTGCACTGCCCCACCTCAACCATAATCATTCTTCATCTTCCAAACAGCAAATATGTGACAAGTGAATACCAATGAGCTCCCTCTATGCTTTTAAAATAACTCTAATTTCTTTTTTCAGCATATTCTTACCTGAAAATACAAATACAAAAGATAAGGATCTTCTAGCTTCATAATGGTATCCAAAATATCAATATAATGGTGTTATTTACTGAATACTACTCACCAGGGTGGGCAGCTGTGTCCTGCTGCACTTAAGGGGAAATGATTCCAGGTCTGGATTTTCATCTGAGCCATTTTCTCCTGCTTTTAAGGTGAAGTGTTCTGTGGGAATAAATGAAGACCACCCAAATGAGAACAAGCAGAGGCTATTTATTTCAGACTGCTACAGCACAGAAGTCAGCCACCATCACTTGCCTTTGGCAGAGACTCGAAGGCAACCAAAGAAGTAAGAAAGCTTTATAGTGAAATAAAGGAAGGATCTGGAAATACCCTGATTAGAAGTTGCTGGCATAGGGAAGCTGGAGATGGACTGACTGGAAAGGGCACATCTTAGGGGATTGGTCAGGGGAGCATGCTGAGCTTTTTCTGGTTTGTCTGGAGTTGGAAGTAGGGGTTAAAAAACAGGCAAGTCTAAGTGCTTGACTAGGTCCTGACCATTCTAGGCTAATTGCTGCAGAGGCTGCAGTTAGAGTTTTGTTGTTATTTTTTTTTTCCTTAAAGATTTTATTTATTTATTTGACAGAGATCACAAGTAGGCAGAGAGGCAGAGAGAGAGGAGGAAGCAGGCTCCCTGCCAAGCAGAGAGCCCGATGTGGGACTTGACCCCAGGACCATGGGATCATGTCCCGAGCCGAAGGAAGAGGCTTTAACCCACTGAGACACCCAGGCACCAGAGTTTTGTTGTTATATATGGTCTCCCCATAATCCATTTGTATACTCAGTCTCTTCCTTTGAATGCCTCTCTACATTTCTCACATTAGATTATTACCGTCTATTGTGTCAACCCGATGCAAAGGCAAATTAGGGATCCTGAATACACCTCTCTCTGTTTCTCCGTAACTGATGAAACACCACTGGGCTTTTCAGTGTGAGCAGTGTGAGCATTTATAAAATAAGCATGAGCTCTTCTGTGTAACACTAAATTCTAACTTGTGTAAGACTGAAAAAGATACCTTTTATGGAGGAATAATCTCTTATTTCAGATACATTCAACAAAGTATTTATCAAATTACATTTCAATAAAATCTAGTGTGATATATGATATTCATGGATATTCTATTTTTTAAAAAAGGAGGGGGAAATTTTCTCTACAAGTAAACTTGAAGACAACTAGCTGTAAGTTTGGAACAGCCTGGATAGGGTGTACTGAGAGAGATTCAATGAATAGTGCCAAAGTTCAACTGGGCTTTGTTGCGTGATACTAGGATAGATTATATTTTTCTTATTGATTATTATACAGATAAAGCCTTGTTTCCAGGTTAAGATAAGTAAAATACCTTCAGAGAACTAGAAAATGATAAATTAATTTCTAGAGCTTTGGCTCAAAATTGTTGCTATGTTTTCACTGCTGCAGCACTTAAAAAATATTTTATCCCCAGATTTTGCTATTTTGTACCTTTTTTTGGTACTTTTGGTTTTTGGACTTGGTTCTTCTACAGCCAGAATGCTTCCCCTAAGTTTTTATCAGTAAACTTAATCATTTGGCTCAGGATGAATCACACCCTAGTTCTCACCAGAGTTAATTGGAATAACTTAGATGATGAGATTTGGAACTTTGAGGTGATATTGTTGATAATGCTTAATGAAACTTGATGCTAGAATGCCAAAGGCTTTCCAGCATCAGGATGTTGAGATGGTAAATATATCTTGCATGTGGGAAGGACATCAATTTTGGGGAGCCAGAGGGTAGACTATTGTGGGCTGTGTTATAGCCTCCAAAACATGTTGAAATCCTAGTGCTCACACCTCAGAATGCGATTTTATTGGAAACCAGGTCTTTACAGACTTAATCAAGATAAAATAAGGTCATTAGGGTGGGCCCTAATCCAATGTTGGAACTGTTGTTCTTATAAAAAGGGGTAAATTTGGACACAAAGGCAGACAGGCACTGAGGGAAGAAGATGATGTGAAGACACAGGGAAAAGACAGCCATCTACAAGTCAAGGAGGATGTGAGGCTACTAGGAACTAGGCAAGAGGCCTGGAGCAAATCCTTTCCTAGTGCCTTCAGAGGGGATGTGGCCTTGCTGCCAACTTGAATTGAGACTTCTTGCTTCCAGAACTGGGAGACTAGTTCTTTGCTCTAAGTCACACAGTTTGTGGTACTTCGTTATGGTAGCCCTAAGAAACTAATACAGATTTTGAAACCATTTTTGATTCTGCAATTTGTTCCACTAGGTTTTATATTAACATCTCTAGGTACCTATACACTATTAGAACTTTCGGCTAATGTCCTAGTTACCTTTCCTATTTAACAGACTGCTACTGGACTCGAGATACTGACTGGACTCTAAATATTTCACAAGTTACTCTTAACATTCTTCTAGTGGCTGAAGTGTGCTACCAAGCTTTTATTTTATTAAATAGTGAACAAATGAGAATTGTGATTTTTTAAAATATATCTTTACTAAAGAAGCTGAATTACAAAGGTATGCATTTATTATTGCTTTTGGATCAAAAAAGAATGACATATTAGCAAACAGGAAAATACTTTCCTTACAAAAATATTTAACTATTTAAAGTACTATCTAATATTTTACTTTTCAGCTAAACTAGGAAACCAGAGACAAAAACTGGAACAATTGTTGCCAGTTTTTATATCTTGCTGGCAAGCATGCTAGACACCCTGGCTGCCTAACAAACCTGTTAGGCTGGAAACTGTTCCTTTTGTTTTTCTTTCTTTGTGAATTAAATCTTTTTGTGCCATTTGTTTTGTCACTGAGGGAGGAAGGTAAGCCAAAGAAACAAAAGTTGGAGTGAAAGAAAATACACAAATTCACTAAATATTTAAATGGTAGTTTCCCAGGTTGATGAAAAAGAAAGACACAGTCAATTCTAACAGAAATCATGACAAACTTCCAACTCACACTATTTTTCTTATCAATTTTCTCCAATATTTCATTTTTGCTTTATTGCAATTGGCAAGTATGACTTTTTTTTTTTTTTAATAACATAATGAAGGTTTGTGGCAACCCTGCACTGAACAAGTCTATTGGTACCCTTTTTCCAGCAGCTTTTGCTCACTTCCTATCTCCATGTCACTTTTGGTAACTCTCAATATATTTCAGACTTTGTCATTATTATTGCATTTGTTTTTGGTGATCTGATCAGTGATCTCTGATTATCATTTAGGGGCACCATGAACCATACCCATGTAAGATGGCAAACTTAATAAATCTTGTGAATGTTCTGACTGCCCCACTGAATGGCCATTACCCTATCACTCCCTAGCCTCTGAGAAACAATATTGAAATTAGGTCAATTAATAACCCCTACAATGGCCTCTCAGTGTTTAAGTTAAAGGAAGAATTGCACACCTCTCATTTTAAATTAAAAGCTAGAAATGATTAAGATTGGAAAGGAAGTAAAGGCAGGATAGTCTGGAAGGTAAATTTCTTGTGCCAAACAGTTAATCAAGTTGTGAATGAAAAGGAGAGGTGTTTTTTGTTTTTTTTTTTTAAAGGGAGAAGTTCTTAAAGAAAATTAAAAGTGCTACTCCATGAACACATGAATGATAAGAAAGCAAAACAGACTATGGAGAAAGTTTTAGTGGTCTGGATAGAAGATCAAACCAGCACAACATTCCCTAAGCCAAAACCTAATCCAGAGCAAGACTTTAAATTTCTTCAGTCTTGTGAAGGCTGAGAGAGGTGGGGAAGCTGCAGAAGGAAAGCTGGAAGCTAGTAGAAGTTGGCTCATGAGATTTAGGGAAAGAAGTCATCTCCATAACATTGAAGTGCAGGGTGAAGCAGCAAGTGCTGGTGTAGAAGCTTAGCAGCTAGTTATCCAGAAGATCTAGCTAAGAGAAATCATGAAGGTTTTCATACTAAGTAGAGATTTTCAATGTAGACAAAATAACCTTCTAGTAGAAGAAGACACCATTTAAGACTTTCAGAACTCAATGCCTAGCTTCAAAGTTTCAAAGTTCAGACTGACTCTTGTAAGGGGCTAATGCAGCTGGTGGCTTTAAGTTGAAGCCAATGCTCATTTACCATTTCAGAAATCCTATGGCCCTTAGGAATTAGGCTGATTATTCTGTCTGTGCTCTATAAATGGAAAAACAAAACCTGGATGACAGCACATATGCTTACAACATGGTTTACAGAATATTTCAAGCTCACTGTTGAGATCCAACGTGGAGGGCAGGGGGGAAGGTTCCTTTCAAATGTCAGTGCTCAGTGACAGTGCACCTGATCACCCAAACACTCTGATGGAGATATACAGCGAGATTACTGTTTTCATGTCTGCTAATACAACATCTATTCTGCAGCCCATGGGGCAATGAGTAATTTCAATTCTCAAGTCTTATTACTCAAGAAATACGCTTTATAAGGCTGCTGTAGGTAATGATTCCTGGTAGACCGAGGCAAAGTAAACAAAACCTTCTGGAAAGAATTCACCATTCTACATGTCATTAAGAACAATCATGATTCATGAAAAGAGGTTAAAATAGCAACATGAACAGGAATTTGGAAGAAGTTGGCTCTAGCCCTCAGGGATGACTTTGAGGGAGGGGTTTCAGACTTCAGTGGGCAAAGTAACTACAGACGTGTTGGAAATAACAAGAGAACCAGTATTAGAAGTGGAGCCTGAAGATGGAACCGACTTAGTTCAACTGGATAATAGAACTTGAATAAATGAGGAGCTGCTTCTATGGAAGAGCCAAGAAATTCGTTTCTTGAGATGGAATCTACTCCTGGTGAAGATGCTGTGAAGACTGTTGAAATGACAACAAAGAATTTGGAATGTTCCATAAACTTAGTTGATAAAGAAGTGGAAGGGTTTGAGAGGATTGACTCCAAATTTGAAACATGTTCTACTGTGGGTGAAATGTTATCAAATAGCAGCACACACTACAGATATTCTCCATGAAAGGAAAAAACAATTGATGCACCAAACTTTATTGTCTTATTTTAAGAAATTGCCACAGCTCTCTCAGCCTTCAGCAAACAACAGCCTGATCAGTCAGCAGCCACCAACATCAAAGCAAGACCCTCCACCAGCTAAAAGGTTAAGTTCCTGAAAGCTCAGACAATGGTTAGCATTTTTAACAACAAATATTAATTAAGATATACACATTTTTTAAGACATAATGCTTTTCACACTAAAATACTATATAGTATAAACATAACTTTTATATGCACTAGAATGCCAAAATATTAATTTGGCTTGCTTTACTGTGATATTTGCTTTATCCCTGTGGTCTGGAATCAAACTCCTTGTATCTCTGAGATATGTCTGTATATACACTGGATTTCACTTGCCCATCTTCCATATCTATCCTTTTCTCTTATCCTTTTAAATTCTGTATTAATTTCCATTTGATTTTGCTGATTTTTTCTTTCCTCCATGTCCCTTACTGATCAATTATCCTTTGGTTTTTCACTCCTTTGTTCCTTCCTTTCTCCTTCTTTTCTTTCTTTCAATATTTTGTTTATTTATTTGAGAAAGAAAGTGAGTGAGAGAGAAAGAGAGAGAAAAGACCGGGACAGAGGCAGAGGTAAAGGGAGAAGCAAACTCCACTGAGCAGGGATCCTGCTGTGGGTTGATCCCAGGAACCTGGGATCATGACCTGAGCCAAAAGCACATGCATAAGCAACTGAGCCACCCAGGAACCCCTTTCAGTTGTTTCTAATTTCTCCTTTAGTTCAATGATTGTTTTTCTTCTACTTTCTTCTTGAGATCTGCTAGCTTGGCTCATATTTAATATTTTATTTATTTATAATCTCTTTATTATTACTTATCTGAATTTGTCTTCAGTTAATACTCTTGCTTCAGAATTAATTAATTTTCTTAATTCATGGGAACATTTTATTATAATTTTTATTTGCTTTTAACCATTTTCTGGAGAGTGTTTTTTGTCTGCTATTTGTTTTTGCTTTTTTAAACCCTCCTCTTTTTCCATATTTGGTGGCTGATATCTTATTTTGGATTCTACTTGTTATTCTATTTTAAATAAACTCAGTTTTTATTTAAGCAAATATTTAGCAGAAGTTTATGTAAAAGAAGAGTGTAGGACTGTGTTCCAGATGGCAGAATTTCAACATGACTTAATTACTATTCCTTTGTTACTTCTCCAGTATGTGGAAATTGTCAACTCTTCAATTGTTCATAATGTGAGGTCTCTGTCCCAGCCTCTTGCATCATCAATAGACCATCTCCAGCAAATGTGGGTTTTCTGAAAGAGCCACTCTTTGTGCTTTGAAAATATTTTCCCAGCCTTGGCACTCTTTTCTATTATTGTAAACAAAGGATATTGGTTTAACACCTCAGAGTGTGTTGCTGGCCTTTGAGACTTATCCTTTATGCATTTTTAGGGACATACAACCAACATGTCCTCACTCTGGTTCATTTTGCTCCCCAGTTAGATTATCACAAGCCATCTCAGTTTCAGAAAATTTCTATTTTAACCAAAGCCACAATTATAATGTAAAGATGTTCAGTTTCCCAACTTGGCCATATATATCATGACTATGAACAACCTTCTCCTCACTTCTCTTTCCAGATTTTTGAATGATAAAAATCTTCTCCATATTCAGATCCAACATTTGACCCATTTCTAGCTCCAAAAAGTTGACATGTTATTCAATGGGAACCTTTACTTAAAAAACAAAATTCAGGAGAACAAATCTTAAAGATTTGGTAGGATATAAACTCTTAAGTCCAGGAGTAAAGAGCTTAAAATTTTTATATTTAACAATGCAAATACAGTGAAAGCAGAGGATGGTAATAAGATAGAAAGAAGAGAGCACTAAGACTTGAAAGAGAAGAAGTATGACATAGGTTTCTACTTTTGAAGTCCCTTAAAGTTAATTTTCAGTTAACACTCAATAGCTGTTTACAATATGGGATAAAAAGATAAGCTCAAAAAGAATCAGAACAAATGTCATAATTTTTGCTTGTTTACCCAGAGAAAATCCTATCAAATCCATGATTTTCTCTATGTGAAAGAAACAATCATGTCTCTGTCTTTCTAAATTAATCGTACATCCTACAGGATGCCAACGGTTAAGTGATAATTAAAAATGCATGTGGGTCCCTGAGCTTAGTTAATGATATAATAAACAAGAAGTAAAGTCACTAATTTAACAGCAAATGTAGCGTGCATATATGGATTAGGTTGAAGTAGAACATTCTTTTTGGTCCACTGTTTTATTGAAAGTGGTTGCTGGAGGACATTTTTTTTGTGTGTTTCATAATCCATTATTAACATCACTAGGAGTCCCTTTAGTCCAATTAAAACCTCTGTTTATATTTTCCATTAGCTTAAGGTGTTCCCTAGTTTGGCATTAATTATCACAGCCATGTAGCCAGTATCCAAATTTATTATTCATCTGCTCTTTGGCTTCTGTAAATCTTAAATTGCAGAGAGCTATCTTAGTAAATAAAATTTAAAATCAGTTTGTTTCAGTTTCTGTATGTCCAAAGATATAGGTCCAAACTCCGTATTGTATAGGTGGTTAACAAGACTGAGGATTGGGTTACATATTTTACCACAATCTATTGCAGTAATTAATGGATTACATGAAAATATGCAGTAAATAAATTTACTACCCAAGGTCACAATCCTCCCTTCATTCTATTTGTATGTAAATTTTGTTCACGTACGTTGTATTCTAATATAACCAGCCAAATTGAACTAAATTTTATTATTTTCTTAGGAAACTGTTATACCAATCATTACACAAGGAAATAAATCTTTACTCTGTTAGAAGACAACATTGTTCTTTTGTTGGGTGTATGACACAAATGCTTTTCATGTACTCCATGGTAGTGAATTCAGTTTATCATCTACATGAAATCTGAGCATCTTCTACCTGTGGCTTATTTTAAGGTCTTAAATATTTTATAATCTATTCTTTAAAACCTGTGAAAAATTTTGCATAATTAAATTAAATCATTATCCCATAAGAGGGCTGTCGGTGACTTGCCACTTGAGATTTAATAAGAATGTTACCCACATTCTGAACTCCTGATAGCAGTAGGGCAATCATTCAACAAATGTTTGCTGAGCACCTACTGAGTGTCACACACTTTCCCAGGCTTTAGGGATACATTGATGAATCAAATATGGTATCAAGAAGCTACATTCTCTGGTATCAAAATCTACATTCTAACAGAGTGATTAAGAGTCAGTCTGACTTTGGTTAGAAGTTCATCCCCACTAAATAAGAGCAAAGTGACCTTGGGCTGATTACTTATTAGTTCTGACCCTCAGTCTCTTTATCTATAAATCAATTCTAATACCTACCACATACAGTTATTGTGAAGATTAAATATGATATTGTACACAGATCACTCAGCACAGTAACTGGAATATAATAAAACTTGATATATTTTTAATATCTACATGTATTTATTATATCCTAACAGTAACCACAAGCTTTCGGCATCAGAGGCAAACTGATTACTTACTTATTGGTAATTCTAGCATTAGTTTCCTATACCCTAATCCCTCACAGGAGAACATGAGGAGGGCAGATATTGTGCAGGCAATAATGGGATTTGAACATTCAAGAAAAACCCCGAAATTATGAATCTCAGAGCTCATATGGGGAGTGAGACAGCTGCTTCCCTCCTAAGAGAGAGAGAGAAAAACCTTTGTTCTCAAATATAGAATCTAAACAAGTCCTCTGTAGGAAGAAAAGGGCAAAGCTGACTACCCCTTAGAATGTAAACAAATGGCTCCAAGAGGGAGAAATCCATACATCTTTGTAGGGCATTTAACTGTCTGGAACTTCCAGGGCTTTAGCCATTCACTTATCCTCTTAGCTCGGGTGCCAGTAATTTTTGGTCAGAAAGCACTGACCATGTGGAAACATGAAAATATTCGCATTGTTTTTTGATAATGTTCATAACCACTAACGACTACCCTTGTTAACATTATTAGCAGCAATTGCAGGACAGGAACCCAGGGGAGAGGGCTTTGGAGAAGTGACCCATCATCTGCAAAATTGATGATAATTATCCTCATGATTTTTTTTTCTCTATTTTAAGTACCTCATCATGGGATTTCTCTACACACCAGGGCCCCCCACCCTGACCTTATCTGTGGCAATAAAAGCAAATGCATGAGTGTGAATAAGTTCCTAGTATCCACCAGCAATGATACTCTGTATAACACTAGTCCAAAAATAGGTTACTTGAAAAACGATACCAGGTAAAATAAGTTTGGGAAAGGTTGTGGCATATATCTCCTTTCCTGGACAGTTACAAGACAAAACCATGCTATATATTTTAAGAAATTTTGCAGAAATGTTTAACTACTAATTTCCCAAAATTCCAAGTGCAAGAAGCATAACTTGAGGGAATAACTCTACAGGAACAGAGTCTCTGACTCTGAAGCACAGAAGAAATAAATTTGGGAGCAGGACCTTCCTAAAACCCTTCAAAAATCACTTGACATATACGTAAACACCAATTCAACACACTTTTTTAAAAATATAGATATAAAATAGATATCTTAAAGATATAAAACAAAGTTTTATTTTATTATGTGCCAGACTTCATACTGAATATTGAGGACACAGAAATGTCTTATGAGATATGGTTTTGCCCTTGGAGATCTGATGTATACATAAGATCTGTTCTGAACTGTTACCCAAATCTCATAAATATTGCAAAAAGTCTTAGGATAATCCTATCCGAAGCACTCTGTGAAATATCTGTGTCTAGTAAATCAATCTCTGGTTTATTGGGGGATAGAAGGGACATCTGATATCTAGCAAATCCATTAGCTATGCCTTCTCAAATGTCCTAATCGATTTCAGTGAATCTGTAAGTTTATCATTTTCCCAAATTATTTTCTCTCTAAGGAGCTATGAGCCCTCCTTCCCTTTTCTTTGCTAATGTAGCAGAATCCTCCATGACAGGGCAAGGACAGGGAAGGTAGGCTGAACTCAAGTGCTGTCTGAGGAGAGGGAAGTACAATTGGAGGAACACCAGGTGCCCAAAATTGAGAACTATGTCACTTTTTTTATGCTTGCTGATGTTGCTAAATAACCAAGAAATAACGGCTATATATTGTTAGATTGATAATCTGTTATTTAAATGACACATAAGTTTACAACCTCCAGTTTGTCTACTGGTCCTACAGAAATCATTCCTGAAATCTCTGTGTTAAGATAAATATGCCCACCTCATCAGAAAACCTAACAACACTAACTTTAGATTACCATCCTTTGAATTTCAATACAAGTGATACTGGCTCAGACACTTTAAAGACTACTTATTCTAGAATCTCATTCTAACATAATAATCGAGTAGTAGGAATATCTGATACCCAAGGGTAGTTCTCATGGGTGGTCTTAATTTTTTTTCTACACCCTCTTGAAGTGCTATATTACCCAGACATTGCAAAATAACAAAAACATATTAAAAAGTATCAGGGAAACAGCAGATCAGAAAGTGGAATTTATGAAATGGAAATAATACAACTTAACTAAAAATTTCTTATAATTTGAACTCCTCTAGAAAGTTACTAGTGGTGCCATTAGGGCATAATCTTGAATTACAAAAACTAGAAAAAACCTGATGGTTAACCTTATTAGGTAATTTTAAGTTCCTCGAGTAATGACTTCCTGTAATTTGGTTGGTAACTCTAGTCAGAGAGGGCTAAGTATTGAGCTACTTGGTTCTTGTCCTGCTCTAATACCAGTTAGCCGTATGATCCTGGGAAAGACACCTGATCTCTGAAAAATGAGGTTTTAATTTAACTGAGGGTTCCACTAGCTCAGGAGTTCTTAGTCTGATAACAGGGATAAAGAAACCCTTACACTCCCTAAAATTATATGCAAACTATATTGATATGTGTATTTGTTCAAGGAGTGATTCTCAAAGTTATCTTCGATTCTCTTCTCCCTGCAAAAGTTAATAACCACCTAAAGAGGTCATTTCTAATGCTGCTTTTCAGTTTAAAATATTTAAAGCTTCTGTGATTTTTTACAATCTAATATTTTAGTCACATTTTCTCAGGGCACAGGTAGTGTTTAGAGTAAACTGGATCCCTTAAAACAACCAATCCATTTGAAGTCTTGAGTTGTCATTTTTCAGAAGGTGAGCAGTATTTTGTTTTGTTCTAGGAATCTGGAAAAGTAAACATAACAGCCACAAGCCCTTCCCTCTTTCCCATTTACCTATTCCACTACAGTCATGAGTATAGGCAAACATTATAGGTCAGTGTGGTTAGGACACATCTGTAAGAGCTACAAAACTGCTTGCAGGATAAATCTACTTTATCGTGGTAATTATTTTAGAAAGATTGAGATTTGTGCATTTACTTATCCAACACAAGTTCACACGCCTCAATTTTTGAAGAGTGCTTTACTTAATCAATCATGGTACATATCAGCAGACAGCCTATAAACACACTAAGTTAAGCCAGAGGGAAAAAAGATTCCATAATATGTGTGTCCTGCTGCCCAGAGGCCACACAGATGGCCCCACTCTCAGGAGAAGGCCCTGTTGCCTAAGATAATCTCTGGGTAACCTCAGTGCAAACCCCCATCTACACCAAACATAGAAGATGACCCGTGATTTTTGGAAATTAGATATATCCTCATACCACTATTCTGTCCCATGGATTTCAAAGAGATTTCTGGAGAGTTTGCATAGATGGTGAGGGATAGGAGGTGTAAGGGAGAAGCAGAGAAAGAATTATAAACCACAGGGTTCTGGCATGTATGTGAAGCTATGTATGAGACAAGAGGAAAGAGTGTGTTTTTATATGAATTCTGCAGTAAAGAAGTGTATTCAATTCACATCTCTTTAATTCCTTTTGGTCTGCTGGAAAAATATCCATTCCTCTCTTGGCTGCTTCTGATTTTCCAATATTCTCTCTCTATGCAGAGCTCTCAAAGTACTTGGATCTGAATCCATTTAAACAGCTGTCTCTGTGTCCTTGTCTTGAACACAGAGTATCCACAGGCTACCTTTTTCTCTGCTCTCTGCTCTTATCCTCATTGACTTCTGTTCTTCTCAACTGCATTTTCTAACCAAATCTGACTCCACCTAGATGATACTATCTTCTCTGCAGTCCTCTCACAGGGCAGGCTGTGAATCGTAATGGAAAAAATAGGAATTTTAAAGTATTTTTTGAAAGCTTTGATTTAGAAAGCTAACTGCCACTTTCAAGTTATGTGATCTTTAAAAAGTTAGATGACTTCTCCGTGTAGAAATAAAGCTCAGAGGCACAATGCACATACAAATATCAAAGTTCAATCACCAATATGTCTACTTCCTGAGTAGGGAATTAGAGGCCTTTCTATATCACTGAGTCTAACACGAGACCTTCCACTCAACAGAGTATGACCGAACATTTGCTGATGGAGTGAATGGCCTCCACGTCCTTACCGAAGCTAGGAATAACCACGCCAGCACAACTGGGAGGAAATAAATGAGACCACTGAGCCTTTCATCCAGCAAATATGAACTGCTGCATATGGGGCACCAATCAGTATGGTGGGACACAGTGGAGAGACAATACTGGTTAACTGGCCTTTTTCTTCCTTTTCTGTCTCCACAACTCACTGTAGGTGGCTGCTGGGAACATTCCTCTTACTTCCCCATGTCAATCCTGGCCTCTTGCATGGTCATCCTGGGCTTCTCCATAAGGGGAGTTAAGTGCATGCCCTATCTGTAGTCAACCGCGGGAAGCCAACTTATCTGACCCCTCAGCAGTCATGCATCAAGTGCCTCTTTGATCCTCCTCTGCTGTGATAGGAGTGCAATAGTGAGGCTGGAGTATGGACCCTCAACTTGGAATTAGGAGACTTTTGGTTTGAGTAGATTTCTGTGTTCCTATGGAGATAACTTCTCTGGGATTAACATTTATATTCTATAAAACAAAGGGGTTGAATGATTTGATCTCTAAGATACTTCTTGTTTTAAATTCCAGAACATACTTAGCACTTAACCTCATAGACTGTGCTATGGTATTTTCTTTTATTTCAAGTCTTACTTCCACCTCAGTGGAAAACTTTTTTTTTTTTTTTTTTTAAGATTTTATTTATTTGCCAGAGAGAGAGAGTACACACAAGCAGGCAGAGAGGCAGGCAAAGGCAGTGAGAAAAGCAGGCTCCCTGCATAGCAAGGAGCCCAATGCGGGACTCGATCCCAGGAGCCCGGGATCATGACCTGAGCCAAAGGCAGCAGCCCAACCAACTGAGCCACCCAGGCGTCTCTCAGTGGAAAACTTCTTATAGGCAGAGATTATCACAGGTCTTTCTACATCCCTTACATGCCCAGAACGCTACTGAAGAGTTAAAGTCCTTATTCTTTAATTAGTCATAGGAATATAGAATATTTCAGATTTAGTATTTATATTATATATTTAAGCCTCCAGGACTTAAAAATCAAAGGTATTCCATTCGGTCAAGGGGTGAACATTTAGTCTGGGGCATTTAAAAAACTATATTCTATTCTACTTATATCAAAATATTTGGGGGTGATTATATTATATACATTCCTAAAATCACGCATTAAGAATAAGATTTATTTCACAGAGCGGACTCACCCATGTATAAATGTTATCACCCTGGAATTCATTTTATGAAACACATATACCTTATAAAGATCCATCTGTTCCCAGGCAAGAGCGTTTCCACATGGTGAACCTAATGATTAAGCACACTTGGTTCTGGGGACACGTATTATGTTAAATCCATAGGAAATAAAGTACAATACAATAAAAATATCAAGCCTAAATCAAAGAAATCCATGAGGAGGTACAGCTTCAACTACAACAAAGTGTGCTTTCAGCGGGGCATCCTTGGCCAGAATCCTCGGCGTCCTTCCCCTCCCTCTCAAACTTGCAAAACCTGATGGAGGGCTGACAGGAGAAGGGCAGAGACAGTAACTGTAAGGGAACCGGGTTCTAAAGAGCCCCACCTAGTGCTCATTCGCTGCCCATCACAGCGAACTGTTCTGTCTCTACAGCTTTCTCCTTGGTTGAAACATAAGGAAGGAAAGCCAAAGAGCTTGAAAAGCAGACTTTGCGCATCTCACCTCATTGCTGACCTCCAGAGTGGTGGCACACGCCGGTGCATCAAAGTGGTAAAGGAAAGCGAGACAAGTGTTTCAAGGAAGCAGCAATAAAGAAGCCGAAGTGCTTAAAGCATTCTGTCCGAGTTGTTTTCCATTAAAGGTAACATTTGATATCATTCATCTTCAACTTCCTCTGTCTCCTTGGGGCCTCTGTTTCTACAACTACTATCTTTGTCCCTTCGTGGCACAGGCGGGGATTCATCAAACAGTTGGATCCTGTTCATCCTTTCGTGCCATAGCTTGTTTTTCAAACATTACGTCTCAGAGATGTCCACTTTAACTTGTCTCTTTCAATAAGGTTTACGGTACTCGGAAACCATGAAATTAAATATTAAATCAGCGATTATTCTGTACAGATAGTAATCCATACAAGGTGTGTTAGCTTTCACTTGGAAGGTTGTTGCAGCGTCTGTAACCTCAAAGGGAATATTCCTTCTCAATAAATCTTTCCATTTTGGCCTTGTTCTCCCATAGTTAGTTGTACAAATGGCTATTCCAATTGAGTTGTATTATTCACTATAGAATGAATTTTGTTTGCTGACATTTATATAATTATTCCCTACTTATTTAGCTCACTAGTGATGTTATTCTATTAACATACTCACTGCTCAAATATTATTTTAATATGCTCGTTCTTCATATATTGTTTTCAACTTTACTGCCGTATGAAGAGATTTGGGCTTATCAACTCTTTCCCACTGTTTCAATTCAATTACCATGAGTTATTATTGGCTCTTTAAAAATTTCAGTTTGTCTGCCCCGAACTGTCAACCACCATTAATTAAAAGAATGAAATGAAACAATTTAGCAAGAAATGGGAATAAATGATAAACAACTAATTTTTAAAAGAATACTGTAAAAAGAACTTTAAGTAAAAGTTCTGAGATAATATTTAGACAAAAATAAATAAGAGTGCTCTGTGTATTGTGAGCAACAGAAAAGGCCAGATAATCTTCTGAAACAGGTCAGTTTCATTTCTAGCTTCTCTGAATTGAAACCCTCTTGGAATTCCTGTTCTCTGTGTCCTATTGTTATCAAATACTACTCCCACACTCTGCAAAACCGTGTTCCTTTCTGAGTACCGAGAGCTGGCAAGCATATTCCTCCCACATTCTAGATCTTTATTTTAGTGACCAAAGTGGGTTCACTGTTTCCAGTAATCAGGTATAACTTGTTTAAGGCAGTGGGTAGTGTCTGCTGGAAGGTAACACTTTAATAACACCTCAAAATAATTATCTAAACCCATGTTTCATCATCTGGCCTCCAGTGTAGCTTCCTCATTCTGCTTACCTATTTTGACAAAAGCTCTGTTATTTTTTCCGGTTCCCAATGTCAAATCACAATGATAGTCTCCTGAAGTTATCAGTGAGTGGCCATCTGCTAGGTTTCTGATACTATCCTAGGTGCTGGGGATACATCAATATAAAAGCGGGCAAAATCCCTGCTCTTATAGATCTTACATTCAAGAGAAAGAAACAATATAAAAGCATTCTTTTATGGAAATTATAGTGATGTGATGATAAATATTTTTGAATAATTTATTATGATCAGAGACAACAGTGAATTATTTAAAAGTAGTATTTTAACATACACACAAAACTGTGAGGTGCCTATTATCATCCTCACTTTACAGACAAAGGAACTGTACTTAGGGAGGCAAATAATTTCCCAAAGACAAAGATCAAGTGAGCAGCCTGATTAGGGACCAAACCTTCATTATTCTGACTCCATATCCTAAGATTGCAATTATAGTCCTTCACTGTCTCAGTTCACAGTTAACGGACTTTCATTGATACATTTCTCCAGCAACTTGGGTATACCCTCTTTTTCCATTTTCATAATTACTATTCCATTATTAGCTTCCCAACTGCTCCCTCATTATACATATTTCTAGCATTTCCTTCTCCTGGTCTAGCCTTTCCCTGACCATGAGTTATGTCCTTGAGGCAGTGCATTTATGATTTCCTCATATGTTAGCAGCTTTCCATTGTGTACAATTGTCTTTTGAAACCTTCATCTTGGTGTTCAAGGATCTCTTCAATGTCATCCCAATCTATCTTATTTTCATTCAGTGTCTATCATTTTTCGTCTTCCTATATAGAACATGAAAGTCCTATCTATTGAGTCTGGTTCACACATATAGAATTCTGTTACTTTAACCGAGTTTAAACACCACCACTCCTTGGAAAATTCTTTAAACATTGTGGTTCATATTGCAATCTCTCATCTCAAAGTTTATCGTGTAACTCACTTTATATTGTGACTTCCTTTGCAAGATATTATTTTAGGAATAATAAATTCCAACATTTTATAATCCAGCTGGTTGTGGCTCTTAAGAATAAAAAGCCAGCCTACATAGCAGACAGCCATAGGGCTGTCTCCTTTGTTCAGCACTACAACTACTCTTCAAATTCCTTGGGCTCTGAACAGTTGCTTCCTTCTCACCCCTTTACTTCCATTTCCTTTTAAATATGTGGCATTTTCCTCTCCATCTCCCAATGTCCTCCATGTTATCCCTTATGAACCACAAGTAAGTGAAACTATATGATAATTGAGTTTCTTTGTGTTGGGGGAAATCAGAGGGGGAGACAAACCATGAGAGACTGTGGACTCTGAAAAACTGAGGGTTTTGAGGTGGGGAGGTTGGGTGAGCCTGGTGATGGTATTATGTAGGGCACCTATTGCATGGAGCACTGGGTGTGGTGCACAAAAAATGAATTTTGAACACTGAAAAAATTAAATTAAATTTAAAAAAAACAAATAAATATGTGGCATTTTATGCCTCCACTTTACCCCTCATTTACTTTGTTTTGGAACCCACCACCTGGGTTCCTCTTTCTCATCTCACCCCAACACTGCTCTAAGGAAGATGTGCTGATGATTCAGGTGGTGGTGAGGAGAAGGGAAGGGAAAAGCAAAGCCCTCATTTACTTTTTTCCTTATCCTGCACCTCTGCCATTGGTTCTCTATTTCTAGTAATGACCCCCAACCCCATCCTGTCTATCCTCCCTCGTTCTTCTGACCCTACCCTTGGTTCAAATCTGATTTGCTATATCAAATTTGCCGGTACTCTAGCCCAAGTCTCATCTTCTTAACACTAAGAGTATAGTAAAAATTTATCTTTAAAAAAATCCATGTAAAAATAAATAATCCATGTATGACTTTGTTTTTATCTACTATGTCTTAACAAAAAACAAAGAGAATTAAACATTTGTTTTTGGTATTGACTGAGGTGACAAGATGGGAAGTGCCAACAATATGCCAAACAATGTTCTAAGCATTTTTCAGGTATGACTCAATCACTGTAATAATCTAATGAAGTGGGTGTTGTTATTATTACTATTTTATAGATGTAGAAACTGAGGCACAAAGGGACTAAGAAACTTTCCCCAAATTATACAGATATCAAGTAACAGGATAAAAACTTGACAGTCTGGCCCCAAAGGCAGTTCTCTGATCCCGCTATGATTCTCTCTGCTACAACTGCCAGCAGGGAGGGAGGAAGCCAAGCCCATCATGGAGCCTTATAAGAAAAGGAATGCTATATCTAGGTAGTTGCCTAGGACAAGCCATGTTCTTAGCTATTTGTACAACTTCTTACCTTTTGATCCTCTGGGGGGTACATCCCTGATCCTTAGCCCTCCTAGATTCCTTCCCTCAGGCCATTGGAGCCACCATTAGGCTTGGGGGGACAGTATTTCACTTCTGTTAAAAAAAAAAAATGCTCCCATGTGTTATCTGTGATAGGTTGAGCTTCTAGTACTCTTTGTTTAGACATTTTATTTCAGGCAATTTATGGAACAAAGTTATTTTTGTTATGTAGAAGAAATCTACAGATAATGGTCTTTGCCTCTCACCCTCTCTCCCTCTAATTTGGCCACCATTTCATAGACAGATTGATTACTAGGGGTCAAATGAGAGCCTGTCCTCAACTGCGCTGAATAAAGGTACACAATAAATATAACTATGTGGGATTCTGAATTCTCTCTTGATCTAGTACACAGAAAACACCTCATATTGTTGAGGCGTCACACATGTCAATCTGTATGACTCCTTCCATCACTATCTACCCTGCCCAAAACTGCCTGAGTTGGCAGGAGAAGGGAAAGAAGACCAAGTGAAACACAGTCCCCTCCTCAGCACAGTTATAATTGTTTGTTGCTTCACTTTGGGATGTAAAAGTGTAAATTCACTTAAAATATTGTCATGGCCTTTTCTTCAAGTAGTTAGTAAGCAACTGAATTGTCATGTAACAACAGATGTTTTAGTAAGAAAATAAAAAAGATGCAATGAAGGACCTTGAAATAAATAATAGTGCAGTCACCCCTATTTTTCAGAAGGGAAGAAATAATTTTATTCATACATATTCATGGCTGAATAAAATTATTTCTTTTTCTTAAATGTAATAGTGAGAATTAAGAAACATCAAATTACTTTTGTTGGAATTTGCATAAGCAAAAGAAAAGATACATAATGGAGCTCTATTTCTGAACAAAGTATCCCTCATTAGTGGAGTAACAGATCATATTAATGTTACCTTTATAAAGAGAAATGGACATGGATGCATTTAGTACAAATTTTCACAATGAACAAAAAGGATAAAAAAAAAGTTTGTGTAGTTATTTTTACCATTATTGCTGCACATGATCTTCATTTAGAGTAATCACACCATAATAATAGTAAAAGGACTGCAGAAAACATTACCTTACAACAAATGGGATTTAAACTTTAATATATGAACAGCTTGCACACTTACCTACATCTTCATTTTACGTAAATACAAATTTCTGTGTCATTTTTAGATAGATCATAAGAAAACTAATGTGAGATTTATTAACTCAACCTTATATTATATTATATTATATTATCTCAGCGCCCCTCCCCCTAGAGATTTAAACACTGGCAACAGATTATGATATTTTATATTACTATATTTAGAACATCTTCTTAATAATTTTACTTTTAGAAAGTACTCAGATGAGAAGAGAGCTGGACTTAGATGTCAAAGCAAAAGAACAAAACATGATTTTATGAAAATATAATTTTCTCTAGCATTCTCTTTTCTAACTCAGGAGGGATTAATCTCTCCATCGTGCACATTCCATAGAAAGAAAGTGTGTCCTGCTCCATATTTATTATTATGCATTACACAGATCTCTTTTCATGCCTGCTCCCTGCCAGTAGACTACAACCACTTGATGTCAGGGTCTCATTTACTTCTGAGTTCCTAAGGCGTTTTCCATTTAAATATTTTTAAAACAAAATGAATAGATGCATGGTCAAGAAGGCTATAAATGTGAGAGGAATTATTTAATTCTTTATTATTATCATTTCGGATATCGATAGTCATGAATTAAGAGCCAAGAAGGAGGGCGTCTGGGTGGCTCTGTCGGTTAAGCATCTGCCTTCAGCTCAGGTTATGATCCCGGGCTTACCTCATCAAGGGGTAGCCTGTGTTAAATGAAGAGCAATCACTTTCACTGTGTCTGTTATCTGGCTCTTAATCTGCCATCTTCTTCATTTCATTCTCCTCTCACATTCAGCGTGAAGACTTCCCCATAATCAACATCTTTGTCTCTTTGTCAATCTCTTTACTCTTCTATGTGGGTCAATCTTAATTCTTTCCACAAGAGTAGATTTTTGTGCCCAGGGGTTCTTTTGTATGAGCAGTAACTCAAGGCGTGTTTACTGGTGAAGTAAACATACGGCACAAAACAGCCTAAAGTCAGATTAAATAAACAAGATTTCCTGGTCTGTTTAGTTGGAACTCAGCTCTTTAAGAAAAATACTACTATCTTCTGCTTTCCTCACATGCCCCATCTCCCTTTATTAAGTGGCACAGCACTCGATTGTCTTTCTGCCCCCATGAAAAGCCTTTCAGTTAATCAGACTAGCTCGTACTGGGAGTCAGCCTCTGATTTAATTCTTCTGATTCACTTTGTTAGAAAGGTAATATGCGGGCTCCTGGGTTGGTTAAGCAACTGCCTTCGCCTCAGATCATGATCCTGGAGTCCCAGGATCGAGTCCCACATCAGGCTCCCTGCTCAGCGGGGAATCTGTTTCTTCCTCTGACCTGTCCCCTCTCATGTGCTCTATCTCACTTTCTCTCTCTCTCTCAAATAAATAAATAAACAAATCTTAAAAAAAAAAAAAAAAAAGGTAATATGTGGTCGTGGTGGAGGTGGAACGAGTTTTGGTAACACACCTGGCCACAATAATGTTAGGCTTTTTAAAGCAACTGGCATTTGAGTCTTTCATACATTACCATCACCCACTTATTTAAAAATGTTCATAATAAACCTTGTTACTTTTACTTTTGCTAATCATGAAAAATAGTTCTCTTATTAAATTAGAATCCTTTCACTTCCTTCCCACTCAGGAGCCTCCATATTCCAATGATTTCAATTGTTATTTTGTAAAGAAATAAAAAGTACCCATTAAAACTGGACATATCCCCTTTGTTATTCTCACTCATGTCAGTTTTATAGGAACACAGGATACTGGGGTGCCTGGGTGGCTCAGTGGGTTAAGCCTCTGCCTTCGGCTCGGGTCGTGGTCTCGGGGTCCTGGGATTGAGCCCCGTGTCGGGCTCTCTGCTTAGTGGGGAGCCTGCTTCCCCCTCTCTCTCTGCCTGCTGCTCTGCCTGCTTGTGATCTCTCTCTCTCTCTCTCTGTGTCAAATAAATAAACTAAATCTTAAAAAAAAAAGAACACAGGATACTTTTCTTCAAGAGCTATTTCATATTTATGAAAATGAATAATTCAAATTCAATCAAGTTGATGTACGATACTAATATTTTAAAATGTGGAGTTACCTACCCTCAGTAGACATTATCTAGGCATTATTAGAGTGAAGTAACTGTTCAAATAACCCCCAAAACTCAGTGGGTTAAAAACAATAAAGAGTATTTCTAGTTCACATAAAGTCCAATATGATCAAGCAAGATCTAAAAGGTCGAAAAGTTAATATGCATTCAGACTATTGTATATTTAACCAGGAAAGAAAGCTTGATTGTCTTCTATTTGACCTTCAATTAATAATTATTTACATACTGGGGCACCTGGGTGGCTCAGTGGGTTAAAGCCTCTGCTTTCGGCTCAGGTCATGATCCCAAGGTCCTGGGATCAAGCCCCATATCGGGCTCTCTGCTCAGCGGGGAGCCTGCTTCCTCTTCTCTCTCTGCTTGCCTCTCTGCCTACTTGTAATCTCTGTCTGTCAAATAAATTAAAAAAAAAAAACTTAAAAAAAAATAATTATTTACATACTTTTTGTTACAGTAGAAAAAATAACCAGACTCAACCTGAATAAATATAATAAAAACTTATTAATGCCTAATAAATATTAGTATATCAAGGTTTAAATTACATGTATCTTCACTGAAATTTAATCCTATCCTTTACTTTAGTCTCAAAAGAGAATCAGTAGCTACTGTTCTCACAGATACTTGTAGCATCCCTATCTTTCATGTTTGTGTCTTGGGAGGTAACTTCTAATTTCAAGCTGAACATCTGGTTTCCACAAACCTGAATCATAGAAATATTTCAGTAGTCAAATAACTTTTTCTTGTATGTAGGTCTAGAGTAAACCAAAATCCTCCATTTCTATCTTCTCAAATTTAAGGCTTAGAATGTGACTTCTCTAAAAAGTTGTATCGCATAGCCAATGGGATTTTCATGGCTGCATTTCTACCCAAATGGTAATAATGAGGAGAGATGTTGCCTGCAGAAATACAGATACAAATGTACTCATAGAATAAAATACTGTTGTAAAAATGTGGGTGGAAAAGCACAAACTACTTATTAATCATCTTATATACACAGCAAAATACCACTGTACTGATAAACATTTGAACAGGGTACCAGGTTTTTTTGGTTGTTTTTGTTTTATTTCAAAGAGTCCCATGGTTGGACTTAAGTCTACCATCTTGTTTGTTTTCTATTTGTCTCATCTGCTTTTTTCCCTACTCGTTCTTCCTTGTTTGATGTCTTTCAGATTAAACCAGTATTTTGTACTATTCAAGTTTTTCTTCTCTATTGCATTTTTAGTTACTCCTTTTAAAAAAAAATATTTTTGGTGGTGGTTTCTTTAAGGATTAAGGTATGTTTCCTCAATTTATCAAAGTCCACTGTAAAAACTGTGTAACAGTATAATTCCATTTATTTTCATCATTTACCTACTTCATATTTAATTTTTACATATAGTTAAAACTGCCATTTATTGTTGCTATTTTTACTTCAAACATCTAATGAGTCTTTTAAGAAAACTTTATTGATAATTTTTTCTTTTTTTACATTTACCAACATATCTGCTGTTTATGGTACTCTTCATTCCTTCCTGAAGATAGGGATTTCCATTTGGAAGCATTTCTCTTAAGCCTGAAGTATTTCCTTTAGCATTATGGGCTTTCTGTGAGAAATTCTCTTAGCTTTAGTTATGCTTTTGGTTTTGAAGAATATCTTTGCTGGAGATAGAAATCTGAATTGATAGTTATTTTCTCTGTAGCACATTAAAACTGTCCTATTGTTTTCTGATTTCCATTGTTTTTTTATGGGAAGTCAGCTATTATTCTTAATATTGCTCACCTGAATTTAGTAATGTGCCTTTATTCTCCGGCCACTTTCGCTGGGGACAGCTAGCAATCCCCATACTGGTGGAAGAAAGATTACTCCAGACTTTGAAAGAGAGAAGGAAAGGAGGTCAATGCTCAGAGACAAAGACCCTTCATTCTTCTTTGCTCTTACCTTTATTCATGCTTCAGGATAATCATAAATCTTTACTACTCTGTTTCGCAAGCAAATGTGTGGTAAGGGGTCTTAAAGAAAATAAAGAGTCTGATTACAGGGAAGATACAATGTGCTGATCAGCTTGTTCTAAGAGTTCTGCTAAACATAGCTTTAGGGAACAACGAATACATCTCATAGATCACAGGGCAGGTGTTTGGGCTAAGAAAGCTTTGGGGAAGGCAACTCCCTAGGGCATTCCTATGGCAGAGTGATCATGCAGGTATCCTCATTCCAAAGGTCTATGCCCTTCTCCAAAACCTTCCCTTGCCCTCAGCGGCCTCCAAATTATATTTTAGCAAGCCAGATATTATGGATGATTTCATACTCTACATTAACCCCAATACACTTTTAGATTTTCTTCTTTGCTTTTAAGATTTTATATTTCAATAGGTTGACTCTGATGTCCTGCTGTGGTATTCATTGTATTTAAAATGCTTGACGTTCACTGGGATTTTGGGATCTGTGGATTGATATCTTTACACATTTTAAAATTTTTATATATTTCCATTGTTCTACTCTTGATACCCCACATGTTCATTAAAAATTCAGCTGATTTTCTTTGTCCTAAGAAAGTATCCCTGCCTCGACAAGACTGGTCCTTGTCCCCCTCAAAACAGACTAAAGTAGACTAGGTTGCAGCTCCTAGCTATGTGAGCAGCTGACGCTTTCTTATTTAAGAAGGCCTAATTCTCCAGAATTTAGTTCATTTTTTGACTCCTTTGCATCTATAGCTCTTAGATGGCTTTAAAGAAAAGAATGATAACTTGTTTTCCTCAGTGTTTTTTGTTGTTGTTGTTGTTGTTACAACAAGAGCAACCAGATGGAGGTTCTTAACCTTGTCTTCATACGAGAATTATCTCAAGATCTTTTAAGAATTCCAGCATTTAGGCTGCACTCTAGGTCAATTAAATTAGAGTATGCAGGGATAGACCCAAGCATCAGTATTTTCTAAATCCCCCAAAGTGAGTCCAATATTTAGCCAATGTTAAGAACCACTGCTCCAGGAGCACCTGGGTGGCTCAGTCAGTTAAGCATCTACCTTCAGCTCAGGTCATGATCCCAGGGTCTTGAGATAGAGCCCTGCATCAGGCTTCTTGCTCAGCAGGAAGCCTGCCTCTCCCTCTCTCTCTGCCTGCTGCTCCCCCTGCATGTCTGTCAAATAAATAAATAAAATCTTAAAAACAAAACAAAACAAAACAAAGAACCACATCTCTAGTGGTGTAGAATTTAGGCTCTCTGAAAAACAAATTCTGCAAAGGGCTAAAGAAACTCAGGTAGGTGACAGTTTAGAAAAGTAAGGAAGATTGAAGATGACTGGGAAAGAATATTCGTTGGTTGACATTTATCATTTCAATCTCAAAAAGTATTTAAACATGAATGTTGGATATACTCACACAATATGTATTTGGTATTATGATTTTAGATTGATCATGATGATAATGTTGATAATAAAGTTTTTATGAAGGAAAAATTTAAATTTATGAGAAATCAAAAATTCTAACTATGAGAAATGGATATTGGGATGGTTTATTTTTTTTTAATTAATAGTGATTTTGTTCAGATAATAGTCTCTCATTGTTACTCCTAGATTTCTTAGCAATCAACATTTTTTTCTTCACCTATTTTATTTTACCCTTTAAATAATCCATGGTGTAGGAATGGGGAGAGGCAAGGAAACAGTTGAAGTTTAAGTAGGGTTTCATTTTCAAAATTGTGCTACAATTGATATTTCCGATGACTATAATATATAATATACTTTTAAAAGGTTTTAAAATAAGGTAAATTATTCATATGTTCTATCACATTGATTGATTTGTGGATGTTGAACCACACTTATATCCCAGAAATAAATCCCACCTGCTCATGATGGATAATCCTTTTAATGTACTGTTGGATCTTGTTGGCTAGGATCTTGTCGAGAATGTTGGCATCCATATTTATCAGGGATATTGGTCTGTAATTCTCCTTTTTGATGGGGTCTTTGCCTAGTTTGGGGATCAAGGTAATGCTGGCCTCATAGAATGAGTTTGGAAGTTTTCCTTCTGTTTCTATTTTTTTGAAACAGCTTCAGGAGAATAGGTATTTCTTCTTTAAATGTTTGGTAGAATTCCCTTGGGAATCCATTGGGCCCTGGCCTCTTGTTTTTTGGGAGGTTTTTAGTAAAAAGACAAGAACCATATACTCTTCCCAATTGATACAGAAAAAGCACTTGACAAAATACAGCTTCTTTTCCTGATTAAAACTCATTAGAGTATTGAGTTAGAAAGAACATTCCTCAAATTCATAAAATCCATCTATGAAACTCCACAGTGAATATCATTTGCTGGGGAAAGGCTGAGAGCTTTTCCTTTAAGATCAGGAAAATGACAAGGATGCCCACTCTTGTCACTATTGTTTAACATAGTACTAGAAGTTCTAGCATCAGCAATCAGACAACAAAAAGAAATACAAGGTATTCAAATTGGTGATGAAGTCAAACTCTCTCTTTGCAGATGACATGACACTTTATGTGGAAAACCCAAAAGACTCCACTCCCAAATTACTACAACTCATACAGCAATTTAGTAATGTGGCAGGATACAAAATCAATGCACAAAAATCAGTTACTTTTCTGTACACTAAATATGTAACTGTAAAAAGAGAAATTAGGGAATTGATTTCATTTAAAATAGCACCCAAACCCCTAAGGTACCTTGAAATAAACCTAACTAGAGAGGTAAAGTATCTATACTCTAGAAACTACAGAACACTTACAAAAGTAATTGAGGAAGACACAAAAAGATGGAAAAGCATTCCATGCTCACGGACTGGAAGAATAAACATTGCTAAAATATCTATGCTGCCTAGGCCAATCTATACTTTCAACACCATTCCGATCAAAATGCCAATGGCATTTTTCAAAGAGCTGGAACAAACAACTCTAAAATTGGTGTGGAACCAGAAAAGACTCCGAATCACCAAGGAAATACTGAGAAAACAAAAACAAAAACAAAGCTGGGGGCATCATGTTGACTGATTTCAAGTTATATTACAAAACTGTGATCACCAAGAGAGCATGGTAATAACATAAAAACAAACACATAGATCAATGGAACAGAACAGAAAGCCCAGATATGGACCCTCAACTCTATGGTCAACTAATCTTTAACAAAGCAGGAAAAAAAAATCCAATGGAAAAATGACAGTCTCTTTAATAAATGGTGTTAGGAAAATTGGACATACAGAAGAATGAAACTCAACCATTCTCCTACACCATACACAAAGATAAACTCTAAATGGATGAAAGACCTCAATGTGAGAAAAGAATCCATCAAAATCCTAAAGGAACACATAGGCAGTAACCTCTTCAACTTTGGCCACAGTAACTTCTTTCAAGACATGTCTCCAAAGGCAAGGGAAACAAAAGTGAAAATGAACTTCTGGGACTTCGTCAAAATCAAAAGCTTTTGCCCAGCAAAGAAGACAGTCAACAAAACCAAAAGACAATTGACAGAATGGGAAAAGATATTTGCAAATGACATATCAGATAAAGGGCTAGTATCCAAAATCTATAAAGAACTTACCAAACTCAACACCCAAAGAACAAATAATCCATTCAAGAAATGGGCAGAAGATATGAACAGATATTTCTGCAAAGAAGACATCCAAATGGCCAACAGACACATGCAAAAGTGCTCAACACCACTTGGCATCAGGGAAATGCAAATCAAAACCACAGTGAGACCACCTCACACCAGTCAGAATGGCTAAAATTAACAAGTCAGGAAACAACAGATGTTGGCGAGGATGAGAAGAAAGGGGAACCCTCCTATACTGTTGGTGGGAATGCAAGCTGGTGCAGCCACTCTGGAAAACAGTATGGAGGCTCCCCAGAAAGTTGAAAATAGAGCTACCTGATGACCCAGTAATCGCACTACTGAGTATTTACCCTAAAGATAGAAACGTAGTGATCCAAAGGAGCAGGGCACCCGAATGTTTATAGCAGCAATGTCCACAATAGCCAAACTATGTAAAGAACCTAGATGCCCATCAACAGATAAATAGATAAAGAAGATGTGGTGGATATACATATATCTCTCTATATATAGATATATATAGATATAGATATAGATATAGGTAAATATAGATACACACACACACACAATGGAACACTATGCAGCCATCAAAAGAAGAGAAATCTTGCCATTTGCGATGATGTGGATGGAACTAGGGGGTATAATGCTGAGAGAAATAAGTCAATCAGAGAAAAACAATTACCATATGATCTCTCTGATACAAGGAATTTGAGAGACAGGGTGGGGGATCGTCAGGCACAGGGAGGGAAAAAATGAAACAAGATCAGACTGGGGAGGGAGACAAACCATAAGAGACTCTTAATCTCAAAACAAACTGAGGGTTGCTGGGGGTTGGGAGGAGAAGGATAGGGTGGCTGGGTTATGGACACGGGGAGGGTATGTGCTATGGTGAGTGTTATGACATGTGTAAGCCTGATGATTCACAGACTTGTAGCCCTGGGGCAAGTAATACATTATGTTTATATACACATACACACACAGATATATAAATAGGCAGAATGACATTAAAAACATGAAGTGTGTATGTGGGAGTGGTTAAAATGTGCTTTTAGAATGTGTTTTAACTTAAGCAACCATCAACCTAAAATAGATTGCTGTATACATATAGGGTGTTGCATATGCCAAAAACCTATAATAGACACACAAAAAGTAAATATAAAGGAAATCAAACATAATAATAAAGAAAATCATCAAATCAAAAGGGAAAAGGTAAGATTAAAAAAAGGATCAGAGAATTACAAAAAAATCCAGAAAACATTAACAAAATGGCAACAAATGCATACCTATCAACAATTACTTTAAATGTTAATTAATCAGGGGCGCCTGGGTGGCTCAGTGGGTTAAAGCCTCTGCCTTCGGCTCAGGTCATGATCCCAGGGTCCTGGGATCGAGCTCCGCATCGGGCTCTCTGCTCGGTAGGGAGCCTGCTTCCTCCTCTCTCTCTGTCTGCTTCTCTGCCTACTTGTGATCTCTCTCTGTCAAATAAATAAATAAAATCTTTAAAAAAAAATGTTAATTAATCAATGCCCCAATCAAAAGATGTAGGGGAAATAAATGGATAAAAAGAACATGACTCATCTATATGCCACGTGCAAGAGACTTACTTTACACCTAAAGACACAAACAGACTGAAAGTGAAGGGATAGAAAAAGATATTCCCTGCAAATGGAAATGGAAAGAAATTTGGGATAGCAATATTTATATAAGACAAATTCAAATTTAAAACAAAAATCATGGCAAGGTAAAAAGAAGGGAAATTCATAAGCATAAAGGAATTTATCCAGCAAGAGAATGTAGCATTTATAAATATCCATACACCCATGCAGAAGTACCTGTATATATAAGACAAATATTAACAGACAATATTCCATTTACATCATCCAAATGTAACATCATCCAGACAGCAAATCAATAAGAAAACAGAAGCCTTAAATGACACATTAGACCAGATGGCCTTAATAGATAAATGCAGAGCATTACCTCTAAAATCTGCAGGGAACATATTCTTTTCAAGTGCATATAGAACATTCTCCAGAATAGATCACATGTAGGTCCACAAGACAAGGCTCAATAAAGTTAAGAAAGCTGAATCATATCAACCATCTCTTCTGACTACAGAGATATGAAATTAGAAATAAATTACAAAAAAATGGAAAAACATAAACACAGGAAGATTAAGCAAAATGCTACTAACCAACCAATGAGTAAATGAAGAAACTGAGGAATAAAAAAAATACCTTGAGACAAATGAAAATAGAAACAAAACTTGTCAAAATTATGGGACATGGCAAAAGCAGTTCAAAGAGGGAACTTTATGGTGACACAGGTCCATCTCAAGAAACAAGAAAACAAACAGGGTTTTGGAGGGGAGGAGATTAGGGGGTTGGGTGAGCCTGGTGGTAGCTATTATAGAGGGCACGTATTGCATGGAGCACTGGGTGTGGTGCATAAACAAAAGAAATAAAATAAAATAAAATAAAATGGGAAAAAAAGACAATATGTTTATACCTAAAGGAACTAGAAAAAGATAAAAACAGCCCAAAGTTATGAGAAAGAAGTAAATAATAAAGATCAGAATGGCAATAGAGATAAAAAAGAGAAAAGATCAATTAAACTAAGAACTGGTTCTCTGAAAAGATAAACAAAATTGATAAACCATTAGCCAGACTTATCAAGAAAAAGAGATAGGCAAGAGAAGTACAACCAGATAGGCAAGAGAAGTACATCCAACTCCACAGAAATACTAAAATTATAAGACTATTACAAACAATCATATGTCAACAACTGGAAAACCTACAAGAAATGGATAAATTTCTAGAAGCATACAATCTTCCAAGACTGAATCAGGAAGATATATACAATCTAAAAAGATTGATTACTAAATAATAAAATTGAATAAGTAATCAAAAAACCCCAACAATCAAAAGTCCAGGACCAGATGGTTCACAGATCAATCTATTTACCATTTAAAGAAGAGTTAATGTCTGTATACCTTCAAACTACTCCAAAAAATTAAAGATCAAAGAAAGCTGCCAAATCCATTCTATGATGCCACCCATTACTGTGATAACAAAACCAGATAAAGACACTACCATAAATAAACAGTCAAAATCCCTAATGAACATAGATATAAACATCTTCAACAAAATATTAGCATTAAATTAGATCACAAATTATAATCAAGTAGGATTGATTCCATACATGTAAATCAAATTATATGTTACACATTAACTAAATGAAGGATATAAACCATATAATCATCTCACTGTATGTAGAAAAAGCATTAAACAAAATTCAACATGCATTTATGATTAAAAAAATCCCAACGAAGTGGGTACAGAGGGAATGTACCTTAACATAATAAAGGTCATAAATGACAGATTCACAGCTAATGTCATGCTCAAAGATGAAAAACTGAAAGCTTTTCCTCTAAGACTTGGAATAAGGTAAGTGTGCCCACTCTTGACACTTCTATTCAACATACTGCTGGAACTCACAGCCACACCAATCAAACAAGGAAAAAAAAAAGCATCCAAATTGGTAGAAACAAGTAAAACTATAACTATTTGCAGATTAATACTCTAGAGATTCCACCAGAAGTTACTAAAACTAAATGAATTCAGTAAAATTGCACAATACAAAAATACTAAAATTTTTTGTGGTTCTATACACTAATACTGAACTAGCAGAAAGAAAAATTAAGAACACAACCCCATTCACAACTGCATCAAAAAGAATAAAATACTAGGAATAAATGTAACCTAAGGAGATAAGAGACCTATGCTCTGAAATCTATAAGATACTGATAAAAGAAATTGAAGATAACAAAAATGAATGGAAAGACATACTGTGCTCACGGACTGAAAGAATATTGTTAAGATGTCCACATTACCCAAAGCAATCTACAGATGCAATGTAATCCCTACCAAAACCAATAGCATTTTTTCCACAGAATTATAACAAATGATACTAAAATTTGTATAGAACCACAAAACACTTAAAATATCCAAAACAATCTTCAGATAGAAGAGCAAACCTAGAGGCATCATACTTCCTGCTTTCAAACTATACTACAAAGCTATACTGATCAAAACAGTATGATATGGGCACAAAAAATAGACATTTAGCTCAATAGAACAGAATAGAAAGCTTGGAAATAAACTCATGCTTATATGCTCAACTAATCTATAGCAAAGGAGGCAAGAATATACAATGGGGAAAAGACATTCACTCCAATAAATGGTGCTGGGAGCTACCAGGAAAGAAAGAAATTGGACCAGTTGGTAATATCATATAGAAAAAAAAAACCCTCAAAATGGACTAAAGACTTTTTATGAAACTTCTAAAAGAAAATGTAAGCAGTAAGCCCTTGGACATTGATCTTAGCAATATGTTTTTGGATCTGTCTCCTTACAGCAGGAAAACAAAGGCATAAACAAACAACTGAAAGTCTATCAAGCTAAAAAGATTCTTAGAGTGAAGGAAACCACCAACAAAATAAAAGGACAAGTTACTGAATGGCAAAAGATATTTACAAATGATACATACAATAAAGGGTTAATATCCAAAATATATCAAGAACTCATACAACACAACATCAAAACAAAACAAAAATAATCTGATTGAAAGTGGGCGGACGGGGCGCCTGGGTGGCTCAGTGGGTTAGGCCGCTGCCTTCGGCTCAGGTCATGATCTCAGGGTTTTGGGATCGAGTCCCGCATCGGGCTCTCTGCTCAGCAGGAAGCCTGCTTCCCTCTCTCTCTCTCTCTCTCTGCCTGCCTCTCTGTCTACTTGTGATCTCTCTCTGTCAAATCAATAAATAAAATCTTTAAAAAAAAAAAAAAAAAGAAAGTAGGCGGACAATCTGAATAAACATTTTGCAAACAAGACATACGGATGGCCAACAGACACAGGAAAAGATGATCAACATCACTAATCACCAGGGAAATGCAAATCAAAAGATATTACCTTACACCTGTCAGAATGGCTAATATCAAAAGACAAAAATAAACAAAGGCCACATACTGAATGATCTCCTTTACATAATATGTCAAGAATAGATAAATCCATAGAGACAGAAAATAGATTAGTTGTTGCCTAGAAATTATATTTATAGAGTTTAACTTTTTATTCCAAATGTTTAACTACAACACCTTTAGTGTTATAATTAGTAAAGCATCTTTCCTCTGTTTCAGCATTTTCTTTTCTGTACTAGTACATTTGTTTTGCTTTTCCCCCCCAGGAAAAATTTTTAAAATATTGAAATATATCCCACCAAAAATTATCTCATAGTGATTTTTATTAATCTTAATTTAATTTTTTTTTTTAGTGTTCCAAGATTCATTGCTTATCCACCATGTATTTTATTTTTAAATCAACATGAGGAATGCTAAAAATATTTATGAAATTAAGTATTTCCATCCTTGTGTTCAAATTTCTATTTAATTAATGTACAAAATTTAAAGAAAAAGGAAACCAACTTTATCAGTGTGCTGAAAATAGGGGGGAAAGATATTTGAGTCATTAAAAGCAAAAAAGTCATTAAAACAAAAACAAATGTCAAAATATATTTAAATAATTGTACTAAACATTTCAATCATAACAATCCACATAAATAGGCACTTTTATTAAATATTAAATGATGAAGACTATGGGGGGAGTTCCAAATGGCAGAGTAATAGGGGAACTCTGAATTGCCTTGTTCTTTAAATATAACTAGATCAACCTTCAACTATTTTGAACCTTGAACTATTTTGAATTCTCTAGGAAGAGAATTGGAGGATTACAGAAAAAAAATCAGCATAGTTGGAAGAGTGAATTTGGCAGAAGCAAGATTCTGAGCACTGAACTGGGGAACTGGGAAACCCGGGGGCCAGGAAGGGGAGGAAGCCTTGCTCCCAGAGCAAAGTCAGGAAGAAGGATAAAGTTGGAAAGAATGCAGTGGTCTGTCACCCCATAATAAGCTGTAGTGATGGGATCCCTGGGTTGCTCAGGTAGTGATTGCTCCCTCCTGGAGGGCACACAGAGGAGTATATTTCCCCTTCCAAAAGGGCAGCTGTGGAACCATTATGGGAGCTCAGCAGCGGGATCAGAGGGGTGTGCAGAGGGCAGAAAACCTCTTTAGTTTTTGGTGTGAGCCTCAATAGGCTTAAACCTCTGGGCTTGTGCCAAACAGCTGCTTTTCTGGAACTGACACAATGGAGCACAAAGACTGGAGCAGATGGCAGATAACCTGGCCCTGCTTTTTGCTCTGAGCCAGAATAGGCTTATAACTCTGTGCACACACCATACCTCTACTTTTCAGTAGAAAAAAGCACTGACAGAGCAGATTGTAGAGACTGGAGCAGACTGTGGATAACCAGGTTGCTTTTTGTTCTCTGCCATAATAGACTGAAGCCTCTGTGAAGGCTCTTTTTGAGAGAAAGGGGAGTAGGAGGCTGAGTCAAGTGCAGATGGCTGGTAGCCCAGCTCCAGCTTTTCACTGAGCATTACAATAAACTCTAGCCTTTGTGCACATTGTACAAAGACTTTTTGGGGACAGGACAGAGCTGGGCATGCCCTGAGCCTCCTGGCCAGGGACAAAAATGTGCATGCACATTACCAGACCCTTTAAAACTTAGAGTTTTGAATCCCTGCCACTGGCCAGAGATAAAATACAAGAGATCTACGGCTCTAGGCATGCCAACCGACTGGACACACACAGGTTAGGGTAAGTAACTGAGGTCAGCTAGGTCACAGGAGATTACTCACTTTTCTTAGAGGGCTTCCTGGGCAATGGCTGCTGGCACTTCCACCCCCAAGGACAAAAGGGATAGGTAATGCCATATTCTACCTCTCCCATCTCACTCCCCTCCACCAGCCCACCAGCCCACCAGCACGGTCAGATTTCAAAGAGAAACACAGCACCTCTATGGGAGGCTGGAGTCTCCTACACTAAAATCCTTCTCTCTGACCTGGAAGGAGCATCTTTATAAGGGCAATTCAGCTTGTGAGCCAGCATGGTAGACCTCTCCCTCAGCAGAACACAAATCCTTATATATAACAAATCTCCTGATTAAAGAAATCTCCAAAACATCAGCTTCCAAGTTAACTTCACAAACATATCAAAGCATACCCATTTAAAGGAACAAACACTCCCCACTATAAGCAAGGAGGAACTCTGTAGAGGAAGGACCAATGGGAAAGAGCAGCCAAAACACAACAGTGTGCACACAGCATACACCAGAATCACTTCCTGAAGATATTTTTGTTGTCGCTGTTTTTTTTTTTTTCCTCTCCTCTTTTCTGGACAAAATAATTAGAAGGAGAAATTCACAACAAAAGGAAGAACCAGAGGTAGTACTCACTGCCATAGATTTGATCAATATGGATATAAGTACGATGTCAGAACTAGAATTCAAAACAACAATTATAAAGATACTGGCTGGTGTTGAAAAAAAAGCATAAAAGACACTAGAGAATCCTTTGCTGCAGAAATAAAAGAACTAAAATCTAACCAGGCTGAAATTAAAAATGCTATTACTAAGATGCTGTAACAAACAGAGAATCTAACTGCTAGGGTAAATGAGGCAAAAGAGAGTCAGTGATATAGAAGACAAAATGATGAAAAGTAAGGAAATAGAAAAAAGTAAAAGAACTACTGGATCATGAGGGGAGGCTTCAAGAAATCAGTGATACCATAAAGTGCAATAATATGAACCACAGGGGTTCTGGAAGATGAGAAAAAAGATTTGTTTGAATGAACTATAGTTGTGAAATTTCCTAACCTGGGAAAGAAAACAAGCATTCAGGGCCAGGAAGCACAGAGAACCCCCGCCCCCCCACAAATCAATAAAAATAGGTCAACACTCTGACATGTAATAGTGAAGCTGGCAAATTTCAGAGATAAGGAGAAAATCCTGGAAGTAGCTTGAGACAAGAGGTCCTTAACCTACAAGGTAGAAACATAAGGCTGGCAGCAGACCTGTTTAGAGACCTGGCAGACCAGAAAATACTTGCATGATCTATTCAGGGTGCTAAATGAGAAAAACATGCAGCTAAAAATACTTTATCCCGCAAGACTGTCATTCAGAATGGAAGGAGAGACCTCCCAGGACAAACAGAAAATTGTGATCACTCAAACATCCCTACAAGAAATATTAAAGGGGAGATCCTTTGAGTGACTAGAGAGTCCAAAAGTAACATTGACCAGAAAGGAACAGTGACAATCTACAGAAACTGACTTTACAGGTAATAAAATGACACTAAATTCATATTGTTCAATAATTACTCTGAATGTAAATGTGTTAAAAGCACCAAAAGACAAGGATAAAAGCAAGACTCATTTATATGCTGTCTACAAAAGACTCATTTTAGACCCAAAGACACCTCCAGATTGAGAGTCAGGGGTAGAAACCAGTTATCATGCTAATGGACATCAAAAGAAAGCTTTTGCACAAAAAAAAGAAAAAAGAAAGCTTTTGCAATTCTTATATCAGACAAATCAGATTTTAAACCAAAGACTGTAATAAGAGATGAAGAAGGACACTATATCATAATTAAAGGGTCTATCCAACAAGAAGACCTAAAAATTGTAAATATATCCCTAACTTGGGAGTAGCCAATTACATAAACAAATTAATAACAAAATTAAAGAAACACATTGATAATGATACAATATTAGTAGGGGACTTTAACACCTCACTCACAGCAAGGGACAGATCATCTAAGCAGAATTCAGATCAACTAGGAAACAAGAGCTTTGAATGACAAACTGGACCAGATGGACTTTACAGATATATTCAGAGCATTTCATCCTAAAACAACAGAATACACATTCTTCTTGAGTGCACACAGAACATTCTCCAGAATAGATCACATAATAGGTCACAAATCAGGTCTCAACCAATATCAAAAGACTGGGATTATTCCCTGCATATTCTCAGACCACACTGCTTTAAAAATTTGAATTCATTCACAAGAGAAAATTTGGAAGGAACACAAGAGTGTGGACGTTAAAGAGCATCCTACTAAAGAATGAAAGGGTCAACCAGGAAATCAATTAAAATAATTCATGGAAACAAATGAAAATGAAAACACAACAGTTCAGAACCTTTCCGATGCAACAAATGTGGTCCTAAGAGGGAAGTATATAGCAATAAAGGCCTTTCTCAAGAAATAAGAAAAGTCTCAAAAACACATGCTAACCTTACACCTAAAGGAGCTCGAAAAAGAACAGTGAGTAAAGCCTAAACTCAGCAGGAGAAGAGAAATAATAAAGATTAGAGAAGAAATAAATGAAACAGAAACCAAAAGAACAGTAGAACAAATCAATGAAACTAGGAGCTGGTTCTTTGAAAGAAGTAATAAGATCGATAAATCCCTAGCCAGATTTACCAAAAAGAAAAAAGAATGGACCCAAATAAATAAAATCATAAATGAAAGAGGAGAGCTCGCAACAAACACCAAAGAAATACAATTATAAGAACATATAAGCAACTATATACCAAAAAATTAGGCAATCTTGAAGAAACGGATGCATTCCTAGAAACATATAAACTACCAAAACTGAAACAGTGAGAAGCAGAAAACCTGAACAGACCCATAATTAGCAGGGAGCTGGAACAAATAATCTTTTTTTTTTTTTTTTAACAAATAATCTTGAAATTTGTATGGAACCAGAAAAGATCCCCAAATAGTCAGAAGAATGTTGAAAAAGAAAACCAAAGTTGGTGGCATCACAATTTCAGACTTCAAGCTAGATTACAAAGCTGTAATCATCAAGACTGCAGGGGACTGGCACAAAAACAGAGACATAGATCCAACAGAACAGAATAGAGAACCCAGAAACGGACCCTCAACTCTCTGGCCAACTACTCTTCAACAAAGCAGGAAAGAATATCCAATGGAAAAAAGACCATCTCTTCAACAAATGGTATTGGGTAAATCAGAGGCCACATGTGGAAGAATAAAACTGGACCATTTTCTTATACCATACACAAAAATAGACTCAAAATGGATGAAAGACCTAATGTGAGACAGAAATCCATCAAAATCCTAGAGGAGAACACAGGCAGCAACCTCTTCAACCTGGGCCACAGTAACTTCTTGCTAGACACATCAAGGCAAGGGAAACAAAAGTAAAAATGTACTATTGGGACTTCAACAAGATAAAAAGCTTTTGCACAGCAAAGGAAACAGTCGATAAAACCAAAAGACAAGTGACAGAATGGGAGAAGATATTTGCAAATGTCTTATCAAATAAAGGGCTAGTATCCAAGATCTATAAAGAACTTATCAAACTCAACACCCAAAAAAACAAATAACCCAGTCGAGAAATGGGCAGAAGATAAGACCAGACATTTCTCCAAAGAAGACATCCAAATGGCCAAGACAGACATGAAAAAATGCTCCATGTCACTTCACATCTAGGAAATACAAATCAAAAGCACAATGAGATACCACCTCATACCAGTCAGAATGGCTAAAATGAACCAGTCAGGAAACAAAGGTTAGTGAGGATGTGGGAAAGGGGAACATTTTTACATTTTTGGTGTGAATGTAGTCTAGTACAGTCACTCTGAAAAACAGTATAGATGTTCCTTAAAAAGTTAAAAAACTACCCAGCAATTGCACTACTAGGTATTTACCCCAAGGATACAAACACTGTGATCTGAAAGGGCACCTACCCCACCATTTACAGCAACAATGTCCACAATAGCCAAACTATAGAAAGAGCCCAGATGTCCATCAACAGATGAGTAGATAAAGAAGATGTAGTATATATATCCAATGGAATATCATTCAGCTATCAAAAAGAATGAAGTCTTACCATTTGCAATGATGTGGATGGAACTGGAGGGTATTATACTAAGTGAAATAAATCAATCAGAGAAAGAAAATTATCAATCACATGGTTTCACTCATATGTGGAATTTAGGAAACAAAACAGGATCATAGGGGAAGGGAGGAAAAGATAAAATAACAGGAAATCAGAAAGGGAGATGAACCATAAGAGACTCTTAACTATAGGAAACAAACTGAGGGTTGCTGGATGGGAGGTGGGTGTGGGGATGGGGTAATTGGTGACAGGCATTAAGGAGGTCATGTGATGTAATGAGCACTGGGTATAATAATGCGATTAATGAATAACTGAGCCTCTACATCTGAAACTAATGATATACTATATGTTCATTAATTGAATTTAAATAAGATACAAAATAAATAAATGGACTTGCTTTTCTGAAAAAAATGATGACTCTTAGATGTGGCTTAACAAGTACAACTATACACTGTTTAAAGAAATACTCTTGAGATAAAGGTTAATAGTAAAGGTATCTGCAAATATGTAAGAGGGAAATATATAGTAAGTTGGGTTGATGATAATAATATGAGATCAAATGGAATTTGGGATCAAAGCATTTATACTATGCACGATAAAGACAAACCAGTTCTATTTATGTACTAAAAAAAGCATCAAAATATATAAAGCAAAAAAACTGTGATGAATAACTTCTTAGTCTTTCAATAGATTTAGTGGCATATAAATAGGCAAAATAATTCATGAGTCTGATATTAGAAAATTATGCTGACTTTGTATACCAAACATGGGAATGGGTAGTCTTTCTAAATGTTGAGGGATTATTTCCTAACAAAAATAAGTATTCAACCATTTACACATTTAGAAATATCCTCCTAAATAACTCAGGATCAAAATGAGAATTTAAAATTGCAATTACAGACTATTTAGAAACAGAGGTCAATGTAACAGCAGAAACCTAGCAATAACTTGGATGGTTATCAATTGTAGAATGATTCAGTAAATGATGTTACAGAGAATAAATGTAAATTGTATATGGTTCTTGTATAATATGAATTACCTTATAGGGATTTGGTAAAATAAGGCAGCATTTTGATGGATTGGAAAGATATTGCCATTATATTATTAATCAACAAAATTAAAATAGATCAATAAATATATGCTATGATGAAATTTTGGGGAGAATTCTATATATTTGCACTTATAAGCAAATAGTATTATAAACTGATACCCAATCAAAATGCTAACGTGTTACACTGAAGAAGAAAAGCAACTATAAAATTTTGTTTTCAAAGCTTCTGTATTGTTTGTACTGCTGCACTGATTAAGTATTGCTTTTGTGTTTCTAATTATTGAATGAAAAATAATTTATAAGATTGGGACTAAGAATACCCATCAAACTATACAACCAAAGATTAACTCCTAGCTCTAAATGTTTGTTGTTATTATATAAGAATGAAAGAAGATTAAATTTGCATGATTTTTAAAAGATTTTATTTATCTATTTGAGAAAGAGCACAAATAAGGGAAAGGGGCAGAGGGAGAGGGAGAAGCAGGCTCCCCGCTGAACTAGGAGCCCAACATGGGGTTCAAACCCAGGACCCTGGGATCATGACCTGAGCTGTAGGCAAATGTTTAACTGACTGAGTCACCGAAGCACCCCTGAAAGATATTAAATTAAATAAGCCTTTGCCTCAAGCCTCTAGAAAAAACAAAAACAAAATATTTCTAATGATATGGAAAGTAAGGTACTGAAAATAAAAAAATACACTTATATATAATTAGAAAAATATTGTTGTAATTCTCCTACACTTTGTTTTTATGTCTAAATAATGTCTTTATTTCCTATTTCCATATTAAGGTTAAAACAAAACAAATTAATTCTCCCTATAACAGGTGAGAAATTTAGCAATCTTATCACTTTTCATCCCTCTTCCACCTCCCTATAGTTATTTAAATAATCTGAGTTTTAAGATCCTTATTATTAATTATCATGTTTACATTATTTATCTTCTCTGTCAGGATCATTCTTTAACACTTACATGCAGTTATATAGCTATTAACTATAAAATGATTACCTAAATACTACTTATTAGCAGGGTTCAGTTCTTAAATCATTTCTTTTAAATCATATCTTCTGTATTTTCTTTTTTCCCCTATTTTCAATATCAGTGATATTGATATAAAGTACTTCTTTGAACTCTCTTTACAGGAGGAATATGGATGGTATACTCTTAAATTATTGCAAACCTAGGCATTCCATTTCCACCCCCAACATTTTGGCTGGTTATTTCTGGCAGTATGGATAAAAACTAAAATTTGATTGATTATTGGGTATGTTACATAGAAAACACATACTATGTATCAATTTTGGTTTTCTTGTGCATAAGATCTTATGGGCTTTAAATTTAAGTATACATCACAAATATATCATAACTATATATTATATGGATTATAATAAAGCTTACCAATATATTAACATAAAACACCACTTAATACATACTAGAATAGTGAATTTAATTCCGTAAGAGAAAAGAAATGTTCATGTTTTATTTATGTCAGAAGAAAAATGTTTATATCTGTTTTTGAACTTTGGATTATAATAATATAAATAATAAATAAATAATATAAATATAAATAATGTAAATTTATATAAATTAAAAATTTATCAGCTGCCAGAAGCAAGAGAATACTGAAAACTGAAATTGACGTTTGCTCACACACTCATTCATGACTATGTATTATTGAATAACATCTAAGTGCCATGCTAATATAATAACATCTAAATGAATGCTATCTTTGATAGGACAAAGATATCACGGTGTAGTGGTATCACAATTTTCCACAAGCTATCCATTTTGGAATCATTTCTTGATGCATATATTCAAGGACTGACTGACTGTGTGTTCACAATGCCTTTTTCATTTACCAGTTAATTTTTACTCCAATGGCTACCGCTCTAGTTCAAATTCAGAAAAAAAAAAATTTAACTTCCTTACTGGTTGGTTCCTTTGTGTTCAGATTCTTTGTCAACTATCACAAAAGTACCAGTCTCATTATTTCACAGTAAACCAGGCAGACACGCTGGATTCTATGGCATAAAAGATTAATAAAACTATTTCTGCTTACAGAGAGCTTATAATCAAGGTAGAGAGGAGAGTTACTTACACCCAAAGAACTGTAATTAAAGATATGATTTTTAAGAATCATACGAGAAAAGAAAAGAAAAAAAAAGGTGTGTTAGAGTATTGAAGAAAGAAAAGAGAATTTTGTTCCATTCAAAAATTGCAAGGCTTCCCATAGGAAGAAGTTTCCACAGCTTGGCGATATTAAATTCCTTTCCTGTATGTTCCTGATTGACCATTCCAATCTTACCTCTCTCCAGTCTCCTAGATTAAGATGTACTCTAGCAAAACCAGTCCTTTACTGAAATTCAAGTTCATTTTGTTCTTTTCTGACTTCGTGCTTTTGCCTTTCTCCTGTTTCTCTTAAAAACCCAGTAAAAATCTTACTTCCTCTACTAATTCACTCGGCTTACATCAAATGAGTCTTAAGAAAGCATATGTCTTTTCTATTTGGAACATAATAATTATATTTTGGTTTCTATGGTGGTTAAATGTTCTTTCTCTCATATATACGCGTAGTATATCACTCCATCCATTAACATTTAGCACAGTGCTCTGCAGAGAGCAGGTGCAAATGAATATTTAATTTCTTGATTGACATGTTTTTCTTGAAAAGTTTTTCTGAATTTGAAAAGTTTTTTTTCTGGATTTCTTGAAAAGTTTTTCTGGATATATACTCCTTTTTAAGATACTATTTCATTATTATGTTCTCTCGTCTTCCTTTCATTGTTACCCACATAGAAGCCTACTTAGAATCTATTCTCCAAGTTAACGTGTTGTTCCTTTCTATCACTGCCCACTTTCATTGTAATGTTAATTCCTTTAATATATAACACCGATATATAGAACATCAGCATAAGCTATAGCATTTGCTTTACCCCTACTTGAACAAGTCTCAATTATAGTCTACTATGCTAAAGGAGATTTGTTTTCATTGAACTTTCAGCTAATTGATTATACACTTTCTTATAAATGGTTGCATTATTTTCACTTCATTATTCCCACTCAATTTCCCTCTGCTAAAGTCTCCATCAAGATATAAAGACTCATTCAACTATGCAGTTTTCTTTTAATCATCTCTGTGTGTGCTTAATACAGCTCCCATACAGAAAAATTCACAAATCAAAAATGCATGGCCCAGTAGGTTTTCACAAAGAAAATACCTGTGTTACAACTATAGGTTGAGAACTGGAATATTATCAGTATCAAGGAAACTTGTGCCTCCTTCCAATCACTACTGACCTTCTTCCCAAACAAAAGTAACCATAATGCTTACTTTTCCTGTATTTCTTTACAGTTTTATCTCCCAAACATTTATCTTTAAATACTATAGTTTAAATGGAGTCATAGGTGATCTTCTGCAGTAGGCTTTTCTCACTCTTAACATTATCAGCATTGAGAGCCATTCATTTTGTTGAGTGTAATGGTAGTTCATTCATCTACAACTTTCTTCTATAATGTTCTATTGATATAACACAGTATTTTAATCCATTCTACTGCTCAGGGACATCTTGGCTATTTTCTGTTTTTAGCTTACAAATAATACTGTGACAATTTTTTTTTTATCATTCTCTTTCAGGCCTGTGCAATTTTTAGATTCATACCAAGGAACAGAATTGCTGGATTATAAACACATACATATTCAGCTTCTGTAGATATTGCCAAGTAATTTTGCAAAAATTTATACCAACGTATAATCCTACCAATAGTATACAGAGTTCTATTTATTCCAGTTCCTTGTCAGCATTTGTTGTCATCATTCTTTACATTTTTATTAATTCTGGGGGTAATAAGGGTGTGTGTGTGTGTGTGTGTGTGTGTGTGTGATGGTATCTCATTTAATTTTTAATATGCATTTTCCTGGTGACTAATAAAATTGAGCATCTATTCATATCTTTATTGACCAGATATCCACTATTGTTAAGTGATCAAGTGTCTTTGCTGACTCATACTTCTGTGTGATGTCATCAGCCCTTATTAAAAGATGCTATAATAAAAGTTCTAAAAGATACAGAGATACAGAAGGACACTACACATTCTTAAAGGGTCTATCCACTAGCAAGATCTAACAATTGTAAATATTTATGCCCCCAACATGGGAGCAGCCAACTACATAAGAAAACTGTTTATCAAGATAAAGAGTCACACTGATATGAATACATTAATAGTAGGGGACCTTAACACTCCACTCTCAGTAACAGACTGATCATCCAAGCAGAAAATCAATAAAGAAACAAGAGCACTTAATGACACATTGGAGCAGATGGACCTCATAGATATATACAGAACACTCCACCCTAAAACAACAGAATACTCATTCTTCTCTAGTGCACATGGACATTTCTCCAGATTAGACCACATACTGGGTCACAAATCAGGGCTCAACTGATACCAAAAGATTGAGATTATTCCCTGCATATTCTCAGACCACAATGCTTTGAAACTGGAACTCAAACACAAGAAAAAGTTTGGAAGAAATTCAAATACTTGGAAGCTAAAGACCACCCTGCTTAATAATCTTTGGATCAACCAGAAAATCAAAGAACTTAATTCATGGAAACCAATGAGAATGAAGACACTTCAGTCCCAAACCTATGATACGGCAAAGGCTGTAAGGGGGAAATACATAGTCATCCAAGACTCCCTCAAAAAAACTGAAAAATCCAGAATACACCAACTCTCTTTACACCTTAAAGAACTGGAGAATCAACAACAAATTAAGCCAACCCCACACACAAGAAGGGAAATAATCAAGATTAGAGTAGAGATCAATGAGATAAAAACTAGAGATACAGTAGAACACATCAATGAAACTAGAAGCTGGTTTTTTGAAAGAATCAATAAGATCAATAAACCACTGGCCACACTAATCCAAAAGAAAAGAGAGAGGACCCAAATTAATAAAATTATGAATGAAAAGGGAGAGATCATGACTAACACCAAGGAAATAGAAACAATCATCAGAAATTATTATCAACAGTTATATGCCAATAAGTCAAGCAACTTAGACAAAATGGATGCATTCCTAGAAACCTATAAACTTCCAAAACTGAATCAGGAAGAAATTGACAACCTGAATAGACCAAAATCTAGTAACGAGATTGAAGCAGTGATAAAAAACCTCCCAAAAAACAAGAGCCCAGGATCTGACGGATTCCCTGAGGAATTCTACCAAACATTCAAAGAAGAAATAATACCTATCCTCCTGAAGCTGTTTCAAAAAATAGAAACAGAAGGAAGACTTCCAGACTCTTTTTATAAAGTCAGCATTACCCTGCTCAACAAACCAGGTGAAGACCCCACAAAAAAAGGAGAATTTCAGACCAATATCCCTGATGAATATGGATGCCAAGATTCTCAACAAGATCCTAGCTAAGAGGATCCAACAGTATATTAAAAAGATTATCCACCATGACCAGGTGGGATTTACCCATGGGATGCAAGGGTGTTTCAACATTCACAAATCAATGTGATAGATAAGAGGAGAAGAACCACATGGTCCTCGCAATTGATGCAGAAAAAGGATGTGACAAGATACAGCATCCATTCCTGATTAAAACGATTCAAAGTACAGGGATAGAGGGAACATTCCTTAGCTTCATAAAATCTATCTATGAAAAACCCACAGCAAATATCATCATTAGGGAAAAGCTGACAGCCTTCCCTTTGAGATCAGGAACACAACAAGGATGTCCACTCTCTATAATGTTATTCAACATAGTACTAGAAGTCTTAGCAACAGCAATCAGACAACAAAGAGAAATAAAAGGTATTCAAATTGGCAAAGAAGAAGTCAAACTCTCTCTCTTCGTAGGTGACATAATACTTTATATGGAAAACCCAAAAGACTCCACCCCCAAACTACTAAAACTCATACAGCAATTCAGCAATGTGGCAGGACACAAAATCAATGTACAGAAATCAGTTGCTTTCTTATATTATACAATGAAAATATAGAAAGGGAAATTAGAGAATTGATTCCATTTACTATAGCATAAGATACCTGGGAATAAACCTAACCAAAGAGGTAAAGGATCTGTACTCAAGGAACTACAGAACACTCATGAAAGAAATTGAAGAAGACACAAAAAGATGGACGAGCATTCCATGCTCATGGATTGGAAGAATAAACATTGTTAAAATGTCTATACTGCCTAGAGCAATCTATACTTTCAATGCCATTCCAATCAAAATTCCACTGGCATTTTTCAAAGAGCTGGAACAAACAATCCTAAAATTTGTATGGAACCAGAAGAGACCCCAAATTGCTAAGGAAATGTTGAAAAAGAAAAAACTCGGGGCATCACATTGCCTGATTTCAAGCTTTACTACAAAGCTGTGATCATGAAGACAGCATGGTACTGGCATGAAAATAGACACATAGACCAGTGGAATAGAGTGGAGAGCGCAGATATGCACCCTCAACTCTATGGTCAAATAATCTTCGACAAAACAGGAAAAAATATACAGTGGAAAAAAGACAATCTCTTCAATAAACGGTGCTGGGAAAATTGGACAGCTATGTGTAGAAGAATGAAACTCAACCATTCACTATATACAAAGATAAACTCAAAATGGATAAAAGACCTCAATGTGAGGCAGGAATCTATCAAAATCCTAGAGAAGATCATAGGCAGTCACCTCTTTGTCATTGGCCACAGCAACTTCTTTCAAGATATGTCTCCAAAAGCAAAGGAAACAAAAGCAAAAATGAACTTTTGGGACTTCATCAATATCAAAAGCTTCTGCACAGCAAAGGAAACAGTCAACAAAACAAAGAGGCCACCCATGCAATGGGAGGATATTTGCAAATGACAGTACAAAGGGCTGATATCCAAGATCTGTAAAGAACTCCTCAAATTCAAGACACACAAAACATCCAAAGATGGAGGGAAGACAATGAACAGACACCTCTCCAACGAAGACATACAAATGGTTAACAGACACATGAAAAAATGTTGATCGTCATTAGCCAACAGGGAGATCCAAATCAAAACCACACTGAGATACCACCTGACACCAGTTAGAATGCCTAAAAACAGGACAAGAAACAAGTGTTGGAGAGGATGTGTAGAAAGAGGAACGCTCTTACACTATTGGTGGGAACGCAAGTTGGTGCAGCCACTTTGGAAAACAGTGTGGAGATTCCTCAAGAAATTAAAAATAGAGCTTCCCTATGATCCTGCAATTCCACTACTGGGTATTTACCCCAAAGATACAGATGTAGTGAAAAGAAGGGCAACCTGTACCCCAATGTTCATAGCAGCAATAGCCACAGTCGCCAAACTATGGAAAGAACCATGATGTCCTTCCATGGACGAATGGATTAAGAAGATATAGTCCATATATACTATGGAGTATTATGCCTCCACCAGAAAGGAAGAATACCCAACTTTTGTATCAACATGCTCAGGACTGGAAGAGATTGTGCTGAGTGAAATAAGTCAAGTAAAGAGTCAATTATCATATGGTTTCACTTACTTGTGGAGCATAAGGAATAACACAAAGGGCATTGGAAGATGGAGAGGAGAAGTGACTTGGGGGAAATCGGAGGGGGAGACAAACCATGAGAGACTGTGGACTCTGAGAAACAAACTGAGGGTTTTGGAGGGGGTGGCGTGGTGTGTTGGGTGAGCCTGGTGGTGGGTATTATGGAGGGCACATATTGCTTGGAGCACTGGGTGTGGTGCATTAAGAACGAATTTTGGAACACTGAAAAAAATTTAATTTAATTTAAAAAAAAAAGATTCGTCATTGTTTCTGTTGAGAGGAGGGTGTTATAGACTTTTTGTTACTACTTTTTTCAATGTTTCTTTTATGAGAACCCTCGGAGAGATTTCTATCTGCCCTAACACAAAGAAAAAAAATTAGCTCTTTACCCTCTTCCTTTCTATACTGGCATTTTGAATTCTGTAATTGACTAGTTTTCTTTTTGTATATACCCCTGCAAACTTGGAAATAATTTTCTGACCCACTGGTAGCAAGGCATTAACATTTTACAGTATCCATTTTAACAAGCTTTTTTGTGATGGAAACCCTATTAAAACATACACAAAAGTAGAGAGAATATCATTGAATATCCATTGACCTAACACCCACGTCAACAATGGTATCAAGAGTGGTCATATCCATTTCATCTACATCCCACCTACCCTCCCTCACTAGACCATTTGAAGCAATTCTCAGACATCATGTCATTTCATCAACATTTATTTCACTATAAATCTCTAAAGAATGAAAATCCAACCAGGGAACTTCCACTTGCAGTGGAGATGTAGAAAGTTGTAGGACAGTGTGGCTTTCATTTTGTTTTTTGTTTGTTTGTTTGTTTGTTGTTGTTTTTTTTTAACATGAAGAGCCAATTAGGTAATCTACAAAGCCATTTAAAAAAATTATATATATTATATATAATCTCCAAGGGTGCAAAGTAAACAAAATAAAATTAAATCTAGAAAATAGTGAAATGACATTAAAATCTAAAATGGTCCCTTTAGGGGCATTGAGATCCAAGCCTGCTTTCATTTTTGGTAGAGCGGCGGGAGGAAAACAAAACAAAACAAAACAAAACAAAACTCACCATAGATTGGGTGAAAAGAAATCAGAGGATGACTTAATGAATTTTTTTTTTTTTTTTTTAGGGGGTGAGGGCTAAAGGAAGAGGGAAAGGGGATGGGGGAGAGGGTGAGACACTCTTAAGCAGGCTCCATGCCCACCATGGGGCTGAGGCAGCTCAGGGCTCGATCTAACAACCCTGAACTCATGACCTCACTGTAAATCAAGAGGCAGACACCTAACCCAGTGAGCCACCCAGGCACCCCGAACGAATATTTTAAAGGCTGAGCAAGATTGGTTTGATAGTTTAGAATCCCTGGGCTGGAGCCCCAGCCAAGACGACTCAGACTCACCTGTGAACTCTTTGCCTTGGTTCCGTATCAAAGGGTGAGCACGTCACGACCGGACGCGGGGCAGAACGGAGAGAAAGCAGCTGAAGCGCAGTGAGGGTTGCCCACGAGGCGCATGGGAGCAGGGGCGCTGGCTGAGAGGGTCCCTTGCACCGCTGTGGGCCCGCGGAAAGCTGAGGAAAGAGCCGGAGCTGAGAGAATTCCTTCAGGCGGTGGAGCTCCGACCGAGCTCAGGGTCCCGACCGGAAAGGTACAGCTGAAGGAGACCCTCCCTCTACAGCCAGGCTCTGCGGGGAGCTGGGGGCGGGGCAAGAGAACTGAGACCCCTCCCCAGACAGAGTTCAAGTCCCGCCCACCAAGTATCTGAAATCCGTGGTGAACTGATTCTCCGCAGCAGCAACCACGGACCCAGTTCAACCACAGGCGAGACTGATTTAGCAAGCCTTCACACACACTGACTGCGTAACTGAAGACCGTTAATGCTTTTATTTCCGTTTTTACTGCGATTTTATGCACCATGCCTGGTATACAATAAAAGGCTATGAGAGGGGCGCCTGGATGGCTCAGCTGGTTAGGCCTCTGCCTTGGACTCAGGTCCTGATCCTGGGGTCCTGGGATGGAGCCTCGCGTTAGGCTCCCTACCCAGATTCTTTCTCCCTCTTCCTCCGCTGCACCGCCTACTTGTGCCCGTGCACTCTCTCTCTCTCAAAGAAAATCTTAAAAAAAAAAAAAAAAAGGTTATGAGATACCATGAAGAAGCGATAAGAAAAGAGTCATCATCATCAAGAGAGGATCTGTAAGACCAGACCTAGGATGGCCCAGGTCTTGTAACGATGAGAGAGGGACTTTCAAAATAATAAATAAATGTGTTAAAAGGAGAAAATAAACAACACGTGTGAACAGGATTCAGCGAAGATCAGAAAACTAAATGGAAACCTGTAAAATGAAAAATGCAACGTCAGAGAGAAGACAGAACAGCCATGAAAACCATTATTATGCTAAAACACTAATAATAATTCCTCAATACCATCAAATATCCAATCAACATTCACTTAAACACTAATAATAATTCCTCAATACCATCAAATATCCAATCAACATTCACTTAATTTTTGTTTTGTTTTGTTTTGTTTTGTTTTACAGGTTGTTCAAATAAGTATCATACATTGAAATGGATTGGGTTTTGGGTTTTAAGGGATCTTTCATCATTTCACTTCTCCCGCCTTCAACTTATGAGATGAAAAAACTGGGTTCAGTATGTCCCACAGTCTGGATTTTGCTGCTTCATCTCTCTGCTACCATTTAACATGTCCCTCTGCCCTCTGCATTTCCTGTAAACTGGCAGGGAAATATAGATACCCAGTGCTCAGACTCCATTTCAGTTTTTTGAAGATAAGTCTTCATAAACAGTGTTGTGTACTTCCACTGGGATTTTTAAAATTATTTTTGGGGAGGCGGTTTTGTTTCTTTGCTATTAACGCACGTTTACATGTCCCTGGCAAAACGAACTGAAAAGTTACCTCTTTGAGTCCATCAGTTATAGTTTGTGGGTGTTTAAATCTCTTTTCAAAATTTTTATGCTGGATAATCTGTGGACTCCTTTGGATTCTTCTTTTCATTCCATTAGTGAGTTTGGCCGATTTGGTCAAATATATGTGTGGCTTTTTCACTGTATTGGTTTCTGTTTAAATTTTCTTTTGAGATGAGAGCTAGACTCCTCGTCCAGTCTTCTATTGCATTTTTACAGGGAGATAATCAATCAGGAAGCCTCCCGCGTTATACCTCCTGCTGAATGAACCGTCCCTTTGGGCTCATGAAGTCTCTATGAAAAAGACACCAGATGAATTCCAGTGAGGGGGAAGTTGTGCTGAGGGTAAGCTCAGTGCTCGAGGACAAGCCTCCCCCAGCAGCAACTGTTGCCCGCTGCTTGGCTGGCCATCGCTCTGCTGCCAGCCTGAGGGCAGAGGCCTCCTCACTGTCAGCAAGCTGGGAAGGGGGTGTCATCCTCTTCCCCATACTGGAGACCACTTGCACACTAAGTAATGGCAGTGGGCCCAGTAAAACACAGTCCCCTTCTGTAGTCTCAGAGGAAAACAAAAACCAAAAAACAAAAATGATTTCAGCTGCAACCATTTTTAATTTGTTCATTGGCATCCCCACTTCACTGAGGAGAAACAAAACAAAACACACTTCAGGTAAACTCGTGATTCTCAGTTTTGGCAAGTAGAGATGCTTTTCTTCATTTTATGTGCATTTGGACATTAGAAGCGGTATGTATAGGATAGATGGCAAAGATGGCAAGCCTGTTCTAGTTGACTGACTTTTAGATGACGCCGCAAACTTCTAGCCTGGTAATATTAACAGAGACAGGGATTTCTGTTACGGATAAAGCCTCAGAAGAACTTACTTGATCCAGTGGTCTTAAGTCTTGATTAAGTTTGTACTCGCTGACCATCCTGACCATCTGGGCTTCACAGCACATTCATATCATCAGCCCTGATCGGGCTTAGTGCAAATTGTCCTGTTCTGGGGCCCAATAACCTCGTAATATCTCTTCTCAAGCTTCATCTCTATCATGGCTTTTTGGTTGTCATTTCTACTTATTTAGACTAAAAATGTCCAAGCAGAAGAATGAGAATAAAAAGGATGTCCACAAAGGTAGGAACTGGGAAGAATCAAGTAGCATCAACAAGAAATTCACATTTTTAATAACAAATGTGTTACCAGCTTGTCATTAAAAATCTTATACATCTATGTATGCAATGTATGTGTGGGTGACATAGAGGATAGAATATACTGAATTAAACTTAATCATCTCTTCAGAGTGGTCTTTTTTAAAAAAACTGCATTTCATGAATAGTTTTACTTATTTGTATTACTTATGTCAACCTTCAGCATTAGGGAAGCAGCATATCAGATGGTGCTCAGAGCAATTTCTTGAGTCAGATATTCAGAATCAAAGTCTGTCCCTGCTCCATGAGCAGGATAAATTTGGACAGCTGTTGACTCGTGTGTGAGTTCCCTTATCCTCCAATGAAGATGATGATAAATTTACACACTTCATAAGGTTGCAACAATTAAGTCTATATGAATGAATATATTTATTATCATCCATATTTTAGGATAAGAAAACTCACACACAACAATGTAATAGCTGTCCAAGTTCACATTTTATATAAAGTTAACAGCACGATTACGTATGATTAAATTAACCAACTATCTACAATGGATGAGAACAGGCCACCCACATGTGGAATCCCACTGTGACAGATAAAATGTAATTCATGGGAGTCTATAATATTGCGATTGAATTTGAAACCAAGTCCTGGAGTCTGACAGGGCCTCAGTTTCTTCGTTTGTAAAATGAGGAAGTTCTCTGGTATAGAGACTTGTTTTCAATATGAAATGGGATTGTTTATGAAGTTCCTGTCATACTGTAGGTACTTAATAAAGATCTCTAGCTTCTTTCCTTCCTCTTTCTTCAAATGTTAGTGATTTGTATATAGAAAAGTTGTTCTATGGTAAAAATGTTCACATAATGTAAGGAGTAGCAACCACTAAGACTTAAAAACCCAAGTTCACATTTCTTTCTTTTTTTTTCTTTTTTTTATTTCTTTTCAGCATAACAGTATTCATTGTTTTTGCACCACACCCAGTGCTCCATGCAATATGTGCCCTCCTTAATACCCACCACCTGGTTCCCCCAACCTCCCACCCCCACCATTTCAAAACCCTCAGGTTGTTCTTCAGAGTCCATGGTCTCTCATGGTTCACCTCCCCTTCCAATTTCCCTCAACTCCCTCTCCTCTCCATCTCCCCATGTCCTCCATGTTATTTGTTATGCTCCACAAATAAGTGAAACCATATGATAATTGACTCTTTCTGCTTGACTTATTTCACTCAGCATAATCTCTTCCAGTCCCATCCATGTTGCTACAAAAGTTGGGTATTCATCCTTTCTGATGGAGGCATAATACTCCATAGTGTATATGGACCACATCTTCCTTATCCATTCGTCCATTGAAAGGCATCTTGGTTCTTTCCACAGTTTGGCAACCGTGGCCATTGCTGCTATAAACATTGGGGCACAGTTGGCCCTTCTTTTCACTCCATCCGTATCTTTGGGGTAAATACCCAGTAGTGCAATTGCAGGGTCATAGGGAAGCTCTATTTTTAATTTCTTGAGGAATCTCTACACTGTTCTCCAAAGTTGCTGCACCAAACTTGCATTCTCACCAATAGTGTAAGAGGGTTCCCCTTTCTCCACATCCTCTCCAACACACGTTGTTTCCTGTCTTGCTAATTTTGGTCATTCTAACTGGTGTAAGGTGGTATCTCAATGTGGTTTTAATTTGAATCTCCCTGATGGCTAGTGATGATGAACATTTTTTCATGTGTCTGATAGCCATTTGTATGTCTTCATTGGAGAAGTGTCTGTTCATATCCTCTGCCCATTTTTTGACATGATTATCTGTTTTATGTGTGTTGAGTTTGAGAAGTTCTTTATAGATCCTGTACGGACAAAACATTGATACCCAAGTTCACATTTTTGAGTATCGTTGGTTTGCAACCCTCTCAGGAGCTTCTTGGTGCAATCTGAAATCAGCCTCCTCATGTGGGGAGCAGGGAGGGACTGAAGAAAGAGGCCAGCCACCCCAGGTTGCTAGGGGACAGTTTTAATAAGCAAAAGGAACTTATGTAAGAGGCTTATCTTGGGTGACAGCAAGATGAATGGCTTCTGCACCCGCCCACCAATGTTTATAACGAGGTCTTAGCTGGGTTTAGTCATTTATCCATCCTGCGCAGGTGTTCTCAGTACCACATACTTTCTCAAGGCTGTGTCCTTGCAGCAGCCTCTGGGAGTGGGAAAACCAAGCTGACCCATAATCCAAAGACTGAGAGGGGGTGAGGAGTCTCAGACTGCCGAGGTCCAGCTCACAGGTCACCTGGAGGTCATGTCTTCTCAATGATGTTCCCTAACAAATATGTATCCTGAAATCTTTATTTTATTTTATTTTATTTTTTTAAAAGATTCTATCTATTTATTTGACAAACAGAGATCACAAGTAGGCAGAGAGGCAAGCAGAGAGAGAGGAGGAAGCAGGCTCCCCGCCAAGCAGAGAGCCTGATGCGGGGGCTCAATCCCAGGACTCTGGGATCATGACCTGAGTGGAAGGCAGAGGCTTAACCACTGAGCCACCCAGGCTCCCCTTGAAATCTTTATTTTAAAACTGGTTTATTTTAAGCTGTCGGTAGAGGTTTTGAACATTTTATTCAAGTCTTTATTGTTTTCAAAGCCCACATCATTGTCACAAATACATATGCATACTCACATGGACGGGTATATCTAGCAAGAAACAGAAACATGACAAACTATCACTAACCAAACTTGAAAAAGTTTTTCCAAAATATACTGTGTACTATATAAACCTTATGTAAGAAAACCAGGTTGTAAGATAGCATTTATGTCCCCATTGTCATTCTTATTAATGGTTCCATTGTTTTTGTTCTGTTTTGTTTTACCACAGGCTTTAATGGCAGTCAACTAATTTGATTGTCTTGATCATAGACTCTCAGACTGGGAAAAGATCTTAGGGACATCCAGTGTTTGTCAAACCTGAATCATCATCTGGGTCACCTAGGATGCTTTTTAAAAATGTGAACTCCCTCACCTCTGGAAATTCTGAAACTATACCACTCTTTTTTTTAATGTCCTGTGATGATTCCAACAATGAGTCAGATTTGACCATTTTCCCTTCGCAGAATTGAATCCTTTTGACAACATCTTTGCCAGATTGTTACCTAGACCGTGATTGAACACTTTTGGTGAAAGAGAACTTTACTTCTCTGAGGAATCACTTTTGTTTTTTGACCTCTCTATTGGGATCATTTCCCTTACGTGATGTAAAATCTACTCTGTTGTTTCCACCTACTGATCTCAGTTATCATTTGTGGCAAAAACGTTAAATCTTGTTCCACGTCATAGTTCTCTGACTGTCTGGAAATGAATTGGATGTCTTCCTGAGTCTCATCTGGGATAAAAAAATCCAAATTCAAATATATTTTTGTCTCCCATAATTTTTTAACTTTATTATTCGGTGGTTCTCCTTTGGACACTTTCTCATCTGTTGCCATCTAAGTATGTCTCTTCAGGTACAACAAAGAGAGATGTGTTTTAAACATTATTGCTCTCTAAAGTTTATAAAGTTATGTTTAGTTAAAAATAGCCCTGATAATTTGTATAATTCTTACTCTGAACTAAAATTATTTGACTATTACTCCCATGTGCTAATGCTAAATCATGTCTTATTCATCTAAGTAATGTGATGATTTTTTTTTTTTTTTGGATAACATTTTTTTGTACTCTTGTGTAAAGTTCATCTTACTGGATTTAACTTACGAGTGTAAATTTTAATGATATTTTCAGATCTTGATCTTCTAATGTATTTACTGTCCTCCGTGGTCCTTCTTGAATTGATGAACCTAGTCTAAATGTCTTTATCTGATGGCTGAGAATGGAGAGTTATCTCCATACAATGTGATATCACACCAAAGATGAAAATCCACTGAATGGAGTTACTTAATGTACTTCTACACGGTTTTGGACAAAGGTGTATTAATCTGCCTTGTGTCTTTTTTCTTAATTTAATATAATTTTTTTTTTAGTGTTCCAAAATTCATTGTTTATGCAGCACACCCAGTGCTCCATGCAATATGTGCCCTCCTTAATACCCACCACCAGGCTCACCCAACCCTCCACCCTCCTCCCCTCCAAAACCCTCAGTTTGTCTCTCAGAGTCCACAGTCTCTCACGGTTTGTCTTGCCCTCCGATTTCCCCCAACTCACTTCTCCTGTTCTTCTCCCAATGTCCTCCGTGTTATTCTTTATGCTCCACAAGTAAGTGAAACCATGTGATAAATGATTCTAAAAAATAATGAGAAACCTTATCAAAACCTCGCTGAAGATACCCATTTACCACAGTTCCTTTACTCACCGGATTAGTAAAACAAAGAAATGGGCTGAATAAGATACAGATTGTTCTTTCATTACTGTGCTTTCTCTTCCAGATTCTTCCAATCCACCTTACTTTTCATATTCCTTTCTAGACTTTGAACAGTTACCATTAGTGAGGTCTCATGTTTGTGAAAGTCTACTTTTTTCTCCTTAGTTTATAAAATTAACTTTGCTTAACTTTTATAATTTAACTTTGCTAATGAGCAGCCTCCAAGTACCTCTCTTATTTGCCAAGATTTCTCAAAAATAACTGATGGTATTTCCATGATCTCACTTATAAGCTCCCTGTGACCCTGGCTACTTCTTCACATCCCTCTAGGTGGTTTTGAACTTTGTGGCAGCAAGGAGAGGAAAAGAAACGAAGGTAGCAAGCTGCCACATTGGCAAGTAATTCAAGCTTGTTATCCAAAGGTGTCAGGAAAATGAGCTCTATCACTTCCTAGACCTGAAGTTCCTTCCCATATAATAATGCAAGTTGGGAGGACAGGGAGAGGCAATAGAGATACAGAAGAACTTGTTTACTGATATCCTTGCCGTATCTGCAGTAGATAGAATAGATTTAGAGCACTTGAGATGTTTCTGAAGGCCTAGGCTCAGTGAACTCTCTTTTATCTAGTTTTATCTATCCATTATAATTTATCAGGAATTAATTATAGGAACAAAAAAGAGCTCATCTTTTGATGAGCTCTTCACTGCCCAGAACTTCAAGGTGAAGATGAAACTCTTCATCTTCACTGCACAAACCTCAAACCTCTCCCAAACTTCTTCCCCAGCTTTCTGATAAAATGGAATTAACTAGAACCTGCATTGCTAAAGCCCACATTATTGTTCATTTCTTTCCTCTTGTCTGCATGAGTAAGAGTCCCACTGCCAGCACAACTTTAAGGAGGGTCTAAGAAGCATAGATTCAAATTCAGATAAACTCAGCCAACTCTCACACACAACACCACCACACAGAAATACTCACCAACAGTTTTTTACCTTTTTTCCAGTTATTTCATTATTGTTGCTTTTGACTTTAACATTTTCCCATATTTACTAAAAATCTAAGGTCATCAGCTTTTTTGGGATCATAGCTTATTTTAAATGCATATTTCTCCTCAGGATTATTTTCAATTTCTGCTAAAATTAACTTTTTGAGGGCTTTTGAGTTTAACTGAATTTTTATTTCAGAGTTTTTGCCAAGAAATTAAGGGATTTTTGTCTTCATATTTTTTAGATCAACCTTCCTAAATGATAGGCCTCACAGATGACCAGATCCCATTCTTTGCTTTCACAAATGGAGAGATGGCATCATTGCTTTTCCTCATGGTTACCATGGGAGTTCTTCAATAACCAGTTTCTCCCTTTTGGTCACAATTAGGTCCAGAGTTACTACCAGGTTCTTGGTTAATTGATTAATTCCTACTGCCCCAACTCCTTTTTCCTGTGATTTTTCTTAATTTTAAACTTTCACTTGTTTTGTGTCTACTCCGAAATCTTTGATTCTCATTTGATAAATAAAACACAAAATAATACAATCTTTCTTTGAGTCCTCAGTGAAAACCATATTCTTTTGTGAAGAAACTGTATCTTGTACTGGCTTTAGAAAAACAAAAAGAGAGCTCCCCTTTCATAAGCATTTATCAACTGTACCAGTTTCTTGACACTTTATTGCCATGGGAATTGTATTCATTAGTTTTTGATCGATATTCTTTCTAGTATATTTATATGCTAGCACTGTAGCATAAAACTATTATTATTATTTAAGTCTAGTTTTATATTAAAATATATTTGTCTTTGAAATGAGAAAAATAGAATATGGATTTTTTAGGGTGATATTTACACAAGGCACTATGACACAAGCTAAAGAAAATACTTGGTCAATTTTTAATTTCCATAATAATAATGCAAATTCAAAGATTTATGAAATTAGAAAATTTTCTTAAAGAACGCTCCAATTTTATATGATTCCTCAGTATTGAAAATTGTTTTGCATAGTTATATTTCAACTTTGTCAGAATTTTAAAATATATATCATGAGATACTACTATACAGTACTATCACTGGAAATGCTTATATATGGTGATGGTATACATATTCTTTTTTTTTTTTAAGATTTATCTATTTATTTGAGAGAGAGAGAGAGAGAATGTGTGTATAAACAGGGTGAGGGGCAGAGGATCTTACACAGACTCCCCACTGAGCATGGAACCTTGCGCAGGCCTGAATCCCAGGACCCTGACTGAGATCATGACCTGAGCTGAAACCAAGAGTCAGCTGCTTAACTGACTGAGCCACCCAGGTGCCCCAATGATATACATATTCTTAAATGTTGGGAATTTAATAGAAGTTTGTCAGTGACCAATGGCAATACTGATCACTGAAGCAATGTTTCATAATACCAGAATTTAGAGGCCATGGGATCAACTTGATAATGTATTTTACCTCTAGTGAGACAACTTTGGGTGAAAAATTCTTAACTGAATTAAATACCAAGGCACAGCTTGGTTACATCTGAAGATCAGGAATGCTTTCCCAGATTCGTGTCTCTGATACCATCTTCTTTTTTTTTTTTTTTTAAGATTTTATTTATTTATTTGACAGAGATCACAAGGAGGCAGAGAGGCAGGCAGAGAGAGAAGGAGTGGGGAAGCAGGCTCCCTGCTGAGCAGAGAGCCCCCTGCAGGGCTCGATCCCAGGACCCTGGGATCATGACCTGAGCCAAAGGCAGAGGCTTTAACCCACTGTGCCACCCAGGCGCCCCACTGAGACCATTTTCTACTCCTAATTCAAGGGGAATTACTAAAACTTGTTAGGTTTGATCGATTCTGGTTGCAGTTTCTTTGACAAATCTATGAACAGAAGTGGTGAAAGATGTCAGTTATAGAGGTAGAAGCTGTTAAAAAATATACTGGATTCATTCCAACATCTTCTCCAGTGGTACTACCTGTCCACCTTACCAGCTTCCTTTTCTCTACAGTGGGAGTCCAATGTTGCTGGCATCAGTAGAGAGTTCATAAGTCACTAGTGTTCAGGATCTTTCACCTGGCCATAGAATCTTTGGTGAGTAATGATGCTATAAGCATGAGTAAAAATAGTTTCATCAATTAAAGTTTACAGGCCTTAGGTCTCTCTTACCTTTGTTCAATCCCAGAATCATGTCATTTAGAATAATGAGAACTTTTGCTTCTTGAAAATTAAATAACAATAACTTCTATAGTTGTGTTATTTTGATGTGGTTTCATTTTACGGTAAAGACACTTATCCTTAGTTCTATCCTAAACTGCATCTGATAATGAAAGCAAATGGAAATATGCATTGTTATTAGTGAAAAGGCATGAAATAATGTTACTAGTGGAAATATTTTTAAGGCTTGTGTCTGAAGAACATTATAAGTCTGAGAGTCTTGTAATAATAGGAAAGTCCTGTAAAACAGAACAGCCAATGAAAGTACAGCTTTGAGGATGGGGGACCCCAATTTTCAGAGTAACCTGGATATTTTCATAGAATGTGAAAGAAGTATGGTCATGTAGTGGTCAGGAGCTTAATCCCTGGAGTCCAGCTAGCTGGGTTTGCTGCCCCCATGTTAGGTGCTATTGAACTCAGGCTGTTCTTTATCAGCTCATGTCCAGTTGTGTCAAATAAGGCTACAATCTGGGGTGAGGATTAAATGTGATAATACACGTAAAGAGCATGGTATATGGACTGACATCCGGTAACTGTTCAGGATACGTTGGCTTCCTTTACGAGCAGGTTTCTGAATTTTGGGTCATGAGCCCCACAGGGGGTTCTGAGGGAGTAAAACAGGCAAGAGTGGGTGTGCAGGGTGGAGTGAGTGCCTGTACCAGAAGCCGAAACTAGTTCATGGGCACACTGATTGGCCCTATTTGCTCATCATTGCACCTGGGCACCTCAGTCTCCTCTCTCTGTCATTAAATTCTGAGCCCATTCATCCCGCTTGCCCCCACACTCAGACATCTATCTCACAGTCTGGGTCACTACACAATTTGATTTAAAATCAATGAAGCGATAAAGGCAAAAGAAGGGACCATCAATCTTTCCGGCATCCTTCACTCAGTTCCACCGATATCCAGCTACTACTATGGTCGGGTAATGTGATTCAGGACGGGGAGGTTGACAGATGATAAAAAAAAAAAAAAAAAAAAGGAAGTCCTCTGGAAGTCAGCAAGTTAGCACTACCTTTGGGATATTTTGGTTGCTCTTGTGAAACATTTCCCCTGACACTTACATGTTCTGTCCAAAAAGTCTATGGATGAGCAACATAGTTTGGAGGAACCGGACCTAACAAGAAATTCAGTGCCCCGGAGGCCCGGGGAAAGGGACATCCGCAGCTTTGTGCCCCATCCCAGAGGAAATAGGGCAAGATGGTGGGGAGAAGACTGGAGGGTGTCAGAAGGTGGAGGAGGGTCAGGAAAGTATCCTCCAGATGGAGAAGGCACTCTGGGATGGAAAACCAGTGCAGGCCACTCTGTACAATTTAAAGAGTTTTATTCAGGGTAACTTGCTGAAAGGGGAATCCAGTGGACAGATGACCCAGGTGCTAAGCAGCTATTCTCCACAAAGACGGGACCTTAATCCACAGCTTTTATAGAGCGAAGGGCATAGTGGTGAGGCCACAGGGTAGTTCGCTAATGTGGCACCCTCTCTGGGCCAGAGGGACAATCAGAAAAGCCTTCCCACATTCCGGACGGAGCATACATTACTCTGCAGTGGGCCTGGAGTGCTTAGCCCTGAGAGAGGTCATTGTCTGGGCACTAATAAGACGGAGGACTAAAGATGGAGTCAGTGTTGTCAGTACCCCGACAGAGGGCAACGTACAGGACAAGGTGTTTTTACTCTACAGGCCGAGTCTGTGTTGCCCTCTGTCTCCTCGGCAATGGGACCAAAAAGAATTTCTTATAACCCAAAACCTCACGAAATTCCTAAAAACAAAAAGAAAACCTCAAATCATTCGACTAATACTTATGTGAATGCTCTCTCTCTCACAGACTAGAACATGGAGGCATTTGGGTATCATTTGGATCACCATCTTTTACACAGATACCTTCTTTGTCACAAACGTTCTAATGCTTATAACTACCAAATTACATTGTATTAGTATCTGCTGCTATCGAGCAAATTATAGCAAATTTATATCAACCACATCCACATACCAGGGCTCACACGGTCTCTTCCTGGTCAGCGACATCCAGTCTGACATATTCCAATCAAGGCTCTTCCCATTCAGGATCTTGAGGCCATATTAAAAATTCTCCTCTTTATTATTTTCCACCCTGATGAGGTTTTAAAGAGGTTTTATAGATACGGTTGCTTGATAGACTGCTGTTCATTAGTGTTATATTTCTTAAGCTTAGAAGTCCTTTTGCTGTTACTTCATAAAAACTCTCAAGAAATGTAACAGTTGTTTTTCTCTATTTGCTGTTCTTGGTTTTCATTGATATTTATTTTTACCTGTGCTATCTTGTTGCTTTATATTTTTTTATATATATATATATATATATATATAATATATATATATTTATATTTTAAGGTGTAGGAGAATGAACAAATCCATATAATCAAATTTTTAAAAAATCTCTCAAAATTCCACAATCGTTAATGAGAATGTAATTCTTATTTAATTTTTATCACCTTTTTTTTCTTTTTAATGGGCTATTGGCTTCCTTTCATGTATTGTTTCTTGCCTGAGAATTCCTAGTCAACACTCCTCTGGTTTGAAAAGTAAGTGTTGCTTTCTTGGATTTTTGAGGCAGAGCCTGAGGAAGAATGTATTTGTTTTTTGCTTGGACCACCATAATACTATACATTCTCTATTTTGCTTCCCGTTCTGGCAACCTAAACTAGAAGAAATGTTTTCACGTATTTCTTCTTTCACTCACCAAATCAGTCATTGGGGTAGGACAAAACACGTCAGTCTGTGGCTCTTTAGAAGACTTAGAAGTAAATTTTACTGCATTTGGTTTCATTAATTCACAGGAAAGGCAAATCATACTTCTTGTATTCAGAAAAAGAATGGAATTTAAAAGAAAAGCTCAGGTGAAATTTAAAATAACTAATTTGTGCCTTTATAACTATGTGTAACCTATAATCACCACTGAATACAGTTTTTAAGTTTGTATTCTGGCCATACTAGAGATGATGCTGTATCTCTGTTACGATATCAGGAGGCAGCGATGTTTAACCCTACATGCCCTGAGAGTATATTTATACTTCACATACCCCAGAAACTTCCACACAGAAATATGGAGGGTACCAAGTAAGACTTATTGAGTACACCAGAGGCAGATTTAATGAATAAATAAGTATTCTGATTTTGGAATACAGATTTAATATTTTTAGGCATCTGAATACATATTTTTAATATATAGGCACAAAGGCATTCTTTTTCATGTAGCCTTGTGTGAATTTTGTCAGATTTGGCTTTCGGGGACTGTAACTAGGCACAGTGATGGCCAAGACACTTTTGAAGAGGTACTGGAAATAAACAATCACACATTGCCTTCGGCATACTCATGACTTTTTCCCAGAGTAAGAATTTCAGGAAAATCATCTAAAAAAAATATTGAGTTCACACACTGAGACCCTTTGGCTATAAAAATTAGTTGTCTTGCAGTCTATGATTTAATGTTTTTTGGTTTTTAACAAGGAAGCTATATGTCATCAGAACAGAGAGTATTGGGTAGTGGAAAGCATCCTAGCCCTGAAATGAAAGCTTAGCTTTGAATTCCGGTTCCACCCCGGGATGGAGGTTCTCACCTACTCTCTTCTATCAGCTCTAAAATGGGGTAATAATAGCTTCCTTTCCTGCTTCCCGGGGCTGTAATTCATGTCAAAACCACTCATGACAGTGCTTAGGTAAACTCTAACGCAACTGTACAACTCTCAGGTGTTGATGGGAGTAACCCCTTGAAATATACATTGTCCTGGGACCATGATCATACACAAAAGCCACAGCATCAAAACTCACCATGCAGCAACACCATGAGCACCCCAAAGAAGGCTCAAAAATTAATGATATGAGAACACTAAATACTTAAGCAAGAAATCATGTTTTCCCCCTTGCTTAACAGTGCAGGAAAGTGAATAATAACATGTCCAACATTCCAGGGAATCTTTTTGTCTGCTTGTGCTGTCTCCTATGACCCTAAGTAAGGGGAGGCAGGGGCGAGCGGCAGGTCAGAGAAGGCAGATATGCTGTCAGAAACATCATTCGGATTATAAATGAAAGTATTAAGGAACTTCCTTGGAGAGAGCTGAGTTGTAAGAAACTGAAAATGGGAAATATTTGCCCTAGAGATAAATTCTTCACACAATATTTAGTTTGCCTCCTCAGAGACTATTCCTTTCAATTTTGGAACAATACTGCTCACTGAGACTGTGAATTTACATAACTTTTCCTCAGCCAATTGTGGACTCCATTCTAAATAAAAAGCAAAAGGAGCAAACACATTTGTAAAAAGAGAAAAATACTGCCTGGCTTGAGGTAATTTCGAGGCTCCTATATTCTAGGCATTAAGTACATTTAATGTCTAATGTACCTATTATTTTTTTTTAACATGTATGCTAAACCTACTTAAACATACCAACTCGCTGAAAGAGCATCAATTCATGTTTCGGGAAGGCTAGCAGGACACTTCTGGGAATTTCTCTAGACTTGACGAAGAAAACAAATGTCGATTTCAGGAATACCTGTAGTTTTTTTTTTTTAATTTTTAATTTTTTATTAACCTATAATGTATTATTAGCCCCAAGGGTATAGGTCTGTGAAATGCCAGGTTTACACACTTCACAGCACTCACCATAGCACATACTTTACCCAGTGTCCATAACCTAATCACCCTCTCCCTACCCACTCTCCCCCCCCACGCAACCCTCACTTTGTTTTGTGAGATTAAGAGTCTCTTATGGTTTGTCTCCCTCCTGATCCCATCTTGTTTCATTTTTTTCCTTTCCTACCCCCCAGACCCCTCACTTTGCCTCTCAACTTCCTCATATCAGGGAGATCATATGATCATTGTCTTTCTCTGATTGACTTATTTCACTCAGTATAATACCCTCTAATTCCATCCACGTTGTCGCAAATGGCAAGATTTCATTTCTTTTGATGGCTGCATAGGGAATACGTGTAGTTTTAAAAGACAAAATGAATAGACAATATTAGCAGAACTAACCAATCCCATCCAGGAAAACCAGAACAGTTTTAATTATATATACGCTCATACATACATACACATGCACGAAGAAAAGCTGAAAACATCACTACCTAGTGTAAGGGAACAGAGTCCTCAAGAAATTGATTTTACCTTTCATACAAGCAGAAAACCTGGGGTAGGCAAAATTATATTCTATAGCCAGAAGCAACACACCTTAGTCATAGAGGAGATGTCACACGTCAGCGGGACAATGCAGCAGAACGTGCTCTTCCCAACTTCAGGTTGTGAAAACTTAAAGAGGTAGAAAAATCTCTCTCTGGTCTTTATCATCGTTCTGACTTGCAGTATTTCCTAAATCAGGATAATAAATGGAACCCAAATTCATTTTATTAGGTTTCAAGCCAGGACATGTCAGTGACTAAAAAGAATTGTAAAGGACTAGAAAGAAAGTTAGCACAACTAAGACTGGTTTCAGTGAGTAGAAAGCTTCTTTTCATCTCATCCCTGTATTTTCACAGATTGCAGTATGACAATAACTGCTATTGGTTTGTTGTCTGACCAGAAGCTCTTCCTTTGATTAGGGAGAAAGTCCATTAATTGTTGTTTGTAAATTCTGCTGCTAATGTTTCAAACACTTACAGACCTGGTAGATACGTGTTCAAAAGTCACCTCCAAGTGTATTTTTAAAAAATAACATGCTGGTTCTAATGAATAAGTGCGGTACCATCAGAAATGAAACAAGCAAGCTCCCCATAGACTGTTTAAGGCTGGAATCAATAACTCATCCAAAAAAGCATGCATTTGTAGAAATGTACTTGCTAATAGGTTGACCTGTCCATTTCCAGTAACTGTACTGCTTATTTTCCTTTCTTGTCAACTGACTATACTTTCTTTAAAAAAAGGAAATGTATAAAGATATATGAATTTTTTATCTGGAAGAAAATTTGAAGAAGCAAAGGGTTTCAGAGGAGATCTTCTCCAAGGTGATTGCTGCCATCATTGAGTCTGGTGGGTTTGAGATGAAGGTGTCAACTCTGTATATTTAAATATACAGAAAGGAGTTTTCAGTAATAGGCAGTAACAGGCAGATGGACCAAAAAAAGATAAAAAAAAATTGTGACTTGGCTTCTTCAAAAGTGTGTGTTTACCAAAGGAAAGAGTTAATTCTTAAATTCACAAGTTATAACCAACATAATAACTTCTCTCTTGGGGAGTAATCTTTCCTGGAAATAAGTGCTGTGACTAGTCAGCTGGGATTGTCTGTTGAGAGTTAATAATGTGCTTGTTTTGGTCATGGTTTCATGGTATCCTGTTATATTATATTACAGAATCAGGTCTATGCTCACATAATACCAACCATTCAGTATGTTGCTCTACCCAACTAATTGATTGAGCAATTCTTTTTTCTTATGGGTATTTACCATACCTTAGAATTAGCCTTACTTTGATGAATTATAATTGAAAATAAATTTTTGCCCAAATGTGACTTGTCATTAAGGCTTTCTCTCACCACCCTATTGAAAACGGTAGCCTCCCACCCTGAAGCCTGGATTCCCCCTTAATTGGTCCTTCTTTTTCTTTATTTTCTATAGCACATTTACCTTCTAAAATGTTATGTAATTTACTTTTATTTATTTTTTATTATTTATCTCTTGCTCAAATGTATGGATATAACGAGTACTATATTTGTGAGTTGAATAAGACAGAAGATAGCTAAAAGAAACTTCACTGGACTAAAACAAAACAAAACAACACACACACACACATACACACACAACCACCCAAAACCCAAAAAACAACAACATGATTTTGTCTAATACCTCATGTAGAAGTGTTGGTTGGGACTGGAGCCTTAGCACCTGGACTTGCTGGGTTGGTGCTTGCAACAATGAAAGGGGTTGTGAAATGGAGTCAATGGGAGGTCTGGAGAAAGTGGTGGGACCCCAATGCTCTTGCCAGCAGCAGGGAAGAGCTTGGTTTCTGTGCTCCTGGGATCCACTACTCCTCTCACTGCAGTCATGGAGCTTAGTAAAGGGGAAAAAAGAGAGAGAGAAGGATGTGCCCAGATCACTGAACTACAACATTTAAGGTAAGTTTGCTTTGGTTATATGTGGACTGAATATGAAAGATTTTTAAGTTTGAAGGTTTTTCTACATATTACAATATAGTAATTCCCACATACCGAAAAACATCATAGACTGTTGAGTTACCTTTTCAGATAGAATATATTCCATATATCTTAGGGTGAAGAGTATTGGGACATATTAATATTACTGGATCTTAAGAAACGGTAATAGTAAATGAAGGGCATTAAATATTTTATTTCTTCCATCACACTGTGGCAGTGTTTAAGAATTTGAAGGGCCAGATTCTGTCTCTAGTAATCCGTACAAAATCTAATAACAACTACAAAGTATGTCTTTCAATAGTGAGGGTTATTACTAAGTTTTCTCTACAATTTCTAAAATTTAATGTGCTGCTAAAACTTGAATTAACATTACCCTCTGAATATATGTTGTCTCACATATAATACATGCATTAAAATTGCCTATCATGATGTCCATGAGGGAAAACCAAAATTCATGTCAAACATAGGTAAATTTTTATTTTGTAGAACCACATAATTAATTTCATTTTAATTTACATAAACTCCTATTGAAAAAAATCCCATGGAATAAAATATACTATATTAATTTGAATTCAACAGGATTTTCTTCTTAACTGAGTATATTCAGATGCACATGGGGAGAACATGGGTGAAGCTCGCTGGCACACACTAGTTGTAAGGACACAGGTTTACTGAAGAAGGGTTGGCAACCCAAATCTTGCTGAATATACCCACACTGGTCTAGGGAGAGCTTGGAAAATAACTGGTTTAATGATAGGCCTCATACATGCATACTTTTGTCTTAATACTCAAGAGCTATAAAGGATTGAAGATGTGCTGAACTCATTTGGGGTGAGATAATGCAACATGCCCATGGCTACATTAGAACATTGTTTTCTGTAGCCTATAGTTGGTTTTGGACCACCAGGTGTGACCAAAAAAAAGAAAGAAAAGAAAAAGAAAGAAAAAAAAAAGACCTCATATTTTTAACTTTAAAACTTGGAATAAAAATGCCCTTAGGAAAATGAGCCTATTTTACTGCCTATACCCTGAGTAAAGAAGTGTGGGTGAAGAGAAAAGTGTATAGAAAAGAGAGCAAGATTATATGTATCGCGAGAATCTAGAATTTTAAGCAGTTTCAAAAGTTTTATTTAAGAACTTGACTTCAAATACAGCCTATTCCACTCTACAATAAGATGGAGTGATGTTTCAAATGCAAAAGGTAGATCGCTCCTGACATATTTGGGCCAGGTGTGAAATTAGAGTATTTACACTCCCAGCGACTCTTCACAATGGTTAAAAAGTCATCCAGCCTTCGGATGTAATAAGGACTTCCTGTTCATTTAATTTGCCTGGTAGAGCTTAAGTAAGCAGTTTACAATTCTGTTTTCCAGACTGTAATGAAGATTTATTCATTCTACCTCCTCCTCATTTGCTCACTTAAGAGCAAAAATAAAAAAAGTATCTGGCTCTGGCAGGGGGAGAATCACCCATGTGACAGGGGGAGCCACAAATACCTTTTCCCAGCTGACAGCTCGACAGTAGTCATTACAGTTTCCCAGGGATGGGAAGATTCGGCAAGAGAGAAATATCCCCAGTTCTCTAATTAAAAGAACAGACAATTCAAAAAAGAAATGCAGTGTATTAATTGTATGAAAGGAAAAGTCATTCAAGTGTGGGGAAAAACAACAAGAACCTCACATTTCCTATTTTTCTGGAACTGAATATATTGTAGGGGCACCAAGCTGCCCCACAGGGTCATTTCAGGTCAAGATGTTATTTTATAGGACTTATATTTGGTCACTATATCAAAGATGAAGGCTAATTCTGTGTTTGTGACAAATGGGAGACTTCAGTGTTTCCAAGGGTTCACACCCATCTGTGTACTCCTAGGGGATTTCTATAGGCAGAGATTTAGTTCAAAACTCATCTATCCTCTCTAGACTTTTCATTAGTGGTGAACAAATTGCTAGAGTTCTGGATGTCCTCTTGAACCCATGATTTAAAGAAAATGCTGCTTATGATTTTGTGGCAAGCTGTCACCAGTGTCCGCCAATAGAGCACCCCAGGTAAAGAGTCACTGAGGGTCACGGCCGGCAACTGTAACTTGGGTAGGAACTAGATTCTTGGCTCAAAGAGCTTAATATCTAATTCCACAATCAGAGTCCTAAATCTTTTCTAGATGTATTTAGGCACAAAATCACTGTACTTATAGTAGACTGTCATGTGCTTTCTGCAAAGTAATAACTTATTCTCCCTCAGTTTTTTTTTTTTTTTTCTTTTTTGAGCATAAAACCATGGCCTGATTTTGGGGGCTGGCTGGTGCTGGGTCCTGGGAGGAAGACCAACCATAAATGGTTGTCTCTGTACACCCTTCAATCACCCTCATGCCACAGTTACTGTTTACATTTGTTTTAGTGTATGTAGGTTTGTAAGCATTATTGCCTGAGGATATATATAACCGGAGTTTGGTAAGCTTTTATTTATTCAGAAGTCATATGGCAGGTTAATGACTTATGATGGTGTCCTGCTCTGGGTAGTGGTATAGGATCATGATTTTTTTTTTTTAAGATTTTATTTATTTATTTGACAGAGAGAGAAAGAGATCACAAGTAGGCAGAGAGGCAGACAGAGAGAGGCGGAAGCAGGCTCACTGCTGAGCAGAGCGCCCAATGTGGGGCTCGATCCCAGGACTCTGAAACCATGACCTGAGCCAAAGGCAGAGGCTTAACCCACTGAGCCACCCAGGTGCCCAGGATCATGGTATGTTTAAAAAATACTTCCCCTCAGAGTGCCTGGGTGCCTCAGTTGGTTAAGTATCCGACTCTTGATTTCAGCTCAGGTCAGGGTGGTGGGATCGAGCTCAGTGCGTAGTCTACTTGTCCCTTTCCCTCTGCTCCTCCCCACCCTGAAATAAACTCTTAAAAAAAATACTTCCCCTCAAGACAATCTTTTAATGTGGAAATAATCAATTGCATAGACAAAAAGGAGGAAATGGGAAACATAAAATCATTGTTGAATTTTTTGAAAAAGAATTAACTTGAAGAAGGTTACTTATATTCAACAAGATCAAACCCTGTTCCCCATCCCCACCCCAGGAAAGATCACATTCTTTTTTCTTGTTCATAGGAAGAAATATGTCTGTGGGGACCAAAGGGATTTTTTGGCTAATCAGGAACAAACACCAGGTCAATCATTTCCTCAGCTGTAGTTTAGGGAGACATAAATAAATAGTTTTATTCACATGGAAGAAATAAAAACTTGTATTTTTCATAAAAATTGAGGATAAGCCTCATTTTTGTTTATCATGTAGGCTATTGGTGTGGAGAGGGAGGACAGCAGAACAATGGAGGAGATTTCTGTTCACCTCGGCAAGTCCTGGTCCCATGACAGTCTACCCATGAGTTGGACAAAAGTGTCAGAACATTTATCAAAATAATTCTGAAAAGCTTATGAGAAAATGTTTTACAAAGTAATTTTGAGACTTTTTGTAATGTGTTAATGTGTAGCGATTGCTTAGCACAGTTCCTGGTTATTAGAAATGACTACAAAACACTGATATTTATTCTCAGTATTACCCACTATTCCAGATGAAACAGATGTCAGTTCCATCTTATTATAAACCTCAACTCAGTAGAATGATCTCCTGGGACCAAAAATGCCTGTGGGAAGGAACTGCATGTTTATTGAAAACCAAGTTCAAAAGAGGAGGCAGGATCCTATACTGGAAAGTAGGAAAGGCATTAATATTTAAGGGCCCCTCCCATGAGTCAGTTACTGTGCTCATCTCACATTCTTTTCCCATTTGCTAGAAAACTGAAAAGGAATAATTCTATCAAAGTGTTTCCTAAAAGTATATCTGTGCAGCAATATAATATGTAGCTAGAATCCAACACTGTGGAAGCAGAATGCCTCAGTCTGAAGTCTAACATCCACTTCCTCGATGGGTTTCTTTGGGCTAGTTACCCCCTGTAGGCCTCAGTTTGCTCACACAAGTATTGATGAGGATAACCATACCATAGGTAGCTTCTATCATAGGTAGCTTCAAATAATATGGTATTATTTGGGATACTGAATGTAAACACCTAGAGAAGTGGCTAAAACATAAAAAGTGCTCAATAATGTTAGCAATTGTTATTCAGTAATAATAATTCACTTTGATATTTTAAGTGCCAGGTGTCAAAGTACTTCCATCTGTTTTATCTTATTTGATTTTCTCTTTCTCCCTCCTGTATACATACACATGCTAGCACACACACACTAATGCGTGTTCACCCACATATCTCAATGGCTTACATGGTTACGATTATCGTTCTCCACTCTGTGGGGCCTAGTTGTATAAGGCTTACTGGGGAAGTGTGTAGACCAGTGTCCATATTTTGATTACTAGTCCCATCCTCTCACTACTAAACATTCGGCCTTAGGAATAACTTGACTGACAATTTGGATAATAGACAGCTAATTTAGATAGGACTGGCCAATTTGTTTAATTAAATAAGGGGCTTGATTTAAGGCTTCATTTATGGAAAACTGGGTTCAGTGTTACTTAAATATGGAAATCTATCCCTTTCTGAGAGATGAAAATGTAATGAAGGAAAATGCTTTGGTGGGTTTATGAAGTGCTTATGACTATGTGATGTCAAACAGCCTGTCAAACCACTGAAGCCTGCAGATTTCTAGAATGTGAGATAAAACTGAATAATTGGTGGGTTTCCTTTTGTAATTTTCTTATGTAATTTTATGTTAAACTATTCAAATTCTGTATAATGCACACATGCTTCAAATGGAGGCTGTTTTTAATTTGTTATACTCAGCCTAATGATGATAAGGTAATTCTACAATTATATCATCAAAGCAGTGTTCTACAAAATGTCAAAGACTATTCATTCACCCATCTAAGTGAATACTGATTGAGTCATCACCACATAGTAAGTATTCTCTAGGTGTCGAGGATAAGTAGGGAATAAGACATCCTTCCTGCCCTTGTGAAGCTTCCATTTTAGTTAGGGAGGCAGGAAAAAAAGGAAATAGTGTTAAGTGCCAAGAAGAAAAAGAAAGTAGAATAAAGGGGTAAGAATGATGGTTAGTGGCAGGAGGGAAAGGAGGGTGATCAGTGAATGGGTCAACTAGGCACAACCACTTTGAGGAGACAATATTGGAGCAGACATTTATGAGCAGTTAAAGAACTGGATAAAGAATACTTCAAGCAATAGAAACATGTGAAAATCTCCCGTGGCTGAGATATGGATGGAAACCAGGACAGCGGGAGTGGATTGAGCAGAAGTTAGAGTGATGAGAGGCGAGGTTGGACAGCTGGCAGGGGTTAGAGTTCCTGTCCATGGTTAGGAGTTCAGATTTTATTCAACTTACAACAGGTAAAAACTCAAGTTTGAAAAAGACTCTAGTTTCTAACTAGTAAATAGACTGTAAGGGAAGTGACTGGGGAAAAGGGAGATCAGGTTTTAGGTGGTTGATGAATCCAGGTGAGAAATGTTGGTGGTGTATTAGGGTTTTCCAGAGATGCAGAACCACCAGTGTATGCATTTACATAAATATATATACATATACTTATATCTATATATATCTACCATATTCATACACACATACATATTTGTATACCATATATATATACATATATAAACAGAGAAGGGAAGAGAGAGAGAAGCCAGGAGGGAAGATAGAGGGCAAGGAAGATTTATTTAAGGAATTGGCTTACTTGAACGTAGTGGCCGGAAGTCCAAAATCCATAAGTCAAGTCAGCAAGCTGGAAATTCAGATAAGAGTTGATGGTACAGTCTTGAGTCCAAACTCTGCAGGGCAGGCTGTGCCAGCTGGCCTTTCAGTCAGGGTCTTCCCATTACATTTTGAGGCAGAACTGCTGTTTTTCTGGGAATCTTCAGTCTTTGCTCTTAAGGTCTTCACCTGACTCAATGAAGCTCATGCATATTATAGGGGGTAATTTGCTTTATTCAAAGCTAACTGATTTATATGTTAACCACTTCTAAGCAATGCCTTCGCAGCAACATCTACACTTCTGTTTGCCCAAACAACTGGGCACTGTAACTTAACCAGGTTGACACATGGCATTAACCATCACAGGTGGCTAGAACTGGAGTGACACCCATGGAACTGTTGGAATATCATTAGTTTCTACATATGTTCTGATGGTAGAGTCAACAGGACATCTCTTCTACCCCAAAGTAGCCAGATGATTACACTCCTGCTCAGCAGTAGGGGTTTTGGGGAGCACTTAATGGAAAAATAGAAACAGAGAACCTCAACTCCAGGACACCAGGCACAGGGTGAAGCTAGGACAATGGACTGAAAATCAGGTATTAAGTGAAAGAAAGCATGTTGAATAGAGCCCCTCAGCACCCTCCCTTTAATGATCTCCCCCAAAAGTGAGAGGTAGGCAGCAATCTTTACATCCTAAAGAGTTAATAATTTTCTATAAACAGACAACTGTTCCACTTAGTTGGGCCTCAGCGATGTGAGTGACAGTGAAATCCACCATTCATTCCACCAAATTTCCTGTGAACACAGAGCCCTAGTGAGTTCTTCTGATACTCATTCTTGAGGCCAGTCCAACTCCAGCACAAAAGATAGGCCCCAAACAAATAGGAAGTGACTTCTGTTTTTAACCATGTTACAGAAACCAGTTTCAACCTAATCCTCCATTATAAAGAGTTACAAAGAGTGAAATATTATAATTAATGTTTCAAACACTGGAAAATATGCAATGTAGGATTGTGATTCCCTAAAAGAAAGCAAAAAAAAAAAAAGTGATCATCTCCATAATTGCACTGACTTTTAGCTGGAGGTGTTTTCTGGACTATCTCACACACACACACACACACGCGCGCGCGCGCACCTGTGCAAGCGCATACACATATACACACACATATAGAGCAGAGAGCTCAAATCAAGCACTATGGTCTTGCTGAGTTGAGAAGTGTTCAGAGAGTTCAAGATAACCAGAAATGTCATAGACTGTCTCTCTTTTTCTGTATAGATGGTGAGTCCCTCCCCATGAGTAGATTTGTCAATGTCCCCAAATTATTCTCTACTCTTCTCTCTCTCTCACTAAAACTTCACAATTTTCTCATGCAGTACCTAATGAATAAATAAAATTATCTGTTTTTTTCCAATTCATAATAAATATCATTAGGAGTATAATCAACAAAAAAATTAAACTGAAAATGCCAAAACCAAAATCAATAGAAAACAGAGGAAGCAAATAATCTAGACTTTTAAATTGTCAAATGTGACCTAGAAGATTTAGACTGTGTAGGAGAAAATGGTTACACACACAAAAATGTATAACAGCAAAGACAATAATACTTTAAAATTTGATACAGACAAAAAATAATATTATATATATGGGCTATATGCCACGGAATATTATGCAGCAATGAAAAAGGATGAGATTCTGCCATTTGAAACAACATGGATGGGCCTAGAGGCTATTATTCTAAGTGAAATAAATCATCCAGAGAAATACAAATGCCATATTATTTTACTTATGTGTAGAATCTAAAAAATAAAACAAATGAATAAACATTGCCAGAGGGGACTAGAGGGGCGGCCAAAATGGGTGACGTGGAGAGGAGATATAGGCTTCTAGTTATGAAATGAATAAGTCACAGGAATAAAAGTTAGATCATAGGGAATATAGTCAATGATACTGTAACAGCATTGTATGGTGACAGCAACACTTTGTGGTAAGTTTAGCTTAGATATATAGAATTGTCAAATTACTATATTGTACACCTGAAGCTAAGGTGAAAACATGTTTCAACTCCCCTCAGATAAAAAATAAAAATTAAGGGGCACCTGGGTGGCTCAGTGGGTTAAGCCTCTGCCTTCAGCTCGGGTCATGATCCCGGGGTCCTGGGATCGAGCCCCGTATGGGGCTCTCTGCTCAGCGGGCAACCTGCTTCCCTTCCTCTCTCTGCCTGCCTCTCTGCCTGCTTGTGATCTCTCTCTGTCAAATAAATAAATAAAAATCTTAAAAAAAAAACAACGTACAAACCAAGCAAAACATTTAAAAAAATAAATAAATAAAAATAAAAATTAAAAAATAAATAAACAATAATTTTAACAAGATAATAAGAAGGAAAATAGCCTGAGAATTTGCGTCAATTAATACATTAAGTTGGTACACTGGAGCTTATTTCCAGAAAATGACTTCTGGATGAAAGTTTATCAACAGTAATATAATTATCATTAAAGTTTTATATTAAGGGTGCCTGTGTGGCTCAGTTGATTAAGCAACTGCCTTCAGCTCAGGTCATGATCCCAGGGTCCTGGAATTGAGTCCCTCATTGGGCTCCCTGCTCAGCGGGGAACCTTCTTCTCCCCCTTCCTCTGCCCTACCCCTGCTTGTACTTTCCCTCTTGCTATCTCTCTTTCAAATAAATAAATAAATAAAATCTTTTAAAAAAGTATTGTATTAAAGATGGTTTGAGAGTCCAAAGAGTAGAGATAGAATATCTCTCTGCACAAAAGACAATGCCTAGTGCAAAGAAGAATCTTTTTTTTTTTAAAGATTTTATTTATTTATTTGACAGATAAGAGATCACAAGCAGGCAGAGAGGCAGGCGGCGGCAGGGTGGGGGGTGGGGAGCAGGCTCCCTGATGAGCGGAGAGCCTGATGCAGGGCTCGATCCCAGGACCCTGAGATCATGACCTGAGCCGAAGGCAGAGGCTTTAACCCACTGAGCCACCCAGGCGCCCTGCAAAGAATTTTAATACACATTTTTCAAGCTTTCTTCATCCTGGAATTAAAAAACAAACAAATGAACAACAACAACAACAACCAAAAAACCTTTCAATTCATGCTGGATATTATTGGCTGGAAAATCAACAAATGAACACTTACAAAGATTTCAAAATGTAGAGAACTATGAAGAAAAAAAATATGGTCAGTTTCTGTAGAATAACTGAGTAGTTTTTGTGGGGCTGGGTAGAGAAGATAATAAAAAAAAAATGCCTCAAGGACAATAGGGCATCAACTCTGGGAAAAGGCATTCCTGCTACAGGGTTTGGTATGAAAACGAAATGACACCTGTGGGAGAGAAAGTGCAGGGTGTATCCTGGGAATGTCTCGCTGAACACAATGAAAGGTTAAGTCTTGAGCAGTTGTGGTAAATAAAGGTAAAACCACAATGAAGATATGTTAGATATAAAGAATACAAAATTTAAAATTCAATCAATAGATAATATTGAGTCACCAGAAGAGCTGTATTTTGGGGAGACTTTTTGGTCTACAGTTCAGAAGGCATTAAGGAGGGAAGAGATTAAAAGGAGGAAGACAATCTGATAACAATGGCTTTAAGAAAGAAGTAATGAACTAGAGGAGTGGCAGAGGAAATGAGATGGAAGAAATAATTTAGGTGTGGTTGGGATGAAGAAGGTGCCAGAGTGAAAGAGATATGAGATTAGTCCCAGGCTGTGTCTGTTGGGGGTACCGGTGCCATTTACAGCAACAACAGTGGGACAAGAAGCAGGTTTGGGAAGCAAATTTATGAATTTATTTATTCTGACATATACAACTCGAGGCATTCCTGAGAATGCAAGAGTTAAAACTCCAGCAGAGAAATGGAAGATAGGTCTGTAGCTTAAGAACCCAAAGGAAGGGGCTGATAACAAGCAAGGAAATAAATGTGGATGAACTTTACTAAAGGGGAGAGAAACCCGAGGGTAGAATTCAGATCTCTGGGGACCATCTACCTAAGACAATCTCCCTAAATTTTTGTTTAGAAGTAGATGTAGGTAAGTTTAATAATATGTTTAGAAATTGGGAACAGGAATTCATTGGGGGAGCCTAAAACAGACTGCCAGATAAGGAGGATGTGATGCTGGGGTGGACAGAGTGAATTTTCCAGAAAGCCAACAAGTAATGTAGTGAGAGTGGATAAAGGGATGACCCACCTGTGTAGTTTCTCATAGTACCATTTTGTAAATGTCACTTAGGTATTGTTGATGGACTACAACATAGAAAAAAGTGTTTGCCAGGACTTTGGGTAGACTGCTACATATATAGTGGGAAGGAATACTTTGGTAAATCATTTGAGTGGGGAAGAAAATTGAGTCCTGGGGTAGTGCTCAAATAAAAATAGGTGCTTGCTAAACTTTAAGGAATGGACCTGGTTAATTCTCTTTGTTTTTCTAAATTGTGTATTCAAGTCTGAGGATAAAATCCTAGGGATTGGGATTCCAGAGAGGATGAGTGTGATTATCATTAATTCTCCTTCTCCTCCCTCTCCTCCACCACAGAAATGCTGAAGAAATACCTAATAAATACTGGTTTGAAGAGGTACTGGCTCTGGAGAAAAGCTGTACTTTTATATTCACTAAATGAAAGCTAGAACCCCAATCATGACTAGCATTTACTTGTAGTAAATATAATTTTGGACTTTGGGGATAAAGTATTTGGGAATTCTTTAGTGAAAACTTAAGAACAGAGAAAGTCATTAACCCTTGACAAGAATAAATCTAATACAGAGTTAAATGTACTGTCTCTGAAAGTAAAAAATTTAATTGAATTAAAGTTCTCTTTATTGAAGTTAAATGCTTACCTTTTCTTCCACATTAACTAATTTAAAGATTATCTAATACATAGTTAAAATAGCTTACAAAAAATGGAAATTTACATAATTACATAATTATACGTTGTCCTTTGAAGTGTATGAAAAAATTTGTCAGCTTCTGAGAACATTTTGATCCTAACAGATAAATAAAACTTCGTTATATAAAAGTTTGAATGACCTGTGAGAAGAAGGCACACAAATTTCAGTCTAGGTATGGAATACTCTGGATATAAGAGATCTCTAAAGACCTTGTGAATTAGTCGGGCAAACCTTTAAGTAAGGTCATAAAAATATTTTTTAAAGTTTAAAAGTATGAAAAGAAACTATGGTCTTTAAGAACTTAAAAGGTAATCTCCCTAGAGAAAACATATGAGGGAATGCCTAATAAATTCTTATCTTAACCCTAGAAAGATGAAAAGGAACCAGAATCACTTTGTCTGAGGCAGCAAATCCACATCTCATTTCTAATGAGCTCTCCAAACCGATAGCCGTGGAATTGAGATTTATTCTGATACACAAAGTGATTTTTAAAAGAAATTAAAATTGATTTTCTATATTTCCCTCTTGCAAATAAAATGATAGAATCCATAAAGGTATTATTACTCTAAACATTTTTAAATTATTGAGCTGATCTGTTGACTTGTGTCTTTTTTTTTTTTTTTTAGTCTGATTTGTGTCATATGGTGTGCTGTCAACGTGGGGCAGAAGATTCAATTACAGGTTGTTGTGTGACTTGTGACTTGATAGTTTGACTTCATATAGAAAAAGTATTTTTGTTGGGGTGCCTGGGTGGCTCAGTGGGTAAAAGCCTCTGACTTTGGCTCAGGTCATGATCTCAGGGTCCTGGGATCGAGCCCCGCATCAGGCTCTTTGCTCAGCGAGGAGCCTGCTTCCCCCCTTTCTCTCTGCCTGTCTCTATACCTACTTGTGATCTCTGTCTGTCAGATAAATAAAATCTTAAAAAAAAAAAGAAAAAAGTATCTTTGCAAAGTATCTTAAGTCAATTTTTAAAAATATTTTATTTATTTACATGAGAGAGAGAGAGAACACACAGAGAGGAAGAAGCAGACCCCCAACTGAGCAAGGATCCTGATGTGGGACTTGATCCTGGGTTCCTGGGATCATGATCTGCACCAAAGGCAGATGCTTAACCAACTGGCACCCCTAAATCTATTTTTTTGTAATCTGTCATATCGCTTAGTCTGCCAATATATTTCTTATTTTGTAACTGGAGTTATTCCTTCAGAAGTAATGGTGTGGCAACTTGACTATCTATTCCCTGAAGTTCTACTGGCTATAATGTGATATATATAATAACATATTTATATAATATATATACCATATTTATATGTATAACATATAACATATTTATAAAAGGTATATATACAAATGTACATACTGGTCTGCACTTTCATTAGAAGGGAAATTGGCAAAGTGAATAAAACTTTTCAGAACAGTTTTACTTGGTCTAGGTAACAGTAGCTCCTTCTGTAAATTTGTACAACCAATTTTACAACAAAAGTTTTCTTCTGCAGAATGAAAATAATCTTGCTATGATTGTGAAGGTGTTATTTATGATGAAGCAGGCAGTACATGTGCTGCTAGATATGCAACCTTTTTAAATTCATATTTTCCTTCACAACCATTTCTATGGCATATTAAAATCTTAGCTTGTAAGTTACACCAATAATAGTAGCAACTGAGTCATTCATGTCTCTGCCCAGACACTTGGATAAATACTGTACTCTCATTAGTTTTTGATTAGATTATTGATTCTCATATTTATCTTACCTTACAGATGAGAAAACTGAGACTCAGAAAATTTGTATTCCTTTCTCAGGCTCATGTAGAAGCAAGTGGTGGAGTCTGGACTGGGTCCTTCTGATCTAATTACCCAGTTTCTAGTTTTCTGCTATACAGTTTCCTGGTTTGGCTTATTCATCCTTCTTACTAAACTGTGAGGAATAGCAAGATAAGGGCTTTCTAATAGAACAGTCTATTCTACATAGACATTCTTTTGGGGTTTAAGAAAACTTTATGCATTTTCCTACTACCTTGACATGTGAAGCAAATTAGGAAGCTATGTTTGGCGATACTATTTATATACTGTAATCTTAAATGACTGAAATTATGAAGGAAGAGATAAATAATTTATAGTGAGTAATTGTGTATCAAAAAGGGAAAGTGAATTAGAGAATATGTGAAACACTGTAATTTACCATTTCATAAATTAGTAAAAAAGTGAAAATTATCAAACATAGAAATTGATTCCTCCAATTTAATGGTGCTAGGAACATTAAGCCAATGCATTAGTAAGTCTTAAGCACCCACAGGGACATAATTTAATATCAGGATTATGAAAATATGATCCTGTTTTTAAGATGTTTTAAAATCTAATTAAGGAAACACAAAATTGCAAGCATATAAACATGATTAGAAGAGTGAATTCAAGAAAAGGTGTGATTCAGAGATGTTTACGGGTCTATAACAGTAAGGAGGAGAATGTGGGGATGTGGTTTGGGGTGAGTAAATGGAGTGACGTTTCAGGCAACCTCATTCCGGTATTCAAGTACCATTTCCCACACAGAAACATCCTGAACAATTAATTCCTGCTTGGTCTTGCTCATATCATTGACCCTTCCCTTCTCTGTACTTTCATAAAAAAGAGGTTATGTCACTATTAATTCATAGTTTAAAAAAAATACTTAGTTTGCAAGTGCAGTCAGTTTCCACTACTATGAGTTTCTTTACGTCAGAGGCCAATCTTACTCATCGTGGCGACCCCGGTTTTTGCCAGCATGTCTGGCACACAGTGAGTGCTCAATAATGAATAAATAATGAGGGAATCAATATGTCCATAAGGAATGAGAAAGAAATAGGGTTAAGATAATACTACAGTTTTTATGTTCTTTGCTTTTAGGCCTGTTCTCCCTACATCCCCTATTGATCATAGCATGGTTACATTTTAAACTCTAAATGGCCTATGCTAGATTAGTGAAAATATAAATGATAGTAAATACACTAGTGGCACTTTTCTTACATTATTCTTGGATTTCTCCATAGAAAAGGGGAAAATGACTCAAATACAACATTAGTATCTTCGTTCCTTTCCCATATTCTACACAGCATGGATAGTTAAATAGATTTGCTGGTTTAAACAAGTGTGCTTTCATTCAATAAGCATTTATGAGTATCTATTCTGTGCCTAACATTGCATGTGATGTGAATACTGAGTTGAAAAGCAAAGCCTCTGGTTTCAAGAAATTCCTAGTCTATTGGGGGACAGGAAATAACAACAAAATTTTTTATAAATTTTATGTCAGAAATGTGCACGGAGTATGATAAAGGAACATGGGATGCCACCGAACACAGGTGCAGTCAGTGAAGTGACTTGGAAAAGGGAAATATTGAGCTGAATCTCTACAATGATAGATTAAAAAAAAAAAAAAGGTGGAAGAACGGACCAACCAGAGGAACCTGCATAAGCAAAATACGTGAACAAAGAACAACATGATCTCTTCAGGGGCCAGTAAGAAGTTTGGTGTGACACTTAATTTTGGGGGAGGCAGGGAACTATGATGAGGAGTAAGGAATGAGGAAGTGTGGAGGGATGTGAATTCTGAGATATGTCTAGTCAGACTAGATCATAAATGGCCTTGAATGCTGGCTTTTGTCCTTAACACGCTGTAGTGCACTGAAAGAATATGACCTCATTCGATTGATGGTCTAGAAAAACTGCAACCTCAGGAGAACGAAGCATTGCTTAGAAGTAGGGAAGCTGGAAGCAGGAGTGAGGTAGTCAGATACTGCAATATTTCTCAAAAATCAAGAGGGCCTGGACAAAGTGGTGGCAATGATTACGCAGAGCGACATTTGAGGAATACTGAGAAAGCTGGAAAACTAGAATTGATTTGGGAGGAAAGTGAAGGGATCAAGAAAGAGAAGCACAAGCCCAAATCAAGGTCAGGTTTTATTTTGTTTTCCTTTCTTCTTTCTTTCTTTCCTTTTTTTTTTTTTTAAAGATTTTATTTATTTATTTGACAGACAGAGACCACAAGTAGGCAGAGAGGCAGAGAGAAGGGGGTGGGGGGAAGCAGGTTCCCTGCTGAGCAGAGAGCCTGATGCAGGGCTCGATCCCAGGACCCTGAGATCATGACCTGAGCCAAAGGCAGAGGCTTAACCCACTGAGCCACCCAGGCGCCCCTGTTTTCCTTTCTTTCTAGGTCTAAGCATGTCAAACTCACTGAAACAGAAAATTTAGGAAAGTCGGTTGTGGGTGACAAGGGATAATAATGAATTCAGTAGAACGGAAGTTGAATGGATGTTGTAGGTCATCCAGAAGTCTATGACTTCGAGAAAGAATATGGATATATATTTTGAAATTCAAGAAAGCCACAAGCAGGAAGTGGCTTGAATGAGATCGCACTGGGAGAGAGAAGGGACCAAGAAGGGGGCCAGGCCAAAAGTTGTACACTCCGGGACGCTGACTCTTAAAGGTCAGTCAGAAGAGAAGCATGAAAATGAGGCCATGAAAGAGTAAGTTGAAATACAAGGGGAAAAAATCAAGATGTTAGGGTGTTATAGATTCTGAAGGAGGAAAGATTATTAAAAATGCAAGACTGACCAAGTGTCAAATACAGTAGACAGACTGAGCAGGAAAGGGATGAACAAGGTACAAAGCGTTTGGCCACTAGGAAGTCTCTGGTGAAACTGGAAAACAAACAAACATACGAAGTTCCAACAGTGGCTTGAGGAGTAAAATCAGGTGAGGAAATGATGCAGAGAATATTATCTATTCTTGCAAGACAGGAAGGAGAAAGAGGTATAATTTATGAGCAAGGTAAAAGGGGAGGGTTTAAAGAAGAAAGAGACTTTATAGAGCACATGCTTGAGAGGAGCCAATAGAGTTCAAGTTCCAGTATTTTTCACTCAGTGTGAATTTATGAGGTAAAGGAACATTGGTGGATCTGAGTGGCAAGAAGCATGAGAGGATGGAATCCTGAGTGTAGAGTGAAGAGTTAGCTTTAAACTAAAGGAGGAAAGACATCTCACCTTCTTTGACTAAAGGAAGGGGAAACTGAGGCAGAGATATTTGAAGGATATTTTGGCATGTGGGAACTTGGAGAAATTGCATATAGCATATGAAGGCAATGTTCCCCTTTTTAGATATCATGGTAGCATGTGGTGTAATAGAAGGGACGTGCAGCTTAACTTTGGAGAGATCAGAAAAATCTTCCTAAAAGAGGTGACATCTGAATGAAATCCTAAATGAAGGCAGACAATTAGGCCTATTTGTTTTAGTGTCTGTCAGGCAGAGAAAGTAGCACATCAACAGCTTGAAGGCAAAGAAAGACAGACATAATGATGGCACATCTGGTAACGACAGATTGCTTAGAGAATTCCTTACATTCTAGAAAACTTGCATGTTTTTCTAAGAGCAATGGAGAATCACTGAGCAATTTAAATTTTAGAAATTATCAGATTAATAGGAGGCATGGCTGAAGGCAGGAGACCAGTTAGAAAGTTCTTGTACTATAGATGAAAAAGGATGAGGATTTATGCCAAAGAAGTGCAGTGGGTATAATAAAAAATGGACAAAATAAAGACATTTCTAGAAGACATCAATAGGCTATGGTGATTAATTAAATACAGTGATAGAAGGAGGGAGACATCAAAGATAACTCTAGGGTTTCTGGCTTGGGCATGGGGTGGATGCTGGTATCCTTCTACAAGAGGGAACCACAGAGGTAACAGAAATTTTGGGGGGTAACTGGAAAACTGACCTCAGTGTTGGCAACTGAGCTGTCAATAAATTGACAGATATTCAGTAAATATTGAATATATTGATCTAAAATTCAGGAGAAATTTGAAGACATAGAAATAAGAAAGTCAATATATCATGTCAATGTCAACTATGAACATAGCAGAGGAATGCAGCACTCAGCTAGAATGACAGGGACAGGATCCTTGATGGCAAGATGCAGAATTCTAACACACACACACACACACACACACACACACACACACACTTTAGCACCTGTGGAGTCATCAGAAGAGTCATCAGAAATCAGATGGAAAAGGAATGACCCAGGACATGAGAAGAAAACTCTAAAAGTGTAGGTTTACAGAAGCAAAATAAAGAATTTAAAGAAGGAGTTGAGCAATGTAATGAAATATAATTGAATCATAAAGTATAATTGAAGGGATGAATTCTCTGAGGAGGCGGGGAGAGGCTGGGAGCCAGAACACAGGAGCAGGAATTAGACTGCTGCTTCCATTCCCAGCAGAGAGAAGGAGAGAAGATTGTTGTGGATGGGAGTAACTTCATGGTAAGGGGAGGAAAAGGGAGGTGATGATAAGGATAGGGTGCCTGAGAGGAGGAGATAGGTTTTGGAACAGCCACTTTGTAAAGGGGGCAGAGGAGGGAAATCTAGGAATGACAGGCAGCTGGGAAAGCCTGACTAAAGCTGCCCAGTGGGCTCCAGTGTTGCCAGATCTGGTGATTGCATCATTTTTCAGCTGTGCAGAAAGACCAGTAGAATGCCCAGAAGGCAGATGGGATTGATCTCCTGCCTCATCCCCCTCCCACTACACCCCAGGCTCTCTGAAGAGCAATTCGTCTTCTCCACCCAAGACTGCCAACAGAGCAGGGTCTCCCTGCCCCCATCCCTGCCCCCACCCCAACCCCTTCCAACAACCACCAGCTCTAATGGACCCTGGTTTTGGGAGGCCAGGCTTCCCAGCCAACGAAAACTGCTTTAAATGGAAAAGAAAAATTGGATATTAAAATCAGGAGTCAAAACAAACAAACAAACAAAACAAGTGGTACAGGGTTTTCAGTTCTTCCTTATTAGAAAGAGCCAAGCAGAGAAGTTGCTAGATATTGGAGCTCATTCCCAGAAAAAAAACATGGAGGATGCCAAGGTTGAAGGCAGTAGCAGGCATTGGAATGGATTGGTTGGGTTGGAATGTTTCTCTGAGCCAGGTTTTATGAAGTGAGCAGAAAACCAGGAAAATCAGGACCCCAAAAAGGGTATAGTTGAGGACGTGGGTCACATGATTTGGGAAGAAAGTGAAGATAAAAGAGAAACAATAGGATAAAAATAGAAGGGTCAAGAAATTTAAAGTCTAATTAAAGTGAAAGAATGCAGGCAAAAAGGCTGGAAGAACTGGACAACTCATGTCTGCAAAACCCTTCTGGGAGACAGTGAGGCTTAAGATGTGCCCACTAACTTGGGTTTCTGGGATGGAGTCAAGTACCCGTAGAATTAAGGGAGGAAAGGAGCTGATAACCTAGAGCAACATGGTTTACATTGCTTTAAAAATGTCTTTTATCTTAATGAGAGAACAGTTCTTTCTCTCTCTCTCTCTCTATATATATATATAATATACAATGCTCTGTTTAAAACTTCCCTTAATGTTAGGAGTAAACTCCCTAGAAAATCTACCTAAAACTTGTTTTAAAATAACTGTAGTTCATTTTCATGAATTAACCAGATCCTTTTTCTCCCCTTTGTTTTCTAACACAAAAAGTAACATTAACGGATAGTCTGTGGCAATAGCGTAAGCCCGGTTCCATATTCTTTTCCTGGCTAAGCCAGAGGTTTTGTAGACTTTAAGATACTATTTTGTGTCAGCTCTCTTATACAAAAGTGTTTTTTTTATTTTTATATTTGTTTTATTTTATTAAAAAAATTTTTAAGGATTTTATTTGTTTATTTCAGAGAGAAAGAGTGTGCACGAACCAGGTAAAGCAGGCAGTGGTTGTGGGCAGAGGGAGAGGGAGAAGCAGACTCCCCATTGAACAGGGAGTCAGAGGGGGGCTCCATTCCAGGACCCTGGGATCACGACCTGAGCCGAAGGCAGACGCTTAACTGACTGAGACACCCAGGTGCCCCAGATTTGGAAGTTCTTTTGATGAAAACTTGCTGGCCCTGGGATATCCTTGCTATGTATATTTTGGCCGGTAACTCCATCCTAGAGGGCAGGAGGCCTCTGTATAAATCTACCTCTGTCTATATCTCTGTTCTTATATTTGTTTGATCGAAGCACCTCATTGATTTTATAATCACATAAAAAATTTGCAAATAAACACTTATTGAATATTGATGATTATTATTAGATGGTACTACAGACAGTGATTATCTTTAAGCACAACTGAAAACGAGCTATACACAAGCAATACTGTTGTATTATGTCTTTGTAGTAAAAAATACAATGAGTCAATTACTATAAACTTAGCCTTTAAACTAGGAATTTCATGCAAAAAGCTCAACATGAGCAAAGGAACAAATTTTATGTGTAAAATACATGCAGTTAATATTTTTAAGTTATTTAAGATGAAAACATGCATGATCAAAGTATACTAAGTGGGCACACTGGTGCACAATCATATGCCCATGAAAAAGCAGTTACGATTGAGTGGACATAATAATTTAAGAAAAAGGAGCTACTTTAGGTGCATTTGCAACATGGCTCTAATTCCTCAATCCTAATATTTTGATTTTATTCTCTGTTACATTAACACCTGGGAATATTTCTTTCCTCTTCCCCCATTATTCCAAGAAAGGCACCTGATCCAATGATCACAGCATATCTGAAGACCAAGGCCAATCTCAAACACTGGGTACTGAAAACTGAGCTTGAGATGTTGGATATATTTTCACATTAGAATGGAAATGTGTATAAATTCATTCTAGCCTTTGACATCATATTACATCTGTTTTATGAGAGACACACACAAAAGTGCTCTCTTACCAGCACGACTTCTTGTGGCCCATCTGGGACCTGAGAGAGATATGTTGTTCTGGCCTGCAAAACTGTAGATGATTTTATTGTTGGCATAATGCCTCATTGGTAACCAAGGGAGAAGGGCATGTATCTCTCCCATTTAGCTCATAGAGGATATCATCCCATCAAGCAAAAAGGAGAAAAGAACCTTATGCTTTGTAACATTTTACAGTCATCTCTCAGAATTAGTCCCTTTCTATCATGTTAAAAATCACTCCTAAAACTGATAAAGATTGCACATAAAAGGAACACAGACCTACTTCACTTGTGGTTGATACAAAAATCTCAGTTAGATTGTGAGCAAACATAATTCAACAGTGCACAAAAATATAACATGAATATGTGGACTTTATGCCAGGAAATCTAAAGATGTTTGAAATACAGGAAATCCAATATAGAATTCATCATATTAATGGATCTAAAGAGAATAAATGAGCTGATTTCCATTGATGCTAAAAGGGAATTTCAGATAATTCAACAACCATTCATGAAAAGACATGCTTTCACAGTGTAACAACAGAGCTGAGTGGTTGTGATAACACAGTGTGGCTGTAAATCCTAAAATATTTACTATAGAGTTCTTAAAGAAAGTTTGCCCAGGCCCCATCAAGAGGGCCACGTATATTTCACAGAGCTATTCTAAATTTAATGCTGGAAGAAAATGGACCAAAGTTAGTCATCATACAGCTCTTGATTTTTTGAGACATCCAACCTTAAGATAAATATGCATATAATATATGTATGAGTTTATGATGTTATATGATAGACATAGGGGATCAAATACATCTTGTAGCTTTCCACACTAGGCACTGCTTTTTTCTGATGGGGCTCTGAGAATCACGACATTCAGGTTCTCCACTTCCCCAGCCTTCTTTGTAGCTAGAGCTGGCAATATGACCTAATTTTGGCCAATAAACATAAAAGAAAGTTGGAGAGTGCAAGGTCTGGGAAAGCTTTTGCTTTCCTTTAAATGTTTCCCAAATTACCTCAATTTACTAAATGTACTCATTTAGAAAGACTGTTTCCCGTCTTTCAGCTTTGAATGAAGAAGCGATGGTAGAAGTGATGGCTGAAGCGGTGGCCACAATACCATGACCATGAGGCATTGCCAAGTGAACAGTAGAAATATTGACCCTGACATAGTTGAAGTGCTGAGCAAGCAGGGTCTTCGGGTTAAAAAAAAAATAGTGTTAGAGTTTGTTCTAGTAAGTACAAGTCTATATCATCTGAGACTGTACAAGCTTCCTGAAAAAATAATGTTTACCCATTCTCCTTCTGAAGCACCTAAGAATTCAAAGGTATAAATCTTTAGCATTGTAAGTAAATTCATTCACTTGGCGACTGATACTGAAAGAGAAAATCTAGACAAATACCGGCCTTAGAGATCTGTCTACAATGTTTTCTCACACCTTCTTTCCCGGTATGCCTTCTGGGTCTTTCAGTGCCTCTGTCTGAGCCCTACTTTTTGCATTTATTTCCTTTTCCCACTGTGCCTTGCTCTGTTCTTTGCCATAGACAGTGCCTATGCTAATTTTCTCTCCTCTGCCCAATAATATACAGCAATCTCTAGGAACCCTAACCAACCACTCCACTGGCAAAACGTGCACTGTGGTGGCAGTGAGATGCAGGCAACATCCTTCTACACTGCCTCCAAATCTGTGCCCATATCCTTCGGAGCATCTCTGTCCTATTTTGTAAGAGATGGTGTAGAGGTCTTCTCCCTGCTGGCTCTAGGGCCGCATTTGCCAGCTGGAATAACAATGCTGTTTATCAGCTAGATATCACTGTGCAAAAACCACACCAAAACTTAGAAGCTTAAAGCAATAACCATGTCTTTATTTTATGATTCTGTGTGTTGGCAAGTTAGGCTGGCTTAGTTGACTGGTTTTTCTGCTGGAATTGGCTGGGCTCACAAATGTGACTGCAGTCACTAGGTCCCCCTGCATCTGGGATGCACCTGGCTATGAGCTGGGATGTCAGAGGTGACTGGACTCTTCCCCCAGCAGACTAACTTGGGCTTGGTGCGATGGTGGCTTGGGCTTGGGACACCAGAGGAAACCCCTGCAGGCTTCCTGAACCTTCTTTTTGATCACATTTGCTAATTCTCTGTTTCCAAGGCAAATCACTAGAGAGAGCTCAAGCAGCATGGGGTGAGCACTACCAATGGGCACGAGTACAAGGAAGGGAAGCCATGGCTTTTTTTTTTTTTTTTTTTTTTTTTTTTTTTTTTTTTTTTTGCAGTTAACCACATGGTAAGCCCTTTAAAGCATGGAGGGTGAGGGACACCTGGACGGCTCAGTTGGTTAAGTGTCTGACTTGGTTTCAGCTCAGGTGGTGATCTCAGGGCCATGAGACTGGGCTCTGCACTCAGTGCAGAGTCTGCTGAAGACACTTCTCCCTCTCCCAGAGGCCCTCCCTCCCTTCTCTAAAATAATTAAACAAGTCTTAAAAAAAAAATCAAGCACAGAGGGTGAGTTGGATAGCCTGGAGATTTTTTTTTTTTTTCTTAAAAATTTTATTTATTTGACAGAGAGAGACACAGCGAGAGGGGGAACACAAGCAGGGGGATTGGGAGAGGGAGAAGCAGGATTCCCACTGAGCAGGGAGCCAGATGTGGGGTCTCCATCCCAGGATCCTGGAATCATGACCTGAGCTGAAGTCAGATGCTTAATGACTGAGCCACCCAGGTGCCTCTAGCCTGGAGATTTTTATCTTGGGCCAGGAATGCTTAGAATAAATAGCCAGGATCTGTTAGGGTTTGGATGGAGATTACTGGAAGGTGGGAGGAGGAGAGAATGATGGTGTCCTAGGACATCAAGGAGGAGGTGATGGGTGAAGAAGGAACTACCCTCTGTCTTCTCACATAGCAGTTGCTAATTATGGAGTTCTTGAACCTCTAGGAAAATTAGAAGAATGAGGACTACTTTCTCATTTTAGTTAACTGAGTTCTTGCCTGAATTATTTAAAAAGGCAGGAATATTAGAAGAGTGGAAGGCATCCTCTTTTTAAAATTAACTCCCCTTTATCTACCTTAGTTAAAAAGGGCAGGTGTTTTCTGGTAGTCTTAGCTTATGTGGCAGGGGTCGTACACTGGGGCTGTACTGAAAATGTGGCCTGCCAGGCCAGAAGGAAACCACCACAGGGTTGGTATGGCCTATGGGATGGCATATGAATCAAGGTAGGATTTTTTTAGGAATACAAAAAATGTCCTAGAAGTAATGACTGAACTTGGGGCTTATATGTTGGGATTTTTCTCAAGTCACTTTTTGGAAATGTATATTTCCTTCTCTTAAAATTTGAAGAACAATCTTAAGAATTTCCAGCCTGAAAATTAGCCATAATTATTTGCTTGAGAAATAGAGACCATGGTATGGTATTTTATTATTTATTGTATCAACAACAGGTATTATTTTGGATAATGTAACACTAGAAGCATGTAACCAAAATCAGGATGCAGAAGGGGATGGGCTCTAACACCATTATTCCTTAAGGTTATCTTGGAGCTATCAGTGAATTCAGTGTGGCAGAAATTAAAAATTCAAATAAGCATTGTAAAAGAAGAGAGAAGGTTTGTTTTTCTGATGATATGTTTGCCTCTCCAGATATAGCTAGTTTAAAACAAACAGGCAAAAGGACACACCAAAAGTCTATAACTAATAAGACATTTTGATAAGCCAGCATCCTAAGGTAGAGACACCTCGCTGATATCGTCATTGTTTGATCACAGCTGAGCTCAGCAGGAGAACCATTTAGCTAAGCCCAGTCTAATTAATAAGTAATATTATATTATACAATTGCCAGTATCAGTGCATGTTATCCAGACTAACTATAAAGTATCTGAAAATAGAAATTTGAAAATTAAAAAAAAATTATTCACAATAGTTAACAGGACTCATAAGAAAACACAATGATACATAATGATTTTGAAGCAAATAAGCTGTGAGAGAACTAGACAGATATAGATCTACTCAGAGTGGAAGAATTAATCTTAAGAGTATGTTATTTTTCCCAAAATTAATTGATAAGTTTAATGCAATTTCAATTAGAATCCCCCATAATGATTCATTTTGGAATTAGACAAAACTATTTTAAAATCCCTATAAAAGGAGAAATGCTCCATTGTAGTGAAGGAAATTATAAAAAAAAAAGTATAAAGGATTTTCATTATGAGGTATTTGAAATAACTATGAATCTACTGTAAGGAAATCAATATCATATTAGCCTAAGAATGGATACCACATCAACAGAATAGATAATTCAAGGTATTCTCTCTATGAAGGTAACATGAAAATAGTGTTACAGGGACTCAGAATGAAACAGATTATGTAATAATGGTGCTGACACAACTCCATCTTCCTATGGAAAAGAATATAGTTCCCTATCACATTTTTAAAAAAATTTTACTTATTTATTTGAAAGACAGAGAGAGAGAGAGAGTACAAGCAGGGGGAGGGGCAGAGGGAGAGGAAGAAGCAGATTCCCTGCTGAGTAGGGAGCCAATGCAGGGCTCAATCCCAGGACCCTGAGATCATGACCTGAGCTGAAGGCAGATGCTTAACTGACTGAGCCACCCAGGTGTCCCCCCTCCTCACATTAAAAATTTTAAATGTAAAATATAAAACAATAACAAAATATCTTTAGAAACAGAAAAAAAAAAACTGAGACTCTACTTACACAATCTTGGGAAGGAGAATTCTTCGTAACCAAGTCAGAAATCTAGAAGCCCTAAAAAATAAGTAACTATAAAAAGATAAAGTGTCAAGACTATAGAGACAGATACAGTATTTCTATAAACAAATGGACTTTCCCTACATACAAATGAAATTCAAATTTGAAGAAAAAAAATAACAAAAACAAACTTGGAAAAATATCTCCAATGATAAAAAATTTGAAATACTGACATGCTGAGCAGTATTCTCACCTCTATATGTATTAAATCATTTATTCCTCATAGAAACCCTTTTAAGAAGTTGTTAATCTTCTTAAACCCACTGACAGTATCCCTCTAGCTCTCTCTCTCTCTTTTTAAGGTTTTATTTATTTATTTGACAGAGAGAGACAGCCAGAGAGGGAACACAAGCAGGAGGAGTAGGAGAGGGAGAAGCAGGCTTCCCACAGAGCAGCGAGCCTGATACGGGGCTCGATCCCAGGACCCCCGGATCGTGACCAGAGCAGAAGGCAGACGCTTAACAACTGAGCCACCCAGGCGCCCCAGTATCTCTTTTCTAATTGTAAAACTTCAGTGACTGCGATGGCTCTCTATTGCTCCGCAATGAAGTACAAAGTTACTCTGAAATCCAAAGCCCTTTCCAATGGTCCAGTTTCCCTGGATGGTCTTATCTCCTGCTGTTCCCTTCCATGAACTTACTCTGGCTTTTCCTTTCTTTATACCCTGACTTTGGTAATAAATTCTGCTTGGGATCCTTTCTTTACTCAACTCATGTATGATTTGAAATGTGATGATTTTCTCAAGCTCAATTTTTTTCACATTATCTTTCCTGGTCTTAGATCAGTATAAACTCACCTATATTCAACTTCCTTATGGCTTTTGCTGTGTGCTCACAGTGAATTCCTTAGTGTAGAATAAACTCTTTGACAACAGAGAACATGTATTACATGAAGTGTTTAGGAAGAATAATTACTTGAGCTATAGCCATTCAACCCAATAGATTAAGGAAGAAAAAGGAAGGTTTTTGCTAGGTATATGAGGATTTTCTATTCAGAAACTTTCAGTGGCCTCTCAGAACCTATACTCTAAACTTTCTAGCAAGGAATATGAAGTCTGGCACAATTTGCTATTCTAATCTTTTGCAGCTTGAATTCTTTCCTGTTTAATCATTTATATTCCTTTAAACACATGTGTATTTGTGCCTCTGTCTCTTCCATTAATTCTTGGAGGGAAGAAATTGTGTCTTATACATTTCAATATTTTTATAACTAAACAGTGAAGAGACATAGTAGATACTCAAAAATATTTATTGAATGACTAAATGCTGTCCCACCAATCTATAATACCTTCCCACCTGCTCTTCCATTACCACAATTCAGTGAGTTCCTCAAAGCTAAATTCAAATACTATGACTGTGCTCATCTGTGACACGTTCTCTGGCCACTCGACCTGGAAGCAATCCCACAGTTCTTTCAACTATAAATCCATTACATGTATCACTTTAATTCAAAGACTTTTAACCCAATCTCACTTGACATCTTCCTTTCATATGATTTAGATACATCTTCCAGATAGTGACAAGCATCTTGAGAATTAAGCCACCACCTCTATCTCTTCATTTTTCATGTCTGACCAGTGCTAACACTTCGCCCAAGTTCAACTTCCCTCCTATTCCAGTGATTGAACTGAGGCGCCATCACTTCCAGAATCACACGGCACATTTTTTTTCTTATGATTTCTTGTGACAGCTTATTTTTTCTTATTTTTTCATCATTTACATACAGGCATCATTTCTCTATAAAACTGAAAGGTCCAAGAAGCCAGGAGAGCCTGGGAGGAATCTGTCTTTTATTCCTTCAATAACTGATGTAGTGGGTAAGAAAAGCACTACAGAATCACTTTTTTTAGTAAATAATTATCACTTAATGGACACTTGTTGATAAAAGGTACAGTTTATCCTTCTAGTTTTTTTTTTACAGTTGCCCTTTTTTATTTGAATTCTTTCCAGTTCAATTACTTATATTCTCTCAAATACATGTTTTTCTTTTTTTTTTTAAAGAGTGTGATGCACCCTCATTATTCTTTTTTTTTTTTTAAAGATTTTATTTATTTATTTGACAGAGAGAGATCACAAGTAGACAGAGAGGCAGAGAGAGAGAGAGAGAGGGAAGCAGGCTCCCTGCTGAGCAGAGAGCCCGATGTGGGACTCGATCCCAGGAACCTGAGATCATGACCTGAACCGAAGGCAGTGGCTTAACCCACTGAGCCACCCAGGCGCCCCATCAAATACATGTTTTTCTAAGCCTCTTTCTATTTATGGTTTAAATGATTGCCTGATATAATTTTTATTAGTATTCTCTTATGATTACACACACTAAGACATCAATAATCACATATGTATATTTTTAGATTCTATTTTAATTCCTGTATTAAAAGGTTCCATCATATTCAAGATCATGACTTTTAAATTCACAGCTTTTTATTTAGTCTTTTAGTCTTAAAGGACATGATCTTGGCCATGTTCAAACTTCTTAAATAGCAATTAAGATAGAATCTCAAGATACATAAATGAGCTATTCTATATTTTGTCTTACATAATTTAAAAAATAATGATGATAATTATATAAGGCAAATATTGAAAAATATGTTACCAATATATCTTTAGAATCTTAGGAACTAAGAGATTATCTTTCCATTTTTCATACCTGTTTGTGTGGGTTTTGTAGTCATTAAATGTGTTAGAGTTGTATCTCTGTGAGTGGAGATGAAAACAGGGGTGCAGCCTTTGCTCTCAGGCTGCTGTGACACTCTGTGACTGTGCTTTGTAAATGGAAAATGATTTGAAAATACCAAATTGTATAATAGACAGGACTAGCTGTTTCCAACAAGCTGTTTTCTATGAAATAAGCTTTCTAAGATGCTAAAGAGTATTTTTTTAATAAAATAAAAATAACTTGGTCATCGATGTTTGAGAAATCCTGTTTTACATTTCATCTCTGGAAGTTCACAATTCATTGGATCTATTAAAGAGTGCAAACTTGTTTATTTAAAAAGAGTTGCTTAACTTTTTGTAACATTGTCTTTACCCAATGTATTTGACCAAGGGATTTTTTTTTTTTTTTAATTTGAGTAACATCTGTGACTACCTGGAAGAATTAACGTTTGTCCACAACCAGTTCAAGCAGGTTTGGACTGGACACTAAAAGTTTAACCTTTCCTTAAAAACAAAACAAAATGAAGTGAAAAACTAGCAAGCTCGTACAATCTAATAGAACATTTAAAAATGTAAATTAGCAACAACTGTATAAATCACCATTAGGGAGTTAGTTTTATAAGTTGGGGAAATATTCTAACTCTTTTTGGCCCCAGCAGTGCTCTAATCTATGCTGGAGCAGTAATTTCCTCAATGACCCCCTTGTGGCCAGAAGGAGTTAATGCTCTGTTCAGCATACTTAATTCGCTCCCAGGATGTAATTTACACACTGCAGTAATCTGGATGAATATGTAGCTTTTTCTGGCTTTTCTTAAATCTATAAAGCTTCGAATGATTCACAAAGGACAAATTATCAAGCTGTACAGACTAACAATTAACAATTTAGTGAAGACTTTAAAAAAATTTTTTTTTGAGGGTAAACAGTAATATGACTTTGTAAAACATGCCTACAGATATCCTATCTCACATGATTTAAATAAGATTTTGGAATTATTTGGAAAATATCCCATTGTTCTGATATCTTGTGTTTGTACCTGGGGGAAAGCATGAAACTTTGGGGTGCCATCTTTATGATAGTTGTATTTCCGGGTTAGACTGGCTTCTCTGAAGTCACACACGGGAAGGGCATGAGAAGCCCATTTGCTTACATGAAGTTGGATAGATTGAAGGAATGCATCCCATTCTGTACCTATAGTTGTAAGAAAGAGAGAAACATGGGAGAAAATTATATTTATATGTAAAAATGATACAATAAAACTTTTTGTTTTATTTTATCCCTAGACTATACCAAAATATAAACTTCGAGTATTTGCTGCTTTTGGTTCTTTTGGAGGGGTTAATTATTGTTTGGGTCACATTCAGGAATAGTCTTCTTAAAGTAGTCTTGCATTTCTTCTCTGCCCTAACTCTGCGAGGCATACTGTAGAATCCTTACAATAAAAGTTGTTCGTTAGTACAGGGATTTCAAACACAGAGTTGAGCCTTTTTATTGAGGTTTGTCAGAAGGAGAAAAACCTATGGAGTTTGAAAAAACCTCACAGGTAATTCTAATTTGCCTACCGGAAGTTTGGGGCCCTCTTTATACCATTTTATCCATTGCCACTGTGGAAAATCAGTGCTTTAAAGATGAGTGTCTGCCTGTGAGTATTGTGCTCTGTAAATGTTTATTGAGTGCCTAAATGAGGATTTCTTTAAAAACTTATCGCACAGCAGCATTTTTGGGTCAGCTCTCAAAACAAACACATAAACAAATAAGAGCAAAACACATTCAATGTCTCCTACTTGGTCAGGTTGGGTCTCCCTAGAACGATCAGAAAATGTTTTTCTTAATTTGGACGTTTATTATTCCTGTCATGTGATAGAGGAGAGAGGAAGGGAAGTGTGGCACTAAATAGAATTATCTGAATATGAACTTGTGAGTTCATGCAGGGTTATTGGACAATGAGCTGCCTAAGACTGAGGCTGTCCCTTCTCTACAGCATGGCAGCCAAATCCAAGCAACTCAGTTTCCTACAGGAGGACCAGCTTCGTCTGTCAGTACTCGTGACTGATAATGCCAAGGAATGCAAACTCTCCAGAAACAGAGCAGCTGGCAACTCTTGGGAATAGCTTTCCTGATGCCAAGTATCCTGCCTCTTCCCTCATTGACATGACTCCCTTCTTGAGAACCCATACTTTGTATCAGACGCCCTACTCAGAACCTGTACTTTGTCCCTCAGAAGTTATAATGGTGGCAAGCCTCTCTCTCAGAGACGATGGGGAGACTGAGGGATCATGCATATTTTTGTCCTGGCTGTGACTTTCTAAATCTTCTTTTTGCTTAAGGAAACCCATTCCCACCTCTATATTGTGACATTGTGAAGAAATCAAAAACAGACTTCCATCTGCAACAAAGCAAAATTGAAACTATACATCAAAATCCACCTGAAATTCCTGTGTGGAATAAAAGCATAATCGAGAGAAAACTCTGAAGGCAAAACAAAACAAAACAAAACACCACAGGTTGAATAAACAAAACTTCAGAAATCAGGGCTACAACTAGATTCAGAATTCTATAGATACGTTGAAGAGGCTAGCTTCAATCAAAAGTGAGATACAATTTGTCCACCTAAACATCACAGACAGAACAGGCAGAATTAGTAAAAAGAAGATTTGAGCAATTTTAGGAGGACATCCTTGCCGGGAAGAAATGAAATTTAAGGGCACCTCGGTGGCTCAGTGGGTTAGGCCTCTGCCTTCAGCTCATGATCTCAGGGTCCTGGGATCGAGTCCTGCATTGGGCTCTCTGTTCGGCGGGGAGCCTGCTTCCTCTTCTCTCTCTCTCTCTGCCTGCCTCTCTGCCTACATGTGATCTCTCTGTCAAATAAATAAATAAAATCTTAAAAAAAAAAAAAGATACGAAATTTAAGACCAGACAGGGCAATAGAAATCTTCTTGAGAAAAACCATGGACAAGTCTTTACCTGCTACTTCCTCAAGCCCAGTACCAGAAATACATCTTTTTCTGAACCAGCCTAACACAACCATGTAAGCTAACAACAGACTCATATGGCAAATGGTTTCTTCTTGTTCTTCCTTTTTTTTTTTTTTTTTTTCTTCCCCACTAGTGGAGAACACAGAGAACTTGCCCCACAAACAGCCTGTCTTCCCAGTCTGGGAGAATGGCTCCCCATGTTGGGTATTAATGTTTCTCCCTAGAGCTTGGATATACCTATTAAGGGAGACATTCTTCTGTGGTAAGTCCTTTTGAACTAACATGACTGGGCCCCAAACCAAGTTGGGGTGTTTTTCTTAAGAGAAAAATAGGAAGTCAAGCTGAGTCTGAGAATCCCATGGAGATGAGTAGGAGGAATACTACCTATGACCAGGATCTAACCTTCTTATCACTTCCCTTTTGTGTCATCATCAAAATACCATCATAAGAAACTATAGTTAACTTTTCACTGTCTAATTTCTCCCAAAGGCATTATATTAGAAAAAGCTCCTAACTTTTTATGGGATCAACTGCTTTTATATTTTCTTAATTAGAGGAATATTTAGCAACATCTGAGAACAAAATTTAACAAATGTTTAACAAATGCCGACAAATACTACTGTGACCTCTGTTATCTGAAACACTGAAGAATAATAATATTAGGGAAGGGGTGTGGGGGGATGGGGTAACTGAGTGAGGGACGTGATGGAGGGCACGTGATGAAATGAGCACTGGGTGTTTTATAAGACTGGTGGATCACTGACCTCAACTTCTGAAACTAATATTATATGTTAATTAATTGAATTTAAATTTAAAATAAAAAAATAATAGCAACAGGATTAAAGATTTCTCTCTCTCCTCCTCTCTGGGGATAAGAAGGAATTATTTGGAGTCAGTGGGAACCTAATCATATCTGATGTCACCCCATCGCAGAGGCAAAGTCAGAGAGATGCGTACCGGAAGGAGATGTATTCCACCTGAGGGTTGGGGAAATGTTGCCACCAACCCCTTCACCCTCCTTCTTGTGTTTATATTTAACTCACTTCTGAGGGGGCTGACTTTGCAAGTATAAAAAGGGACTGAGGTAATAGAAATTCTTCCCCATGTAAGTGAGGGAGAGTTTTCTAAAGAAAGGAGTAGGAAACATTGGACAAGGAAATTAAAAAAAAATAATAAGCAAACAAACAAAAAGCAGAAGCAGACCCATTAATACAGATAACTAGCTGGTGCTTGTAAGAAGGGTTAGGAATGGGGGGGCAGATGGGCTGCAGAGGAGAGTGAGGCAGAGGCTTCAGTTCAGAATGAATAAGTCAGGGAAAGAAAATGTACAACATAGGGAATAGAGTCAATGATATTGTAATAGTGCGTGTTGACAGGTGGTAGCCACACTTGTAACATAACATATAGACTTGTCCAATCACTCTGCTCTGCACCTGAAGCTAATGTAACATGTGTGTCAACTATACCCACATAAAATGTTTACAAAATTAAAAATAAATAAAGAACAAAAGAGGTGACTGAGTCGATAAGAAGAATGTTGGCTATGAAGACTGTCCCTCTAAATGCCCATGTCCAATGCCTGCTAATATGCTTTCTTGGATTTCAGGGATTAGAAAGCTAATGAAAAAAATCTATTTTTGAGATGCCCTCATTGCTAAGGTCTTAGAAGTAATTTAATCTCTGTTAGCCTTACGAACTGAGTTCTGTGGCGTACAGAAAGGACGTGAGACCTCTATTAAGCTAGAGAGACATGATCATCGTTGTAGCCACTTGATGCTTTGGTCGACTATTGCCTGCTTTGGCTGTTTCCTGATCACAGCACAGGTGGTGTTGCTCTAGAACTAGTACCTGTGGCAGAAGTTCTGTGATTGTGCCCTCGCTGATCAGTGGGAGAAATAGCGTCTCTCTTGGTGGTCCAGCATCATGAAAAGCCTTGGGAGAGAGCAACAGTGTGGACTCTGGAAACAAGAGTAGGCATGCTTACTGTCCAATATCATAAAGTTGTCCTGTTGTGAGAGGCCCACATTGTAAGAAACTGAGGATGACCACCAGTCAAGAGCAAAGAGGAAACTAGGTCTTACTACACAGGAAATTACACAGACTCATATTCTGTCAACCACAAGTGAATGAGCTTAAAGTTGTTCTTCCCAAGTTGAGCCTTGAGATGAAAGCAACCCCAGGCAAAACCCTGATGGTAGCCTTGTGGGCGGTCCTAAGGTAGAGGATGCCACTAAGCTACGCATGGATTCCTGAACTTTAGATGCTCCAAAGTAGTCAATAGTGCTTCTCTAAGCTTCCAAATCAAGGAATGATTTATTCTACAGCAATAGATAAATAAAACACCCTCTACCTGAGCTTCAGGCCCTGGGAGATAGATGGCAACCAAAAGATAGAGAATCCTGGATCTCTGAGTCATCATGTAGAGATAAGCTGTCTGACCAGCAACACCTGTTTCGTATTTATTATGACTAAGAATTTAATTGCTTAAGTCACTGGCATTTTGGAGTGGATAAACAGAGCAGCTGGAATTACTTACCTTAACAATACAGTTCGCTTTCTCTTTGTTGTTTTGTTATCTTCTTGGTATATTCCTGACCCAAGAGTGTGCTGTGCAAATTTCCCCCACTTTCTCAATGATTAATTTGAATCTTTTCCATTTTTTTCTCCTCCACTGATTTGAGAGTTACATGTTCTATTTCTGTTGTTGTTTTTTTGTTTTTTTGTTTTTCTGGTCCTTACCCTTAAGCTTTTAATGTATGAATGTAATGGGTCATTGAATAAGTGGGATTCATAAGATATAATCAGGAAGCAACTTTATATTTGTCTCCTGCTACTCATTAAAAATGGATTCACTGAGGCAAGTTCACCCCTGTCCCAAGGTAAAAATGCAGGTAATCCATGACTTCTCTGATAATTCTTAGGTAATATGATGCCTAATAGTTACTTTAAATTAAAACAAAACCAGCAAAAATAAGTAAGAGGAGAGGACGACGTGTGTTCTAATCCACTCAGAAATGGGGAACCACAAAAAACATAGTCTTGATTTACAAATTAGAATGCCCAGTATATTAATGGCCACAATAGTCATCGTTTAAAGAGAAGATTCCTCCCGTTCCCCTCTGAGATGGGTTGCCCTCCACTGGAAAAGGAATATGTACTCACCCTCTCTTCAGGAGGCTTTGTCCATCCCCTTGTTCTTTTTTTCTTGACAAGTTTCTGATCCATCTCATGTCAAAGCAAGCAGAGGGAAGATCGAAGAGAAAGCAGATAAAGTTCTTATTTGACTGCCATGCTTACAATTTTGACATGCACACTTTACCAACAAAATATTAACTAGTATTGTTATCTTCCACCTGAGGACAAATGGAATTTTAGAAGTTGTAGCTCTCATGCATGTTATCGTCTAGTGTTTTAGTTTATTCCTATTTGTAACCTTACCAAATTGGTTGTTCTTATCATCATTTTATATAGGTAAGCTTTATTTATGGAGGTTTACCCACATGTTTCCCAGTTGTTTTGTTTTGTATTATTATTTGCATTTTATCACATTTTGGAAGGCTTCCTTGTGTCCCTTTCCAAGAATACTCCCTGTTCTTTCTTCTAAATTCTAACATGAAAGATTGCTTTTACCTATTCCTTCCCAACTCTTGAAAGATATTTCCATTGGCTATGGACTTTTAGATTGTCATTATTTTCTCTCCACCTCTTGAAGACCTAGTAGAGACTGTAATCTGTGCCTATCCAGTATCCATTTTTGCATTATTTTTTCTAAGAGAATACTCAAGCCAAATGCCAGCTAAATATCCCCATCCCCAGGGGCACCTGGGTGGCTCAGGCAGTTGAGCGACCAGCTCTTGGTTTTGGTTCAGGTCATGATCTCAGGGTCCTGAGATTCAGCCCCAGGTCAAACCCCAAGTCAAGCTCCACATGTCACTCCTCCCTGCTCAGCAAGGAATCTACTTGAGATTCTTTCCCTCTCCCTATGCCCCTTAGCGCACTCACACTCTCTTTCTCTCTCAAATAAATAAATTAGTCTTTTAAAATAAATAAATAAATAAATATCTCCAACCCCAGCCTTCATTGCTGCAAGTGGTGGTGATATTAGCACGCTTCTTGCTAACCCCATGTAAGTGAAACTCTGCTGGCCATTTCCGACAAAGATTTCATTTTCATGACAAAAAAAGATGGTCATTGCTGATAAAATTCCTCCTTTATTCTTCTTGCCTCAGATGCGTACGTGACTTCAGTAGCAATATCAGCCATCTTGTGACTTTGAAATTATAAGTATGAGGACCAATAGAATTTGAGAAGCCAACTCTGACATCATCAAGCCCCCTAAACATTGCCAGCTACCACTCATCTGATTTTATATAAAATCTTATATTTTACACAGTGTTATAGAAGACATGTTATCAATATATTCTTTGCCCCTTGGCACTGGCTTTTCTCTCTCTGTTCTTTGCTGCCTGGCATGTTTCCTGTCATTCATTTTGGAAGTCAAGTCCCACTTCAAAATTCCTCCTTTTGTAACAATTTGCTTGACTCCCTGAGGCACATAATTCCTTTTTTTCCTCTGCGTTCTAGCAACAACTTATCCATGTTTGTATGAACACTTACCACACCTTTTGTAACTCATTCTTTGAGTCTGCCACTCTCAACAGATTGCTTGCTCTTCCAGAATAGTTGTCATACTTTCTATCTATTTTAACACAAAATAAATGCTTAATAATTGCTTATTTAGTGAATTAATCTATGTCTGGTGGGCCTGGCTGCAATGTCTAAGAATAAATAGTATTATTCAGATTTTTTCTCTCTGCTTTCTTTTTCTGAGTATGTTTTGTTTAATGGCCCTTACTGACAAATGAACACAGAGCTCCTACGGTTACTTCGCAGTACAAATAATTCTTCCAGAAATCTCCCCAGGGATCACTGGAAAAGTTGTTGCATATGCTCTTAATGAGCTTTCTGTTCCTGGAATACTACATAGAATGTTATGTTAATAACACTTGCGTTTAATTCCATTCTCTCCTCAAAATGCTGAGAGTGTAGATATAAAGTTTCCTATAAGAGAAAAAATACTATTTTAACATCTGTTAGGCTCAAAGAATGATCCTCATTATTCAAGGCAGAATTGGAGAATAAAAACCAAGATAATGTTAAAGAAGATGGGTTTAGGAGGAAAGTGATTTTACCATTTCAGAATGATTTTACTCTTTTACCATTGAGGTTAACCAGGCTGCAGAATATTTTTTCTTTTCATTCTTTTTATGGATTTCAATGAGCTTGACTTCACTTTCTTTTCTAGGACATTGCTTACAGTTTAAGAACGTCTTCATTTTTATAAACAAGTGAGCCAGAGACCTTACTATGAAAACACAAAGGTGTCTAACTTGTAAGGGATTCATAACCAAAGGAGGAAAGTAAGACAGATGAAGAAGCGATCTAGTTAGACTAAAATAATTTAAACCCTGGCAGGGTAAAACTGTATTTTGAAAATGATACCTTGATACTACCAGACTCTAGTAAATTAAACCTATCATGATTTCAGACTGGACATAAAATATTTCCATCTTTGAGAGAAATGTTTGAGAGATTGCTAAGTTCTCCTTGAGTTGTCATTCTCACATAGTATATATTCAAACTACAAATCCTTTAACCACACATGATATGTTTGATTTACTAGTTGTTCGTATTTATTGCTTTTTATCTTCTACCAGCAAAAATTATTTCCCTTTTTCTATACAAATATTTCCCCCAATACCTCATTTCTTCCTTACCTATTCTAAGTGTTCTTTGTTTACATGCTTCAATTAAGGAGAAAGAAAACAACCTTCTAGTGTCTATTTAATTTTCATTAAAGTGGAAAATTCTACATAAGGTGTTGCAAACTGAAATCCTTCCAGGAGATTTGCAGGTGATAGAAGTAAGAGAGTAGCCCAACCAAGTACAGACCCTTAAGGAGTGGGTTTGTGGGGACTGTTGAGTCCAAAGAACATGCCTCACCTAAAGTGGGTGGCTGCTAATTAGCTCGTGCTAATTTTTAGTGGATTATGTGTTTTTTTTCCAAATAGGTTATGCATTCAGATATTTCTGTGAAATCTCCAATTTTAAAGCATGTTGCTCTATCTAGACCTCAGACATCAATAACTGTTAACATCACAAAGAGAAATGACGGAAGAATATATCACTGCCAATGGAGCAGTCCAGTGAAAAATAAAAGTAAATAAATAAATAAACTGAAGGTGAACACAATGTAACTTCTAGATCCAGCTCCCAATTTACAAGGATACAGAGAACACAGGACCTCGTTAAACTACACCACGGGGATGCAATCAGCACCATCCAGCCTGTAGAAAACTACAAGACCAACAACACAGTTTCTTCAACAAATAATTGCAAGGAAAGAAAAAAAAAAGATAGAGTGGGAAAGTAGAGACTAAAAGAGATTTAAAGTATGAATTAGTCAATTGCAACCTGTGAACCTATATAGATCTCGATCTTTAAAAATTATATCATGGGATAATGACCAGATATGTGATATCAAGGAATTATTGCTGTTTTTAAAAAAATATGGTAAGGTTAATGTAGCTATGTTAAAAAAATTCATGCCTATACTAAAGCAATATATATAAACGTATTTGTGGATGGAATTTTAGAAACATATTTACATTTAGAAAGACAAAATAATGGGCAAACAAGCCATGTATCCACAAGCCATGTTTGGCTGGTGTGCTGCCAGCTTGCAACTCCTGGTCTGTAGGAATATAGAGACTAATTTGCAGCTCATTTCTCTTCACCATCAAAAGCTAGAACACATTAATTACCCTTAAGAGATATAAACGTGTATAGACCACACTTGTCACTTAGAGATAGGAGGCATATAAATTAAACCTTAAAGAACCATACAATATCACCTCCCTCTCATCTACTGTTTTAGTATTATACTCTATAAATGTATTTCTAAATGCTGGACTGCTTGGTTATTTCCCCAGATCTTTAGTCTTGCAACCATTAGTAGAAGGCT